>NC_082734.1:5238720-5587470 GCF_030144855.1 Hypanus sabinus
TCTCTCATTCCTTTGTACCCACTGTTGTTCCCTTTGCATTTTCTATCTTTACCCTGTCATCCTCTCTCTCATGCATTCTTCCCATCTCCTTTCATTTATCTCCCTCTCTCTCTTTTTCTCATTCCTACTTACTCCTTTTATCCCCCCCCCCACCCTTTCTCATTCATTTTTTTCTTTTGTCTCTTTTTCTCTCTCTTCAATTTGGTCAAATCTCTAATCTCTTTCTCTATCTCTCTCTATCTATTGGTCTCTATCTCTCTCCCTCTATCACTATATCTCTCTCCATTCTTCTTTTCTCATTGATATCTTTTCTTTCCCTCTTCCTTGATTACTCTCACACTCTGTTTCTCCATTATCCTTTCACTGCTTCTCTTTCCTACTCATTTCTTCACCTTTCTAACGTGTTTTTTTTAATGATGGAAACCTCTAAAATGACAAGAAATAAAGTCCACAAGTAACTCTGCAGATGGCATCTCGGAGTAAAAACATAAAGAAAAGAAAATCATAATTTCTCTTGATTATTTGAGTACATTAGAAAATAGAAGGTTGTTTGAAAATCAAGAGTCATCCAATTGTGATAATGTAGAGTTTGTTTGCTTTATGATTGGACGTAGAAAGGCAGGTGACAAAATAATCTGCATATTAGGTGTCCAATGGTGGGAGTGTGGGGGTGGAACAGTTTGGAGGGAGGAAGTTGTGTAAAGAGAAATCCAGGGTTGTGACTGCCAGAGCTGAGAAACTGAGGTGAGATCAGGCCCAACGCTCTTCTCCCTTTAGATTCAACAATCAAATCCAAGTTGCCAGCTTCTGATCGGTCCAAAGTCCAAGGCAGCTCCTTCCAGAGACCAGAGGAGCTGTACCTGAAAATTGATCTTGTTGTTGGCCTCTCCCTCTCTCGCATAGTTTCCACAGTTTACTTCCTAAGGCTGTTCCATTGTGCAATGACTCTACAATCTCTGTCTCATCCAGATAAAAACTTCAAGAGTGTCAGGAAGCTCAAGTGTGTGTAGTTGCTATTCCGAAGGAGAAGGTGCTTGGGAAACCGAAAGATCTGAAGGTAGATATGTCACTTGGACCAGGTGGACCAGGGTTCTGAAAGAGATAGCTGAAGAGATGGTGGAGTCTTTAGTAATGATCGTTTGAGAATCACTAAATCCTGGAATGGTTCTGGAGGACTGGAAAATTGCAAATGTCACTCTGCTCTTTAAGAAAGGAGGGAAGCAGAAGAAAGGAAACCTAGGCCAGTTAGCCTGACTTTAATGGTTGGGAAGATGTTGGAGTGGTGGAGCAGACTGAATGGGCCAAATGGCCTGACTCTGCTGTCTTATGGTCTTCCTCTACCCATTGCGTCTCTGGGTTTGTCTAAGCTTCCTTCCTTACTCTGGCCAATTCTCTTCTGATGCAGTCAGACCCAAGACTCACACCCTCTCCCAAAGATCTCTGATAACCATTTCTCATCCTCTGTCTGTCCTACAGTGGTTGAATATAGTCTTGTTTAGCATCTTCCTATGACTGTGTAGTGCGGCCTCCATAACCTGGTGTCTGTCCCACTGTGCCCCTCCCACTGCCTCCTGCTACCACTCCCTTCTCTCTTACATCCAGGTGTCTCACAGTTCCTCGCCCTCCCCCTCATTCTTTTTCTCTGACTCATATTCTCTCTCTTTTTCTCCCTTCCTCTTTTGCTTTCTTTCCCATTGGACCCCTCATACAATCTCTTCTCCCTCCTGCCGTCTGGGAAAAGGCTCCGAAGCATTCGGGCTCTCACGACCAGACTATGTAACAGTTTCTTCCCCCAAGCTATCAAACTCCTCAATACCCGAAGCCTGGACTGACACCTTACTGCCCTACTGTCCTATTTATTATTTATTGTAATGCCTGCACTGTTTTTGTGCACTTTATGCAGTCCTGTGTAGGTCTGTAGACTAGTGTAGCTTTCTCTGTGTTTTTTTTATTACGTAGTTCAGTCTAGTTTTTGTATTGTGTGATGTAACACCATGGTCCTGAAAAACGTTGTCTCATTTTTAGTATGCACTATACCAGCAGTTATGGTCGAAGTGACAATAAAAGTTGACTTGACTAAATTATCAGCCATGATTACATGACAGTGCAGATTCGATGGGCCAAATGGTCTAATTCTGCTCCTATATGTTCTGACGCTGAGATACATCCTAGGACACGTTGGGACACATCGCCAGTGATGCAGCCTGGGGTCATCGGGCATTCTGGGTCTTTCATCATCAGACACATTCACCCAGATGACCCAGCTGGGGTTGATCAGGCCCTGGCTTGTGTCCCAGCAGCAATGGTCCACGGGTCTCACCTTCTGATCCAGAGGCTCATTCAGCAGCCCCATATCCTGATGGCTTTTCTCTTTGCATCCCCCTGTAATGCCAAGAGAGGTAGGTGCTGCAGAGCGAGCAGCCAGCAAAACCTCTACACCCCACCTCTATATGCTTGCTGCCCCTATCTCTGGTGCTGCTCTACCAGCTCTTTGTCATTTTCCTTCCTCTCTCTCATTCTCTCTCTCCCCCACTCCCTCTATCACCCCATCTCATTCTCTCTCCCCATTCCCTCTATCACTTTCTCTCATTCTCTCTCACCCCATTCCCTCTATCACCCTCTCTCATTCTCTCTCCCCATCCCCTCTATCACTCTCTCATTCTCTCTCCCCATCCCCTCTATCACTCTCTCATTCTCTCTCCCCATTCCCTCTATCACTCTCTCTCATTCTCTCTCTCTCCCCATTCCTTCTATCACCCTCTCTCATTCTCTCATCCCATTCCCTCTATCACTCTCTCATTCTCTCTCCCCATTCCCTCTATCACTCTCTCTCATTCTCTCCTCATCCCTCTATCACTCTCTCATTCTCTCTCCCCATTCCCTCTATCACTCTCTCTCATTCTCTCCTTATTCCCTCTATCACTCTCTCACTCAGTCTCTCTCTCTCTCTCTCACACACACACACACATTTATTCAGAGATGAAGTGTGGAATAGGCCCTTCTGGCTCTTTGACAAATCCCCCTCCCCCGATTAACCCTAACCTAACCAATTAACCAATGACCAATTAACCTACTAACCAATACTTCTTAAGACTGTGGGAGGAAACCGGAGCACGTGGAGAAAACTTGTGCATTCCACAGGGAGGACTCTGACAGTGGATGTGGGGATTGAACCCCAAACCCTAATGCTCCAAGCTGTAATAGCGTCTCACACACCACACACACACACACACACACACACACACACACACACACACACACACACACACAATCTTCCTACACTTTATTCACCCTCTCTGAACAGCTAGCCTGCTTCCCCTCCCCCATCTTTTTACAAGGTCTAGAATTCCCTTTCCCATTTCACCTAACCTCTTGGACCTCCTTTACTTATTTTTCATGTTTCCTAGCTGTCGTCTGGGCCCACTCTAGCCTCAGTTATAGGATGGCTCACAGCTCTGTTCCGGTGTGAAGAATGAGGCCAGTGCAGTGGGCGAGGGGGTGAAGATTGGCCACAGTGAGCCCATCCGGTGCATAGTGCTTGTTTATCCAAATTAAATTTCCCCAGCAAAGGCCTTCTGGTGGATTTGAATATCAATCTGACAGCCTCAATGCGGTCACCGTGCAGGGTCTACCGCAGTGACTACGCCTCCGGAATGCCAAAGCAGTGCTCCAACCCTTAAAGGGGAAACGCTTCCTAAACCACGGGCCCCACTGGCATCGGGATGTTATGTAACAGGAGTCGATCTGGCCCCTTGAGAGCCTGCTACGCCATTCAGCCGATCTAATCTTCTCTCAAATTGATTCCCCTGAAAATCCAGTATTCAGTATTATCAACGGCTGCAGCTCTTCTGGGCTGAGGACTGCAGAGACACACAACTGCCTCACAGAACACATTCTTACTCATTTTGCTTTAAAGCAGCCAAGCCTTTGTCAAGCGACTGCACTCAATGCTCTTAAATCAAGACTCCCCTCCCAATCTATCTGTTTCAGAGGCTTAAACAGGGTCTTTGCAGTCAGGATATACATTACAATATATTTCCACTGATTAGCGACATCAAAGCCTCATTTTCATCTAATCTAACAGCAGCAATTTGATATTAATTTTATAACAATGTCCGGTCTGGATGGATAATCAGGTCAAAATTAATCCCTTAGGAGAGAATCAGAGAGTCAAACAACAGGGCAAGGGGTTGCTCAACTACACAACACATTAAACAATCATTAATACAAATCATATTTTATTCCCCGAATTCCCCACAGACTACACCAAGGCAATTTCAGAATTCAAAGTTCAAAGTAAATTTTATGCTCAAAGTACATGTATACCACCATATACAACCCTGAGATTCATTTTCCTGTGGGCAAACTCAGCAAATCTATAGAATAGTAACTGTAACAGGATCAATGAAAGATTAACCAGAGTGCAGAAGACAACAAACTGTGCAAATGTAAATATACAGTGCATAAATAGCAATAAATAATGAGAACATGAGATAATGAGATAAAGATTCCTTAAAGTGAGATCATTGGTTGTGGAAACATCTCAATGATATGGTAAGTGAGTGTAGTTACCCCCTTTTGTTCAAGAGTCTGATGGTTGAGGGGTAATAACTGTTCTTGAACCTGGTGGTGTGAGTCCTGAGGTTCCTGTACCTTCTACCTTTTGGCAGTAGTGAGAAAAGAGCCTGGCCTGGGTGGTGGTAAGAAACATAGAGACATAGAAAACCTACAGCACAATACAGGCCCTTCAGCCCACAAAGTTGTGCCAAACTTGTCCCTGCCTTGGAAATTACTAGGCTTACCTATAGCCCTCTATTTTTCTAAGCTCCATGTACCTATCTAAAAGCCTCTTAAAAGACCCTATCGTATCCACCTCCACCACCGTTGCCGGCAGCCCATTCCACGCACTCACCACTCTCTGAGTAAAAAACTTATCCCAGACATCTCCTCTGTACCTACTCCCCAGCACCTTAAACCTGTGTCCTCTTGTGGCAACCATTTCAGCCCTGGGAAAAAGCCTCTGACTATCTGTAGCAACCATTTCAGCCCTGGGAAAAAGCCTCAGACTATCTGTGGCAACCATTTCAGCCCTGGGAAAAAGCCTTTGGAGATCTCTGATGATGGAAGCTGCTTTCCTGCGACATTGCCCCTTGTAGATGTACTCAGTGTTGGTGAGGGCTTTACCCGTGATGGACTGGACCATATCCACTTTTGTACTTCCCCATTCAAGGGCATTGGTTTTTCCAAACCAGGGATACTCCCCTGTTGAAAACCTAGACCAGATCAACTGACGCAGCAACACACGGTCGTTTATGAATAGAAATGGATAAAGAAAGGAATTACCTAAAGGTTACTAGGAAAAATGAACCATTCTTGATTTTAAACATTGATATTATGAGAACAAGGTGTTCCCTTTATGAATTTGAACAAGGGCCAGGCTGGGAACAAGAGTCATATTATAGAGTCATAGAGCACCACAGCACAGGAAAAGGGCCTTCGGCCCATCTAGTCCGTGCCAAACTATTACTCTGCCTAGTCCCATCAAACTGCACTGGGACCACAGCCCTCCATACTCCTCCCATCCTTGTACCTATCCAAATTTCTGTTAAATGGTGAGACCGAACCTGCAATCATCATTTCCTCTGGCAGCTCATTCAACATTCTGAATGACGGTTCCCCCCATCTTTCCTTTAAATATTGCACCTTTCACCCTTAACCCATGGCCTCTAGTTCAAGTCACTCAACCTCAGTGGAAAAAGCCTGCTTGCATTTACCCTATCTATACCCCTCATAATTTTGTTTACCTCTATCAATTCTCCACTCATTCTCCTACACTCCAGGGAATAAAGTACATTTATTATAAAAGCATGAATGCAGTACAGTATACAACCTTGACATTTGCCATCTTGCAGGCAACCACAAAACAAAGACCTCACCTCCATTCGGGGCCCCAGACAGCCCTTCCAGGTGAGGCAGCATTTCACCCGCGAGTCTGCTGGGGTCGTCTATTGTGTCCGGTGCTCCCGATGCGGCCTCCCCTACATTGGCGAGACCTGCCATAAATCAGGGCACCGCTTTGTCAAGCACCTCTGCTCCATCCGCCACAAGCGGGTCTTCCCAGTGGCCAAACATTTCAAACTCAATTCCCATTCCCATTCCGACGTGTCGAGCCATGGCCTCCTCCTGTGCCAGGACGAAGCCACCCTCAGGGTGGAGGAGCAATAATTCATATATCGTCTGGGTACCCTCCAACCTGATGGCATGAATATTAATTTCACCTTCCGATTTCCCCCTCCCTTTCTCTATTCCCCACTCTGACCTTTCACTTCTCCTCACCTGCCTATTAATTCTCTCTGGGTCCCCTCCTCCTTCCTTTTCTCCTATGGTCCACTCTCCTCTCCTATCAGATTCCTTCCTCTCCGACCCTTGACCTTTCCCACCCAATCGGCTGCACCCTTCAGCTAGCCTCCTTCCCCTCCCCCCATCTTTTTATTCTTGCATCTTCCCCCTTGCTTCTTAGTCCTGATGAAGGCTCTTGGACCGAAATATCAACTGTCTCTTCATTTCCATAGACATCCCACCCTGCAAAAACATCTCAGGGAGGTAGCAACCCCACCCCCCACAACCCCATATCCTCCCCCCCTCCCCCCGGGTCTACCTCCAAGGGTGTATGTAATACTTTGTTGAGTGATTTTGTCTAATCTGTAAACCAAGTTGGGTATATGCAGAAAATGTGACATTAAAATATGTACTTACATTATGTTATCATGGAGTCATTTTTTAAATTCTATTAGAACTTTAAGCAAGTCTACAGGGAGTTTGGCCTCATCACATAGGACATCAACAGAGTAGCTCCTCAGCAGCTGGACAGCCAGTTTAAACAACGTTCGCTATGCTAATGAATGAATGACACCTGTTAAACTCACCTCAACATGTCTTTTACATTGTAACCTACCGTGGGCAATAGAAAAGTCACTGTTGCAAACAGTGCAGCGAGCAACACTGTCATTAGTTTTGAGGTCGACTTTAAAGCCCGCCCCCAGAGAAAAACGATAGGTCTACTTAGCACGAAGAGAGACCAATCAGGATGCTCCCTCTCAAAAAAATCGATTTCCGGGATATTGTACATAATTTGTGGGTGCCAGGGAGCTGCTATCAATATGTAGGAGACTCCCAGAATTTCCGGGAGAGGTGGAATGTCTGTGCCCATCCTGCTGAGCTCCTCCAGCATTTTGTGTGTGTTGCTTTAGATTTCCAGTGTCTGCAGACTTTCTAGTGTTTGTGAGACACAATAGAACCCTTTTAAAGTTAAAAAAGCCCGCACAGCAAAGACTATCAAACTCCAAATGTGTGAAAAAAGAACAAATTGTGTGGACAATATAAAGTAAACAGCATATGGAACATTAACCACAGAGTCTCTGAAACTGAGTGTCCATCCATGGTAACAGTTCAGCCCTGCACCGACGGTGGCAGGCCACAGCTGCAGAATCAGTTCAGCGCAGAAGTGCCTTTATCAAACTGTGCAAATAGTGAAAAAAAAAAGCCAACAAAAGCACAAGGAACATGGACTGCAGAGTCCCTGAAAGTGAGTCCACAGCTGTGGAGTTCACTCAGTGCTGAGGCAAGTGAAGCCTGTCCAGGAGGCCGATGGTCGCCTGGCAACGACTGCTCCCAAACTTGGTGGCATGGGGCCAAGACTCCTTGCAACTCTCGCCCAAAGGCAGCATTGAGAAGAGAGAGAGTCTGGTCAAACACAGGCATAAGGCATTCCACTTTTGTCTTCGACGAATGAACCTTGTTCAGTGCCACGGAGCAATGGAGCTGGCTGCGGGTTCATGTTCTGCCGTCAGAAATCGACGCTCCCCCCCCGATCCCCCCCCAGTGATGGCTGCCCTGGCCTTAGCTGCACTCTCCACTCTCATCCACGGAGAGTCCCCTAGGAGATTGCAAAAGCGCCAGATCATTTAGTCGGCTCAAAAATACATCTGTAAATGGGAAATTACAGGCTGCAATCGATCACGGTCAGAAAGAAGAAGTGTGCATCACGTTACCGTTGGACACTGGCACCTATAACTCAGGCCCTCAAGTCCTTTAGTGAGACTGTGAGCCAGTTAACAGCTCAGCCTTTCACATCCCTCTGGGAATCCGAGCTGCCAGACTTGGATTTCTGATGACCTCCTCATGCCTCGTGGTGGACCTGTTCAAAACCCGAAGCATTCCAACTTAATTGTCATACTCTTTAGCAAACTGTCTGCATTCAGCTCAAAGAGACAGACTTGCATTCCTGCACCACGGTAGTGCAGTGGTTGGTACAGCACTTTGGAGTCCAGAGTCCAGTTCCATCGCTACCTGTAAGAAATCTGTACATTCTCCCTGTGGAATCTGTGGGTTTCCTCCGGGTGCTCCAGTTTCCTCCCACAGTCAAAAGATCTACCAGTCAGTAGGTTAACTGATCATTGTGAATTGCCCCGTGATTAGGCTAGAGTTAAATCGGGGCTGCTGGGCAGCTTGGCTCGAAGGGCAGGAAGGGCCTATTCTGTGTTGTATCTCTAAATGAAAGAAAAAATTCTGTAGCAACTTCTACGTCCCCTTCAGGGGGTTCTAAAGGTAAATAAAGCCACTTTAAAGTACCATAATTGAGTGGGAAAACTTGGAAAAAGTCCCTTCGGCCTGCAATCCATTGCTAACTATCAAGCATTCGTTTACACTCATCATGCATTAATTACATTATGTTCCCTTCACAATCCCATTAACTAAACTAGATCCCACCCCTCGTTTACGCTTCAGTGGCCAACCATCCTTGCAATGTGGAAAGAGGTGGGAAGAACGGGGGGGGGATGCCCGTGTGGGCTCATAGGGAGAAGGTGCAAACTTCCCAGAGACAGCACTTTACGTCAGGGTCGCACTGGAGCTGGGAGGCTGCTCTTCTCTGTCAGATCCATCACTGTGCCACCTGCTCTGAAATGGAGGCACCATTGCACAGGATCGGGAGAAGCTGCGGAGGGTTGCAAACTCAGCCTTTTCCATCTTGGGCACTAGCCTCCCCACCGTCGAGGACATTTTTAAAAGGTGATGCCTCGTTTGTGAAGGATGGGGAGGACTGGGCAACATTGTGGCTTCAATATTTCTATCATTCATTCGCTGGGGCTTCTTATTCCGTGGATGCCTATGAAGAGTAAGAATTTCAGGATGTATACTGTATACATTCTCTGATATTAAATGAACCTTTGAAGTCAAGAAGGAAGAAGGCATAAAAGACCCTTACCTCTTCTCATTAATACCATCAGGGAGAGAGATACAGGAGCCAGAAGGCACACATTCAATATTTTAGAATTAGCTTTGCCCCTCTGCCACCAAATTGCTGAACGCTCCATGAACGCATTCACACAACCTTACTTTTTTGCTCCCTTTTTGCCAGATTTACTAATATATTCATTATAATTTATTGCTGGCTGGTTGTATAGTGGCATCTACACCACACTTCAAAGAGAGTTGTCCCGGGTTCAAATCTGGCCGACCCCTTCCTTGCACGCTTTCCATCCGCCCTGGGTTGAGTGATGAGATAGAAACTCGGCCTCGTAAAAAAAATCAGACAAAAAAGAGATGGCAAGGTTGCCACTCGATGCGCAGCAAGACGTGGAAAGGAACAGACAGAAATGATCATTTATAGTAATTTTTATGTATTGCACTGCACTGCTGTAACAAAACAACAAATTTCACAACATTAGTCAATGCTAATAAATTTGATTCTGATTCAGAACTGTAGACTCGGGAGCAGACTCCTCTGTCTGCTCACCCAGATATGATTCTGATAGTATGTGTCAGCGGGAGAATAACTATTGGCTAGCACACTGGGAAAAAATCTGCTGTTCTTTTTCAAAAACGAGATGAAAGATCTTCCAAAGAGGTCAGGCAGGATCTCAGTTCGAGATCTCAATAGAATGGCAGCTCCCCGAAATCAGTAGTGCTACTGAGACTATCGTGCGTGTGGTAAACAGAATTTAGTGAGCTGGTTAGGAAGGCCACGTTGACCTTTAATGCAAATAGGCTGAGGGGCAGAAGTAGAAAAGCCTTGGTTCTGTTGTACAGGGTGTTAGTAAGGTAGCATATTGTCTGGGTACTCTCAGCTCGATGGCAGAAACATTGATTTTAATTTCCGGTATTATTCCCCCCCCCCTTCCCTCTTCTTTAATTCCCAACTCTGGTCTCTTACCTCTTCTCCTCACCCCTTATCAGATCCCTCAGGTGTCCCTCCTCCTTCCCTTTCTCCCATGTTTCACTCTCCGCTCCTCTCAGATTCCTTCTTCTCCAGCCCTTTACCTTTCCCACCCATCGCCTCACAGCTTCTTACTTCACCCCTCCCCCCCACCTATCGGCTTCACCTATCACCTTGTAGCTTGGTCTCCTTCTCCTCCCCCTCCCCCACCTTATTCTGGCATCTTCTCCATTCCTTTCCAGTCCCAATGAAGGGTCTTGGTCCGTAACGTCGACTGTTTATTCATTTCCATAGGTGCTGCCTGGGCTGCTAGGTTCCTCTAGCATTTTGTGTGTGTTGCTTTGGATTTCCAGCATCTTCAGACTTTCCTGTGTTTGATATTAGCCTTGATTCTGATCTAAGTTGTCTGGAGTATTGTGTATGGATTTGGTCACATTACCTGCAAAGAGACATGCGTGCAATGATTTGATTTGGATTTTGATCCTGTTAACTGAGGCACTGTGAAAAACTTTGCACGCCATCCATTCCAATCACTTCATTACACAGGACATCAGGTAGTACGAGGAGAAACAGAATGCAGAATAAACTGTTTCAGTTACTGAGAAAGGCAGATAATGAGGGGCAAGGCCATTCAAGGTAGATTATGAGATCAAGATTTCATCTTATCATAGCAGGTGCCTGTTCAAAAACGAGAGGTTTTGCAGAAACTGGGAGTACACACACAAAATGCTGGAGGAACTCAGCAAGTCAGACTGCATCTATTGAGAGGAATAAACAGTCGACGTTTCTGGCCAAGACCTTCCATCTTGGTCTGCTGAGTTCCTTCAGCATTTTGCGCATGTTGAGTAATTTCATAATGGCTGGATAGAAATTCACCAGGCTTAAGGACAGTTTCTATCCCAAGGTATGTTGAAATCTCAAGGTACCATATGGAAGCATATTCCTTGTATTTTGATAATAAATTTACTTTGACTTTGGTTATTATAAAACTGGAGACAGTTGACAAGAGGTTCTCAGGGCTAAATCCTACAATGGAGGAATGTTCTATTATGATTGGATAAAATACTGCAGTTAAATCTGTATTCTTGAAAGATAAGAAGAATGAAGAATGGTTTTGTAGAAACATAAAAATCCTAAGGAGATATGGAAGTCAAGATATTGTCAAGATATTTTCTCACGTGGAATTGTCTCAACGGGGGGGAGGACATAGTTACAAGATGTGACATCCATTATGAAGTGACCCCCCTCACCCAGGACATGCCCTCTTCTCATTGCTACCATCAGGAAGGAGATAAAGGAACCTGAAGGCACACACTGAGCGATTCAGGAACAGCTTCTTCCCCTCTGCCATCTGATCTCTGAATGGACAATGAACCCATGAACACTACCTCACTATTTTTTTTTATTTCTTTTTTTTGCATGACTTATTTAACTATTATATATATATACTTCAATTCGCAGTTCTTTTTCTCTAGTATTATGTACTGCAATGCACTGCTGTTGCAAAGTTAGCAAATTTCATGACATATGCGGGTGATATTAAACCTGGTCCTGCTAATGGGGCAGTCTGTTAAACCACAGGTGAGCATGAATTTCTTCCTGCAGAGGATGGAGTACCACTAGAATGCCCTAAGGCAGAGAGGCATCTAAAATGAGGAGGTACATTTTCAGAGAATGGAGGGATAGGGTGAACTGTTTCAGAAGGGGAGATGAGGCCTGTGATTATATTCAGTAGTGGGGCAGGCTTTAAGGTCCAGATCACTTACTCCCACTCCTATTTTCTAACGTCAATATTTTCATTGATATTGAGTAAGAATATTCAGTCCATGTCAGCTCATAGATTAATCCCATTACCCCACTGCCCTAGCCGGCTAGATGTTCTCCCTGCATTCCCATAAGTTCCCTACAATGTCTCTCACTCACCTACACACTTTTAGAATAGACCATAAAACAAGTAGGAGCACCAATCGGCCATTCGGCCCATCACATCTGCTTCACCTTTCCATCACTGCGTTTTATTATCCCTCTCAACCCCATTCTTCTGTCTTCTCCATGTAACCTTTGACACCCTTAATGAACAGATAATTAACAAGAAATAGCTAATTAATCCACAAACCCATTTTATTTTCCCCACAGACTCCTCCAATTCTCCACTCACCTATACACTAGGGGCAATTCATGGTGGCAAATTGACCTACCGACCCGTATATCTTTAGGCTGTTGAGGGGTAGCATCTCAGCTTCATTCTGGTGACCTTGCCACCACCTGGGCTCAATTCTGATATCTCTAATTTTAAGTATCTTGCTTTTCCTATGGTGAGGTTGTCCACTATCGCTGGATATCCAATGTTGTTCGAGTTCTCATGTCAGTTACTGGTGTTCAAAGTTCAAAGTAAATTTTAAACCCTGAGATTTATTTTCCTGCTGTCATACTCAGCGAGCCTATAGAATAGTGACTATAACAGGATCAACGTGTTAGTGTGTTCAACCAGAGTGCAGAAGATAACAAACAATGCAAATGCAAAAAGAAGAAACATTATTATAAATAAATAAACAATAAATATCGAGAAAATGAGATGAGTCCTTGAAAGTGAGTGGGAAGATTACAATGATGGGGCAAATGAAGCTGAGTGAAGTTATCCCCTTTGGTTCAAGAGCCTGATGGTTGAGAGGGTCAAGTATTCAGCCAGGAACTTCTTAAGGGTCTCAGCTTCCACAGCTCTTGCAGACATATTGAGCCACCCTTCATTTTCTGGTATCTCCAAGTGATGGTATAAATTTATATCCTGTGAACCTGTGGTAATAATGCTGTTTCTCTCTCTGCTGATACTGACTGGCCAGCTGAGCATTTTTTTGATATTCCTATTTTATATCAGCATCTGTAGGTTTTTGATTTTCAAGTTCAATTATCCATCAACCATACATGAATACCCATGAATACAGCCAAATGAAACAAAGGCCAAGTGCAAAACACAATACCGACTGTCACACACAGCACAAGTCACATATAAGATAGTAAACACACAGTCACACAAAAGATATGTACAGCCCAAGTCTCTGAGTGACGTCCTGTAAACCTCCAGAATGAGGGGTTACAGTTTAAGGATAAAGGGGAAGCCTTTTAGGACCGAGATGAGGAAAAACTTCTTCACACAGAGAGTGGTGAATCTGTGGAATTCCCTGCCACAGGAAACAGTTGAGGCCAGTTCATTGGCTATATTTAAGAGGAAGTTAGATATGGCCCTTGTGGCTAAAGGGATCGGGGGTATGGAGAGAAAGCAGGTACAGGGTTCTGAGTTGGATGATCAGCCATGATCATACTGAATGGCAGTACAGGCTCGAAGGACCGAATGGCCTACTCCTGCACCTATGTTTCTATGTTTCTATGATGGTGCATTGGTGTTATTGGCAAGAACAAGCAGTTCTCAGTAGTCGCAAGAACACAATGAGCGAGCACTGGGATGTGATAGGAGGGGCCAGCCCCCAACCCAGCAGGGACACCGTGTTACACCGCCTGCAGTATCTCCTCTGCTGGACTGCTGCAACAGGAAAGCCTGCAGCTGAGGCCCAGTCTTCACTACAACCGAGGCCAAGCGGCTCCCCTGTTGCCTGACTCTTCAATAGACAAGGGAAACAGGCTTTCAGTATTTAATACATTTCCAGTACCAAAGAGGCAGGAGAAGCATCCAATACAATCACTCATTGCTAGACTGCAATTTTCAATAAACTTAAGAAACTGTTGGGACTGGTAAAGGGTTGTGGAAAATGAAGGATGCCACAACCCTGACCTGCGTTTCATGACCTTTATAACATCCCTTTGTTTTTCTTCCTCTCTCTAACCACATTATTGATATATTCACTCCATTTACACCGGCCTCCCCTCAGCAACCTACCCTTGCCCAATGAGAAATATTTCCTTTGTCCTTTGCATCCGCTCCCTCCGCAACTTAAAACTATCTTGTCTCCTCAACTACCCGGTTCTGGTGGTGGGTCAAATCTTACCTCCGTTTCTCCCTCTGTGGATGCTGCCTGACCTGCAAACTTCCTGCAGCTTGTTTGCATGTTAGACTGTGGGATCTCGCACGTGCACAAATCTGGTTTCAGAGGGGGAAAAGTACTTTTTGGTGTTACCAATGCCTGTCCTTTCTGCAAGAGCAAAGGTTGTTGAGGGAAGAGTGACTGAAGACAATACAGTAATGTCGCATTTATTAGACCGTGCACCAGTTTTTCTGCACATAACCTATCACAAGTCTTCCTGGCACCTGCATTGCACACACACACACACACAGAGCACAGAGCACAGTACTGAAGTGTTGACACTCGGGTCTCGACAGCTCAGGCATTTAAAGAAAAAAGTGCTGTTGAACAAGATTGGCTAACTTTTATTCCACCAATTCTGAATATTGAGCAGTCAGCTGAATAAAAGCTGGCACAAGGGATTGAATGGCTGCTTGCTTGCGTAACTTGAGCTGCCCTGCAATGCCTTTCGTTCTTGCCTAGGTAGCGAGCTGTTGTTTGTCAGAGAGCTGACTAATTCACAGCAAAGGTCAGGCCAGGTCTGCAGCTCAGCATAAGGTGCAGGACGAGGGGTGGCTGTCGAGCATTAGCTCCAGGTTGTGGGATAAGTGGGATGCAACTGGGATGAATTGAGAAGTCAAAAAGAGTGGGAGACGCTATCGAGGAATGAAGAGAAGCATAAATGAAGGCGCAGATGGAAAAGGAGAAAGGGACAGACAGAAATGGGTGTGTGTGTGTGTGTGTGTGTGTGTGTGTGTGCAGGAAGGAACAAAGGAGACTGACACAGACAGAATGAGAGAAGCTGAAGGACAGAGTGTTGCTTAAACAAAGTGACTGAGGAGGGAGGGAGAGTTACAAAGTCAGAGCGATGTGTGAGGCTCAAAGTGACAGAGACAGAAAGGAAATGGTGCAGATCGAGTAAGAAAGAAGCTAGCTGAGAATGATGAAGTGACCCAGATGGTCAAGGACCGTGATCCAGAAAGGAGAGAGAAACACGACTGAAAGCATGCGAGAGAGAATTGCATAGATGGCAGTAAAACTTTATTTGTCTTTACAGTAGCAGATAGTACACCACTTTAGTGCACGGGCGATCATGGTTCAATTCCTGTCACTGCCTGTAAGGAGTTTGTACGTTCTCCTTGTGACCACGTGGCTTTCCTCTGGGTGCACCGGTTTCCTCCCAAATTTCAAGATGTACGGTTTAACGTTAGTGAGTTGTAGGCATGCTGTGAGGGCATGGATGCATGGCGACACTTTGCGGGTTACCTCTGGCTCAATCCTAGCTGATCTGATTCAATGCAATTGGCACATCGTATGTTTCAATGTACATGTGATAATAAAGCTAATCTTCATTTTTATGTTGTATTTTGTATCTCACCTTTTGATTTGCCCTTGGCTGGTTTTGTTTTGGTCGAAGGGGACCTTGCACTGAATGGGTATGAGCTTGTTCTCAATTGCTAGAATACCTTGAACTCACTCCTGCCAATATCCTATCTCTTTCTACATTAACGGATTCGGTCAATTTGAGTCTTATTCACCTTCATCACAGTTTAAAATCTGAATTCTTACCGACCGTTTTCGTTTTCTCCCTATCAAACAGCATGTTGGACTAAACTATTTGATCAGCTTTAGATAAATGTTCATACATCGTTAGATTGCAAGTAAATATGGTTTGTTTTAAATGAAATATTGTCTCTCACTAACACACTCAGGTACACCTGTACGCTTGCTCGTTAATGCAAATACCTATTCAGCCAATCATCTGGCAGAAACCCAATGCATGAAAGCACGCAGACATGGTCAAGTTACCCACACAAAATGCTGGTGTTTGTATAGCAACTGCAGAAAGAAGTACAGCCGACGTTTTGGGCCGAGACCCTTCGTCAGGTCAAGTTGTTGTTCAGACCAAACGTCAGAATGGGGAAGAAATGTGATCTAATTGATTTTGACCATGGAGTGATTGTTGGTTTAAGTATTTCAGAAATTGCTGATCTCCTCGAATCTTCACACATAACAGTCTCTTAGAGTTTACAGAGAATGGTGTGAAAATCAATAAAAACATCCAGTGAGCTGCAGTTCTGTGGGTGAAAACACCTTGTTAATGAGACATGAGAGGTGAACGGCCAGACTGGTTCACGCTGACAGGAAGGTGACAGTAACTCAAATAACCACACGTTACAACAGTGGTGTGCAGAAGAAGACCACGAGCATACACTCATGGCCACTTTATTAGGTACAGGAACTACCTAATAAAGTGACCATTGAATGTTTGTATTCCACTAAAAAGATACAGAGGATCCTCAGTTTAATATTTCATCAGCGAAGAGCATCTCTAAACACACAACACGTTGAACCTTGAAGTGGATGGGCTACAGCAACAGAAGATCATGAACATACATGCAGTGGCCACTTTAATAGGTACAAGAGGTACATAATAAAATGGCCACTGATTGAATATGCACTCCCATGGCAATGGAATAAGCCTACTTAAAAGCAAATTGTAAATTTGATATCGCAGAATAGTACAGGCCATCATAACTGCATGGTCTGTCTTATGAGTTTATTGAGGGGCACTGAGAAAGCAAGAGTGAAGGAAAAAGAGAAAGAGAAAATGGAAAGTGTGAAGAAAGAGAAAAAATAGAGAAGATGGGCTGGAGGAGATGTGTGAAAGAAAAACGACTAAGAGAGGGTGAAAGACAAAAACAGAGGGAGAGAAATGGCCAATGAAAGACTTGTAAAGAAGCAGGAGAGAATGTAAACAGTGAGCCAAGATGAAAAGATTCAGAGAAAAGGAAAGTGAAAGCCAAAAGAAAAGCAAAAAGTTAGAGGGAGGAAGAATCTCGGCAGGAAGCATTTCACTTGGTTGAGAAAGCAAGTCATATCAAACATGTCACATTCTAGCTTTCCTCTTTCTCCTCCCCCCTCCATTTCCAGTCCTGAAGAAGGGCCTCAACCCAAAACTCTGACTGTTTATTCATGTTTATAGATGCTGCCTGGCCTGCTGAGTTCCTCCAGCATTTTGTGTGTGTTGCTCTGGATTTCCAGCATCTGCAGATGCTATTGTGCTTATATCAGACACGTTCTTCTCTCAGAGCTCTCGATGGTCCCACCTTTTCACCTCACATTGTGGAGGTCCCCAGAATAGATGCTTGGTCATGATTCTCATCGTATTTTCTGTCAATGTGTCACTCTGCTCTGCTTTACAACTTGTCCGTTTGGACAGAGAGGTGTAGAGACCATCTCCTCACCTGACCCTTCACCAGCCTCACAAACGCTAAGGTGTCTGTTCCTCCAGTTATGACCCCTTGCGTATCCTGATCCTAATCATCATCTAAAACATGCAAGAGTCCGGAGATGCTGGCAATCCAAAGCAACACACACAGAATGCTGGGGGAGTTCAACAGGTCAGGCAGCATCTATGGAAATGAATGAACCGTTGACATTTTGAAGGAAATGCCTGAATGAAAAGATGGGGGGGGGAGGGGGGGGAGGGGAAAGAAGCTAGCTGGAAGGTGATAGGTGAAGCCAGGCAGATGGGAAAGGTCAAGGGCTCCTCCACCTTGAGGCTGACCTCATCTTGGCACAAGAGGAGACCATGGATTGACGTTATAGATTGACAGATCCGTATTTGTGGACATGTATTCCATTGAGCTCTGGGACTCCTTTTCTAAACTTGTTTGCCTCTCCATCCCACTATAAAAAGCAAAGTTATGAACTGCCTTTTCCCCCCTGCCCCATTAACCCTTCTTTGTGTCTCAATGTCAAACATCCTATGAAGAACCATAGGACAACGTTAGAGGTGCAACACGGATAACATCCTTCAGACTCAGAACCAGAAATGCTTTTTTAATGTCGGTATGTGAAACATCCCAGAATTGATTGCGGTCTGGTGGAAACGTAAAGCACAGGGCAATCCCATAACAGACAACATAACAGCAACCAACGATCTACAAGACCATAGTGCAAACAGCCACCAGCAGAATGGTTACATGTACATATGCCACTAATAACTTAAATAAATGTGAACAAGTGAACAGACTCATGAATTATCAACAGAACGAAGAGATCAGGAAAGACCATTTAATAGATGTTGTGCGTGGACAGGGCATTACACCTGAGTGAGTTTTGTTGAGAAGCTGCAGAGCTACAGGAAAGAAGCTTCGGAGATGACATGTAGAAACAAGCTGGAGGAACTCTGCAGGTCGGGCAGCATCCGTGGAAATGAGCAGTCAACGTTTCGGGCCGAGACCCTTCATCAGGACTGAAGAGGGAGGGGGCAGGGGCCCCATAAAGAAGGTGGGGGGGGGAGGGTGGAAGGTACCAGGTGAAAAACCAATCAGAGGAAAGATCAAGGGGTGGGGGAGGGGAATCAGGGAGGGGATAGGCAGGAGAGGTGAAGAAGGAATGTAAGGGGAAAGCACTATGGGTAGTCAAAGAAGGCAGAATCATGAGAGAGGTGATAGGCAGCTGGAAGAAGAGGCAGAGTGAAAATGGGATGGGGGAAGGGAGAGGGAGGGAATTACCAGAAGTTGAAGCATTCGATGTTCATATCAAGGGGCTGTCCCAGGCAGTATATGAGGTGTTGCTCCTCCAGCCTGAGTTTGGCCTCATCATGGCAGTAGAGGAGGTCGTGTATGGACATATCCGAATGGGAATGTGAACGTAGTCCTGGTGGTCCTAACCTGTTCAACCTTTCCCTTTCACACCAGTCCTCAAGTCTTGGAAACATCCTTGTAAATTTACTCTTTCAATCTTATTGCTATCTTTCCGGTTAGTAAGTGACCAGAACAGCAATTAACTCTTCATTATTTCATTAACACTTCATTAATTCATAAATGAAGAGTTGCATGGGGATGGGAACCAGAGTGCCAGAACAGACAGTGGAGTGGTTCTGGAGAAAGATGGTGTTAAAACCTCAGACAAATTCAGGAATGAGAAGGGTCAGTGTGGTGGGTCTAGTGTCCTGAGCTGGGTATATTACACTGCAAAAAGTCTTGTAGGAAAGGCAGATGAGTTCAGGGCATGGATCAACACCTGGAATTATGACATTGTAGCCATTAGTGAGACTTGGTTGTAGGAGGGGCAGGACTGGCAGCTCAATATTCTGGGGTTCTGTTGTTTTAGATGCGGCAGAGTGGGAGGGATTAAAGGAAGAGGGGTAGCGTTATTAGTCAGGGCAAATGTCACAGCAGTGCCCAGTCAGGACAGACTGGAGAAAGGTGTGACCACATTAATGGGGTTATATTATAGAGGACCCAACAGTCCTCAGAATTTAGAGGAACAAATGTGTAGCAAGATCACAGATTACAGCAAGAAACATAATGTGCTATAGTAGGTGATTTTAACTTTCCACGTAATTGACTGGGAACCCCTTACTGTACTATAAAAGGATTAGATGGGATAGAGTTTGTCAGATGCGTTCAGGAAGGTTTTCTTAATCAGTTCATAGAAGTCCCCGTGAGAGACTATGCGACACTTGATCTGCTTTTAGGGAATGAGACAAGGCAGGTTACAAAAGTTTATGTGGGACACACTTTGCATCCAGTGATCATAATGCCATTAGTTTCGAAGTAAATATGGAAAAAAAGCTAGGTCTGGTTCACAGGTTGAGATTCTGAGCTGGAGAAAGGCCAATTTTGATGGAATTAGAAAGGATCTGTTAAGTGTGTGTTGGGACAGGCTGTTTTCTGGCAAAGGTGTACTTGGAAAGTAAGAGTTTCAAAAATGAAATTTTGTGAGTACAAAGCTTCGTAGGTGCCTGTCAGAATAGATGTTTTTCAAGAGATATTGAGGCAGTGGTGAAGGAAAAAAGGAGGTGCATAGCACATATTGGATAATTTTTCTCAATAAATAAATGAATGAGTATAATGCTTTGTGTTATTTACTTAATTGGGTTCTCTTTATCTAGTTTTAGGGCTTATGTGAAGATCCGATCACATTTTAGGTCATATTTACGTAGAAATAGAGAAAATTCTACAGGGTTCACAAACTCTCTAGCACCACTGTGAATGCAGGTGTTAACCAGAGGAGGTATTTTAGCCTGGGCACTGGGTTTAGCTTTGATAAAACTGCAGTGGGGACTGAGGGAGCTTCAATAATAGCAAACAAAAATGAAAAGGCAAAACTTGTCAGGGATTAGGGCCAGATACAAAGAAGAAATTAAGCAGACAGTGACTGATGTGGGCTGATGAAGTGTTAGAACAAATCTAGTTTATTTTGCTGTCATTCAAAGTCTGTGTTGTTACACCTTTGTTCTCACTCCCCTGCCTCCAATATGTTTCGATAAATGTCCATTCTCCAGGAGAGTTTGATGTGAGAGTGCAGACGCTAGAGGAAGCTTTACACATATAGCCTTTGCCTTCTCAGCGCTTGATGGGCAAAGGACAGTGTTGAGGGGTGTTAACAACTCCATGCTCAGTCTTTTCTTTAGGTGCTTGGGTATCACTTAATGGAAATGTGTAGAGGAAGCTTTGTTCTGTATTATCCCAGGTTTCAGAATCAGGGGTCGTGTAGAGGAGCATAAGAAAGCCAGAGCAACACACGCAAAATGCTGGAGGAACTCAGCAGGCCAGGCAGCATCAATGGAGAGGAGTCGACAGAACTCTGATGAAAGGAACTCGGCCCGAAACCTGGCCTGCTGAGTCCTGCAATGTTGACGTTTCGGGCCTTTGTCAGGACTAACTGAAAGGAAAGATAGTAAGAGATTTGAAAGTGGGAGGGGGAGAGGAAAATGTGAAATGATAGGAGAAGAACTATCACTTCAGGTGAAATGAAGGCTCTCAGGTGAAGCTGAGAGCCAGAAAGGTGATTGGCAAAAGGGATACAGGGCTGGAGAAGGGAAAGGATCATGGGACAGGAGGCCTAGGGAGAAAGAAAGGAGGAGGGGAGCACCAGAGGGAGATGGACGCGACATTGCTTCTCCCTATAGATGCTGCTTGGCCTGCTGCGTCCCACCAGCATTTTGTGTGTGTTGCTTGAATTTCCAGCATCTGCAAATTTCCTCATGTTTGCATTTTACATAATGTATCTTGTACTGACACTGGGAACGTCCATGGAATAGAGCAGGGAATGATTTAGTCAGTATCTAACCCATGACCTGCAAGTTGGCTAACCCAGGTGAAGGTAGCCAGTGAGATAGGGACTTGCATGTCCTAGTATGCAAAGTCATCTCTGGCGGACTGGTAGAAGAGGTCTTCATGAAGATCCAACGGCCAGGAAGGAGATCTGCAGCCTCCGTGGAGAGTAAAGAGCTTAACGAGGCACAGAAGAAGTCATGGTCATCCACTGCAACCAAGGAAGACCCCAATTGTGATGCCTACTCAGACCTCGGGACCCGGACTTACGAGATCAGGAGAGTGGAGCTTTGAGATCAAGGGCTTTCGACTTTAAAATCTCTCTCGCACGGGTTTCCTGTCATCGTCAGATATGATGGGCAACAACTAAACAACCAGTGTAAACTTTACTGTAAAGCTAACCTGGACTCCTCCCTCATCTTGTTTTTCCACTGATATCCTTTCCACCATTGATGGCCCCAAGCTCGGCTGCGAAAGGAGGGGGGCTCGGCATGGGGCTCACAACCTCGTTCCATAAACGCCCAGAGTTTCAGAAACGCTAACAGAACCTCCAAAGAGTTCATCCCTGGGAGAGGAAGAATCTTGGCCTAGTAGGTGTATGAAGTTGTGTGGTGAAAGCAGAATCCACAGGGGTGATCAACCCAGGACAAAGGACTCCGAGTGAGCTTCAGTCAATGGCCTGTGCCCCAGTAGGGGTAATGGGTTCAAGGAGAAGAAGATCTTTATTCCTAACCTGTGCTGCATTTGACTTGGTGTGCCGAAGGCACAGATGCTGCTTCTGGACCATTCAAAACAACCCACTGCTGACTTAACAAGATTGCATGTAGAGCATAATAGTATCTCATCTATTTATTTAACAAAAGCAATTCCTCTCCTTAGATGATCTTTTGGATTCAAGGGCGGCTTACTCCATTTCAGGCTCTGTGGGTTCTGAAATAGGTAATGAATATGGGAATTGCCGATTCCTCCACAAATGGAGCAGGTAAATAGTTTGAACTTCCTGGTGGCCAAACATCTTAATTTCAATTCCCATTCGCATTCTGGCATGTTGGTCCATGCCTCTACTTGTGCAAAGATGAATCCACCCTCAGGGTGGAGGACCAACATCTTATATTCCATCTGGGTAACCTCCAACCTGATGGAATAGATAACAATTTCTCCTCTGGTGAAAAAAATCCCGCCCCTTTTCCTTTTCTTCTATTCCCCACTCTGATCTCTTACCTTTTCTGTCCTGCCTATCACTTCCCACTTTGTCCCTCCTCTCTCCCTTTGTCCCATGGTCCACTCCTGCCAGATTCCAGTGCTTTACCTTTCCTACCCACCTGTCTTCATCAACCACCTTCTGGCTAGTCTCCTTCCTCACTACTCACCTTTTATTCTGGCATCTTCCCCTTCCTTTACAGTCCTGAAGGCCCGGAACATTGACTATGTATTAATTTCCATAGATGTTGCCTGACCTAGAGTTCCTCCAGTGTATTGCTTTGGATTTCCAGCATCTGCAGACTTTCTCATATTTATTATCCAAAAGATGGTGCCTTTTCCAATTAGACTTTCATCAAATGGTTAGCATGAATCATGAACCGATGCAACCCATCTGTGATCCTTTAGTACCCCACCAAAAAAAAGTGTAGTTCTGATCATCATACTTTAGGATAGATGTGACTGTTCAGACAGTGCAAGTCAAAGTACATTTATTATCAAAGTATGTATACCTTATCAACCTTGAGATTTGTCTTTTTACAGGCAGCTACAAAACGAAGAAACCCAATAGAACCGATTAAAACAAAAGAAGACTGCCAAACACCCAACATGCAGAGAAGAGAATTAAAGAAAAACAAAATGTGCAAACAGTAAAAGTAAGCGAGTAGCATTCAGAACTGAAGCTCACAAAGGTGAGGCCACACTGCGATCGTTGCAGGCCACAGCCACTGTCGGGTGCAGAGATGAGTAAACCTCACGAAGTAATGAGTTGAACCAAACCATGAAGGACGTTGCCTGGAAAGGAAGGTTTTAGTTATGGGAATTGGTATTTCTTTATTATTGTCACATGTTCAATGGTTTAATTTAATATCAGAGAATGCATACAGGATACAACTTGAAATTCTTACTCTTCTTGTGTTTAGATGT
The DNA here is from genome assembly GCF_030144855.1 of Hypanus sabinus. Taxonomy (NCBI): domain Eukaryota; kingdom Metazoa; phylum Chordata; class Chondrichthyes; order Myliobatiformes; family Dasyatidae; genus Hypanus; species Hypanus sabinus. The sequence continues at coordinate 5,262,153 of NC_082734.1, forward strand.
TATAAATTAGTGTATACCATCAAATGGTTACACGTGATCCCTCTGTGCTCCCAATGCTTTGAGTTATTGTTCTCAATAACATCCCAAATTCTCCGTTGTCACTTTGAGCACTCGTGGAGCAGAAGCATATTTCATTATCGTGGCTTTCTGGACCTACCCCAGAGACTGTGCGGGTTAGAACGGGAGATTTCAGCACCATGGACAGCCACACAACGTGATTCAAGGGTCGAGCAAAATTCAGACACACAACGGAGTCTGCAGACACTGAAAATACAGAGAAACACAGACAAAATGCTGGAGGGACTCATCATCCACGTAAAGGAATAAGGAATCAACATTTTAGAATGAGATCCCTCATCAGGATAAAATAGACACTGGTAGTGGCTTATTGTTGTCACAGGTATCAAGATATGGTGAAAAGTTTGTCTAATGTTCATACAGATCAAATCATTACACAGTGCATTGAGCTAGAATAAGGTAAGACAAGAACAACACAGAATAAAGTGTAAAAGCTTCTGAGAGAGTGCAATGCAGGTAAACGATAAAGTGCAAGGTCATAACAAGGTAGATTGCAAGGCCAAGAGTCAATCTTACCATACAAAAGGTCAATTCAAGAGTCTGATAGCACCAGGATAGAAGCTGCCCTTGAACCTGGTGGTATGTGCTTTCAGGCTTTTGTACCTTATGCTTGATGGGATTAGGGAGAAGAGAGAATGTCCAGGGTGGGTAGGAAGGGTCTGATTATGGTGTCTGCATTATTGAAGTATAGACAGTCCATAAAGGTGAGGCTGGTTCCTGTGATGTGTTGAGCTGTGTCCACAACTCTCAGAAGCTGCTTACAGTCATGTGCATACCAAGGCATTATGCATCCTGGATCAATGGGGATATGCTGAATTTCTTTAGCCTCCTGTGGAAGTAGAGGAGCTGATGAGTTGCTCTGGCCGTGATAACAATGTGGTTGGAACAGGATAGTCAACTGGTAATGTTCAGACTTTGTTGTGATGGAAATAACTGGTTCTTTGACTCTCAACAGTAGAGGCCTGGACACACACAGTTTTAATAATAAGGAATTTATTATTAAAGGGGAAGTCAGGTCAACACAAGCAACTACAATACACAGGAAGCGGTGTGGGGACAAGGTACGGTTACACATACAAAGAACAAGGGAAAAGCACTACAACAGCTATCCCCCTTGACCTTGGATAGCCATGGCTCCCTTACCAGGACAAATGATAGACCTTCCCAAACATAAATCAATGCACTTACCTTCACTGAGGTGGTCTGTAAGAGAGACCAAGCCAGGCGCATGTCTCACCTTTTATAGCATGGGGCTGGGTGAGATAATCCAATTAAGGTGACAATGATTTAGATGTGCATTGATTAGTTGGGAGGGACCAAATGTTGATTGGCATGTGGTGTGTCCTCCAACCAGCCAGGTGGCAGTGCATCTGTCACATGGCCGGTATCTCTGGATACAGACTTAGGAACCTAAAGTTCTCAACCCTCTCAACCTCAACACAGTGGAGGGACATATGTTCTGCCCTTTCTGAAGTCAACGACCAGCTCTTTTATCTCGTTGATATTGAGGGAAAGGTTGTGGTCCTGACACAATGTCACTAAGCTCTCTATCTCACTTGTCTTCATCTCTCTATCTCATAGAAATATCTGGTAGTGCTTTACAACCAATGAAATGCATGTAAACTGAGGTCACTGGCACTTCATAGGGAAAGGATGCCTTGAGATTCCAGAATTGTAGGAAGTTATCTTCTGGTAGGAGACCAGCAGAAACCGCCCCCCTCCCCTCCATGTGGTAGCATTGACAAGTTCATTTGCAGGCACTATGGAGTGTCCATGGATGGGTAGCTCCTCTGGTGAAGGAGCTTGTTGAGTCCATTCTGGGATAGCTTACTCACCTTCAGTTCCCACCAGACATTCAGCTCTCACCTCTGGCTCCAAGTAGCTGTTTGCATTTGAGAGTAGCCATATCCCAGTACACCATTTCAACAGGCAGGCCAAGTGAGCCTCATTTCCTGGTGCGATGGGGAAATGCTTGAGCTAGCATATGAGGTCGGTTCTGGCCATCTGGGGGAATAAGATCAACAGTGAGATCGAATGGCAGGAAGGCAGTTCTGCAATGCCTCATGGAGAGCAAAGGACATGACAAAGCACAGAAGAAATCATGGCCATCTCTTGCAATCAAGGAAAACCCCAGTTGTGATGACAGGACCCAGAATTCTGAGATTGAGAGAGCACAACTGCTCCAGTGCAACGGCTTTTCCTCTTTAAAAACTCTTCCACATGGGCTTCTTAATGCAGTTCACAACATCTAACTTGCTTACTTCCCGTTACGCCCCTGTCATGGAACATAATGAACATAACATGGCGTAATGAAGGTCCTCAATCTCCATACTGTTACACAAAGATTGGAAGGATTCTTTATTGCTATATCCGTAACAATTTTTTTTGACCAGTCAGGGTTGTTAGCTCTGACCTGACCCCCCCTCCCCCAAAACGCGAGGACCGGTGGACCACTCTTAGTCTGGCCCCTAACCTTTGACCTGTTTGTCATGGGTGACCCTACCAAGAGCCAAAGCACAAGGCCCTAACTCCAGCCAATGTAGCTCTCTAGATCATTGAAGCACGCAAGCCTCCAAACCCGACAACAAGGTTCTGGTCCTCTTGGAGAATATCCAAGATCATTTAAGGATCTGCACAAATCTAACAGCCATTGTCAGATACGATGGACAACCCATCAAAAACTAACTCAAGGATCTGTCAAGCACCTCAGGTTCATCCACAAAAAGCGGAATTTCCTGAAGGCCAAACATTTCAATTCCTATCCCCAATCCCACTCAGTCTCTTCTGCCATAATGAGGCCACTCTCAGGTTGGAGGAACAACACATCATATTTCATATGGGAAAATTCCAACCTGATGGCATGAACATTTCATTACTCCAATTTCCAAGAAATCACTTTCCCTCCCACTTCTCTCTTCTTTACTTCCCCACTCTGGACTCTTTCCTCTTCTACTCACCTGCCTGTCTCCTCTTCCTGGTGCCCCTTCCCCTTCCCTTTCTCCTATGATCCACTCTCTGCTCCAACTCTCCTATCAGATTCCTTCTTTTCTGGCCCTTTGCCTTTTCCACTTCTCACCTTCCAGCTTCTTACTTCACCCCCACACCCACACTCCCCTACCTTCCCCCCTCAGCTGTCTTTGCCTATCACCTTCTAGTTTGTCCTCCTTCCCCTCCTGGCCACCTTCTTATTCTGGCTTCTGCCGCCATCTTCTCCAGTCCTGATGAAGGGTCTCAGCCCAAAACATCTACTGGACATTCATTTCCATAGATGCTGCCTGACCTGCTGAGTTCCTTCAGCTTTTTGCGCGTGTCACTCAGCGATCTACGCCCGTCTCCCAGCAATGATCCACAGAAAACTGAAATCTTCACTCAGACTGGGAACTGGTGGAGTCTCATATTTTCTTTAACCTCTGACATAAATCTTTGCTGTCGTAAACTAATCTAGAATATTCTACCGCACCCTTCTTCTTCTGGGCGTACTGCCGACACACTTCTTAGAGAAAATTGCATGCTCTTCGTTAATAATTAGTCACTGTTATTGGAAGAACAATGCAGGACAGGGAAAAGCCTCAGAGGACTGTCAGCAATGAGCTTCCACAAAGAGGAAAGCAATGTTAACCAAAGAACATGGTTTAGTGCAGTAACGCATGGTAGTGTAGCGGTCAGCATAACACTTTACAGCCATAAGATCAAGGTTAAATTCCCGTTGCTGTCCATAAGTAGTTTGTATGATAACCCTGCTCCCCTACCACATGGTTTCCTCCGGGTGCTCTGGTTTCCTCACACATTCCAAAGAGGTGCCATACTGGTTAGTTAGAAAGCTGCGGGCATGTTCTGTTGGCACTGTGGAAGTATGACAACACTTGCGGGCTACCCCCAGCACACACTTGGACTTTGTCATTGACACAAACAATGTGTTTTGCTGTATACAGGGGTTGTACTGAGAGCATCCTGAGCAACTGCATCACTGCCTGGTTCGGAAATTACACTGTCTCAGATCGCAAGACCCTGGGGTGAATAGTGAGGTCATCTGAGAAGATCATTGGGGTCTCTCTTCCCGCCATCACGGACATTTACACTACACGCTGCATCCACAAAGGAAACAGCATTATGAAGGACCCCACGCACCCCTCATACAATCTCTTCTCCCTCTTGCCATCTGGGAAAAGGCTCTGAAGCACTTGGGCTCTCACTACCAGACTATGTAACAGTTTCTTCCCCCAAGCTATCAGACTCCTCAATACCCAGAGCCTGGACTGACACCTTGCCCTACTGTCCAGTTTATTATTTATTGTAACGCCTGCACTGTTTTTGTGCACTTTATGCAGTCCTGTGTAGGTCTGTAGTCTAGTGTAGCTTTCACTGTGTTGTTTTTTTTTTACGTAGTTCAGTCTAGTTTTTGTACTGTGTCATGTAACACCATGGTCCTGAAAAATGTTGTCTCATTTTTACTATGTACTGTACCAGCAGTTATGGTCAAAATGGCAATAAAAGTGACTTGACTTGACTTGACTTAATATTTTGATGTACGTGTGCCAAAAAAAGCTAATCTTTACTGAAAGAGGAATATTAACCAAGGCCTCCAGAGAGAATGCTTCTACTCTTCTTCATGTCCTACTGATTTTCTGCATTCACGTAAGAAAACAGACCCAATCAGTGAGGGGATAATAACTCTCACCACCCCATCTCAGCCCACATATCTAACTCAGTCTTTGTAAGGATGTCATCAGGCTTGAAAGGATGCGTCAATGACTATCGTCAGGTGTCCCCACTGTGAGGAAGTGTTCTGAGAGGCTGGCGATGAAGCATATCAACACCTGCCAGAGAAGCAACTTGGATCCGCTCCAGTTTGCCTACAGGTCCGCAGCAGACGCCATTTCGTTGGCCCTTCACTCAACTCTAGAACATCGGAACAGCAAAGCTGCATACATATCTACACAGGGTGCTGTCGCAGGAAAGGATCCACCACCCGGTCAAGCTTTCAGGAAGAAGTTACAGGAGCCTCAGGACTCACACCATCAGACTGAGGAACAGATATCACTCCTCCACCATCAGGCTCTTGAAGCAGTGGGACAACTTCACTCCACTTCACATGCCCCATCACTGAACTGTTCCCACAACCTATGGACGCACCTTCCAGGATTCTTCATCTCAAGTTCTCGGTACTTAGTGCTTCTATGTTCATTTGCTTATTGATTCATATAGGCACAGCTTGTTGTACTTTGCACATTGGTTGCTTGTTCATCCTGTCGGGCGTGTTCTTCATCGATTCTATTATGGTTCTTGGATTTATTGAGTATGCCTGCAAGAAGACAAATATCAGGGCTTGTACATGGTGACATAGTCATAATGTACTTTCATAATACATGTCCTTAGAACTTTGAAAGGTTCGCAAAGACAATACCAGGAATAGAGGTGTTGAGTTACAAGGACAGACTGGAAAAGATGGGGCATTTTTCACTGGTGGATATGAATCTTAAAGGTGACAACAGAGGTATACACCCATTGGCTACTTTATTATGTATGCCTGTACACTTGCTCATTAATGCAAATATCTAATCAGCCAATCATGTGGCAGCAATTCAATGTATAAAAGCATGCTGACATGGTCAAGAGGTTCTGTTGTTGTTCAGGCCAAACATCAGGATGGGGAAGAAATGTGATCTAAGTGACTTTGACTGTGGAATGATTGTTGGTGCCAGACGGGGTGGTTTGAGTATCTCAGAAACTGCTCATCTCCTGGGATTTTCACACACAACAGATTCTAGAGTTTACAGAGAATGGTGCAAAAAGAAAACAAACAACAAAAAAAAACCCAGCCTGCAGACAGCAGTTCTGCAGGTGAAAACAACCTGTTAATGAGCGAGGTCAGAGGAGAATGGCCGGGCTGGTTCAAGCTGACAGGAAAGTGCCAGTAACTCAAATAGCCACATGTTATAACAGTGGTGTGCAGAAGAGCATCTCTGAACACACAACACATCGAACCTTGAAGTGGACGGGCTGCAGCAGCAGAAATCCACGAACATACACTCAGTGGCCACTTTATTAGGTACAGGAGGTAGCTAATAAGCTGGCTACAAAAGTACAACTGCAGATGCTGTGGATCAAAGAATACGTACGCGATGCTGGAAGAACTCAGCAGGTCAGGCAGCATCCGTGAGAAAAGAGTAGCCAACGTTTCAGGCCGACACCCTTCATCAGGAAAGGTGGCCACCGTGTGTATCTTAAAAGGAGATTTCAATGGATGACTTCCAATGAAGATATGCCCCCATTGGGGAAAGATAAGATGCAGAGGATACATTATTCATTTGTGATTATCTGGAAGAGATCCACCAATAGAAAGGACCGAAGTCCGTGTTTATTAGGTGTGAGATACAATTGATCGAGTGTACCCATGTTTGTTCTCAATATCCATCCCCAACATTCATGCCCAATATTTCTTGCTGAGGTTTTTAGCTGATAGACATTTTGTCAGCAGGTGTTTTGTGGCACTACTGTGGACTGCTGCCAGGTTAGGCACTTTTCCACAGACATGTGGAAAGAATCAATAGGTCTGACGGTTCCATTTTAATGAAGGGTCCCCTGGGAGACAGCAGAACTTAATTCATATTCCAACAAAATCTATCAGGCAGCTTATACCATAGAAATATACCTTCCACACAACTTGTTCATGCTGACCAGGGTTACCTGAAATGGTCCCAAATGCTTACGGTTGGCCAAACAAGATGCTTCTCCAGACCAGGTGTAAAGGACAGTAGTACACATAACACATATATAAGACATTACAACTTATGAAAGTAAGGATAAAATCTACAAATGAATTACGCATAAATAAAGTAAAATGCATAGATTAAACATTGTAAATTACAGGACAGATTATCCATTGACATTTCAAATGAGATGCGGCAGGGAGTTCAGAAGCCTGATGGCCTGGGGGAAGAAACTGTTTCCCATCCCGACCGTTCTTGTCTTTATGCATCGGAGTCTCCTGCCTGATGGTAGAAAGTCAAAGAGGATGCTGGGTGGACGGTATAAAACTAAGGAGCTAGCATACACAGCACTCTTGATAATTGTTCCTGATGGATGGTAGGGACTTCTCTATGCCATTCTCACAGCCATTTGTAGGGACTTCTGCTTCTGGTCCAACGCTTGACTGCTCCCATACCAGATGGAGATGCAACTGTCAACGGTCCTCGGGCTCCCTTTAAATGTTTCCCCTCTCACCTTAAATCAATGCCTTCCAGCCTCCGACTCTCCTACCCTGGGAGAAAAAAGCGGCCGCTGAGTGCACGAAGTGAAGTGCTCTCGCCACACTCCCTTCTGCCCTCCCCCTTGCCACTCTCCCTTCTGCCCTCCCCCTCGCCACTCACCCGCCAATGGTCCAGATACACGGTAAAGCTCCCTTCACTTATGTAAAATGTGATAGTCAAACTGATGCAAGGGTCTGGGTGCCTGTGGGAGGGCAGCATGTGTGTGATCTGGGGCTGATGTATTGTAACCAACGAGAGTTAATTAAATGTTAATTCCTAAACAGCCTAATGAGAGCATCAGCTTTTGTATAAAACATAACACCGCTATTCACTAACTGTTTGGCTGCGACTAACTCGAGCTCAATTGATGCATTAATTTCTGACAGGCAGTTCTGCAAATTTATGTTTCAGGGAATGACTGGGCTTCCAGCACCATGCAGGACACTTAGCTCAGTAGGTCTGTGTGTGTTTATATACTTTTAGAGATTAGGCGCTTCCAGGTCTCCGAGCTGCGACACCCAGCAACCCTGATTTACAATGACCAATCAACCCACCAACCGGTATGTCTCTGGACTGTGGGAGGAAACCAGAGCACCCGGAGGAATCCCACACATTCCACAGATGATGTTGAAAGTGAAATCTGAACTCCGTCACCCTTGGCTATTGTAGTATCGCGCTGTCAAGCCACCGTGGCACCTCCATCTCTACCCATCCAAGATCATCAAACCCCCTACTCTCCAAAAACATCACCCTCTGTTTTCTCCTTCATTGGCTTATCCGGCTTCCTCATAAATCGAAAGCACAAGAGAATCTGCGGTTGCTGGAAACCCAGAGTAACACCCACAAAGTGCTGGAGGATCTCAGCAGGCCAGGCAGCAACTATGGAAAAGAGTACAGTCGATGTTTCGGCCAAGACCCTTCGGCAGGACTCACAATAAAGGGTTTCAACCCGAAACGCCGACTATTTACTCTTTTCCATAGATGCTGCCTGGCTTGCTGAGTTCCTCCAGCATTTAGTGTGTGCTGCAAAGGCGTTATTGCCTTAGTTAAAAGTATTTTTTTACGACTGCCAGACCCTGCTGAACGTTAAGAACGTAACGTTCTGTGGGTCCAGCCCATAAACGATTTGCTCGTTGGCAGGGAAACTGAAGGAGCTGGGCTTGTCGCGGGCGGTGCTGCTGAGTCAGTGCGCGAAGGTGGTGTGATTGTCTTAGTTGCCCTTCTTGTGGTCGCAAGACTCTGTTGGACGTTGGTAACGTGGAATGCTGCAAGTCAGGCTCGCTGGTTTATTGGTGAATGACGGGGGAGCTGCACGGTCTTGGTCATAGCGAGGACTAGCTCTCAGGCCGCGGACTCGCTAGTCTGCCGCCGTCCAGAAGAGAAGGCGTTGGATTCGGTGCCGGAAGCAGTGTGGTCAGGCGTCCATGCTGGTGGTGTCAGTGCTGCCCTCCAGTGTTCACTCAGCAGAAGACAAGCTGAACTGTGTTCGGCTGCAGACATTCAACATTCACGGCCTACATTGTCCTGTCTTACCTCTATCTCATGTGTGCCTTGTGCTGCGTATGAACTTGGGTTCTACGTTTTGCAACTTTGCCCTAGAGTAACGCAGTTTCGTGTGGCTGTATCACGTATGGCTGAATGACAATTGAACATGATAGCTGACGATTGCCAGAAGGATAATTCATCTCCTGGGAATGATTAAAAATTGAAAATACCAGAGCATGCATTGGCTTCCAATATTTATGATGAAATTTCTCTGTTACGGAGATTCATCTATTTTTTTTTTGGAGCAATTCATACAAAATGCTGGAGGAACTCAGCAGGTCAGCCAGGGTCTATGAAAATGAATAAGCAGTCAACATTTCATTTTATCCCTCTCCATAGAAGCTGCCTGACCACCAGCATTTTGTGTCAAGCACATCCACACCACCCTGCACAAGCCGGACTTCCCGGCACCCAAACATTTTAATTCTGGTTTCCATTCCCTTTCCAACATGGCCTCCTCTTGTGCCACGATGAGGCCACCTTCAGAGCTGAGGAGCAACACCTTACAATCAGTCTGGGTACCCTCAAACATGGTATGAATATTAATTTCTCATTATGGTGCGCAAGATTCCCCACTCTGACCTTTCACCTCTTCTCACTTGCCTATCACTTCCACCAGGGTCCCCTCCTCCTTTCCTTCATCCCATGGTCCACTCTCCTCTCCTATCAGCCCCTGACCTCTTCCACCCACCTGGCTTCACCCATCACCTTTCAACCAGCCTCTTTCCCCTCACCTCACCTTTTAATTCCGGCATCTCCACCCTTCCTTCTTAGTCCTGACGAAGGTTCTCAGCCTGAAACCTCCACTGCTTACTCTTTTCCATAGATGCTGCCTGACCTGCTGAGTTCCTCCGGCGGTTGTTTGTGTTGTTTTGTGCGTGTTGCTCTGGATTTCCAGCATCTGCAGAATCTCTTGTGTCTATTCATCTATTTCTTTTTGTTGGCCTCAATCTATCATTCACCTGTCACTGTCTTCCCCCCCCTCACCCCCTAGCCAGGTATTACCTAGCATCCGTCGCTAGTTCACCAACATGGCCGCTGTTTCACCACTGCTCCCTTCCCCGTCTATACAGTGGCCATCTCTTCACTCCTCTCTCAGTTCTCATGCAGGGTTTCGACCCGAAATGTTGGCAAATCCTTTCTTCCCGCAGATGCCGCTCGACCTGCTGATTTTCTGCAGCAGATTATTGATTGCACCTTCCTGTGCAGCAGCTCGATGGCTCAGCTTGTAGCACTGCCTGAGACCCAGATTCATTCCTGACCTGGGTCCCTAGTACCCAGCCCACAATCTCTTTGACTCACCACCGTCAGGAAGGAGGTACAGGAGCATCAGGACTGGGACTGCCAGGCTGGGTAGCAGCTTCTTCCCTTGGGTTGTGGGACTAATGAATACCCTGCCACCACCGCCACTGCGACAGTAACCTGTTTACTGTTTACCTGTGCGGCGCACTTCACCTGCATTTTAAAATTACATTTTATTAGCTAATTTATGGTAATATTTTGTTTAATGTTTTTGGTGCGATATATGTTTTGTGGGTGCACCGTGGTTTGGAGGAATGCCGTCTTGTTTGGTTGTGCAGTCAGCGCACAATGAACTGGAAACCGAGGGAAGGTTTCAAAAAGGAACAAAAAATGGGTTCACTAATGTCTGATAGGTAGGGGAGTCCGCCTTCTATACCTGGAGTGGTCTAAATGTTCGAAGTTCAAAGTACATGTTATTACCAAAGTATATACAGTATACAACTTTGAGATTAATTTTCCTGTGGGCAATCTATAGAATGGTAACTATAACAGGATCAGTGAAAGGTCAACCAGAGTGCAGAAGACAACAAACTGTGCAAATGCAAATATAAATAAATAGCAATAATAAATAATGAGAACAGGAGATAATGACACCTATGGAAGATGGAGGATTGGGAAGTTTTTTAGAACCTTCAGAGAGCAACTAAAAGAATCATTAGGAGGGAAAAGATTGAATATGAAAGCAAGCTAGCAAACAATATCAAAGTGGATACTAAAAGCTTTAAATGCATGTAAAAAGTAAAAGAGAGATGGGAGTGGATGTAGGACCACTAGAGAATGAGGGTGGAGAAATAATAATGGGGGAGGGGGGCAGATGAACTAAATATTTTGCATCAGTCTTCATTGTGGAAGACACTAGCCGTGTGCCTGATGTTGAAGGGGCTGAGGGAAGAGAAGTGGGTGCAGTTACTATCACAAAGGAGAAGGTGCTCAAAAAGATGAAAGACCTAAGGATACATAAGTCACCAGGACCAGATGAACTGCACCCTGGGGTTCTGAAGGAGCTAGCAGTAGAGATTATGGAGGAATTAGCAATGATCTTTCAAAAATCATTGGACTCTGGCATGGTGCCAGAGGACTGGAAAACTGCATTTGACACTCCACTCTTTAAGAAAGGAGGAAGGCAGCAGAAAGGAAATTATAGAACAGTTAGCCTGACTTCAGTTGTTGGAGTCAATTGTTAAGGATGAGATTATGGAGTACTTGGAGACCGAGGACAAGATAGGTCAAAGTCAGCATGTTTTCCTTAAGGGAAAATCTTGCCTGACAAACCTGTTGGAGTTTTTTGAGGAGATTGGAAGGAGGATAGATAAAGGGGATGTAGTAGATGTTGTATATTTGGACTTTCAGAAGGCCTTTTGACTTCTTTTTATGCTGTACATCAATGATTTAGATAATAGAATAGATGGCTTTGGTTCCAAGTTTGCAGATGATATGGAGATTGGTGGAGGGGCAAGTAGTGTTGAGGAAATAGGTAGGAAATGACTTAAATATAGAAAGATGCCAGAAATGGGCCAGTAACATCATGAAGGATCCTACCCACCTTGCTCATGGACTGTTTGGCCCAGTCCTATCAGTGAGGAGGCTACATTGCATCCACATCATAACCACCAGACTCAAAAACAGTTCCTTTCCCCAAGCAGTAAGGCTGATCAACACCTCCAACCACTGACTCCACCACTACTTTAATCTTTTCTGTCTGTCACCTTATGTACCACCTAGCGTCATTTTATGGACATGCAATCAATCTATGTATATAAGTTATCTTACATATTTATATTTATTGTGTTTTTAAAAATTATTTTTGCATTCTTTATCTTCTGTGTTTTTTTTTTGGCTGCATCAGATCTGGAGTAACAATTATTTCATTTTCCCTGTGCACAGGAAATGTCATTAAACAATCTTTTCACAGACAATGAAATACAATACCGCTATTTTGATACTGGAAGCCAGATAGACTGAATCTGTGAGGACAACTTCACTCACCACAATACTGAGCTGATGACTGATCACAATCTATGGACTCACTTCCATGGGTTTAACTGTAGTTTATTTAATATTTCAGTAATATTTGAATAATATTGTAAATATATTCCACACTCTGGCTTTTTACCTCTGCACACTTGACTATCACTTTTCCTTAGTCCCCTCCTCCTTCCCTTTCTCCCATGGTCCACTCTCCTCTCTGATCAGATTCCTTCTTCTCCAGCCCTTTACCTTTCCCACCCACCTGGTTTCAACTATCACCTTCTTGCTAGTCCTTCTTTCCCTCACTCCACATTTTCATTTTGGTGTCTTTCCTTTTCCTTCTCAGTCTTGAAGAAGGGTCTCAGCTTGAAATGTCAATTGTTTATTCATTTCCATAGGTGCTGCCTGACTTGCTGAGTTCCTCCAGCATTTTGTGTGTGTTGCTCTGTAAATATATTGTTGATTAAGCTGTCTTTGTTGTTTCCATAATTCATTATGTGTTACATGTAAAAGTATATAAATGGCTTACATCATTATGTCACCTCATCATTATGTAAGTGCCTCACTAAAGAACTTAAGTAGACACCACCAGTGTTTTTTTCAATTAGTTGATAATAACATGATAATCCCTTTTTATGATGTTGATTGACGGATCAATATTTGTTAGGGTGCATCCACATCCACTAGCCAACGCCCAACATCATGCAAATAGTGTTGTGGGATCTCTTGCAGTCACCTGAGCAGGAACAAAGAACAAAGAACAATACAGCACAGTACAGGCCGTTCAGCCCACAATGTTGTGTCAACCCTTAAACCCTGCCTCCCATATAACCTTAAATTCCATTAAATTCCATTAAAACCTATAACCCCACCTTAAATTCCTCCATACACCTGTCTAGTAGTCTCTTAAATTTCACTAGTGTACCTGCCTCCACCACTGACTCAGGCAGTGCATTCCACGCATCAACCACCCTCTGAGTAAAAAAACCTTCCTCTAATATCCCCCTTGAACTTCCCACCCGTTACCTTAAAGCCATGTCCTCTTGTATTGAGCAGTGATGCCTTGGGGGAGAGGCACTGGCTGTCCACTCTGTCTATTCCTCTGGAGTTAGGACGTGGTCTTAATTGATGTCTTCCCCCTTCCTTTCCAGTCCTGAAGAAGGGTCTGAGCCCAAAACTTTGACAGCTTATTCACTTCCACGGATGCTGCCTGACCTGCCGAGTTCCTTCAGCATGTGTTGCTTTGGGTTTCCAGCATCTGCAGACTTTCTCATGTCCATAGAGGGGAGGCTGGTTCCTGTGATGTGCTGAGTTGCATTCACGGCTCTCTGCAGTTCCTTGTGGCCAGGCACAGAGCAACTGTCATATCAAACATCCGGACAGAATGCTTTCGGGAGCTAGTGCACCGCACCCCCCGCCCCCCGTTTCTGAGCTCAGAGACCAGCTCTTTTGTTTTATTGACCTTGAGGAAAAGGTTGTGGTCATGACACCATGGTGACAGCAGCACCTGGAGAAAGCCCATGCGCCCACAGGGAGGGTGCACAGAGTCCTTACAGAGGAAGCCGGAATTGAACTCTGAACTCTGACACCTTGAGATGTAATAGCACTGCGCTAACTGCTCCGCTACCGTGGATCCTGAATTAGAAAGCAACGTGAATCCTGTGGTCTCATTCCTTATCTTGGATATCCCCCAACATATAATCCTCCTGCAGTCTCTTCTGTAAAATCTGTTTTGCCTGGCACCTTGCCCTATCCAAGACCACAATTTTCCAATAATTAAAATTATTTGATAAAAGCTATTGATTTTATAATTATGCCCACACTTTTACTCGTGTTCCAGTTCAAGCAACTGAAGCTTTGAACATTCTAGACATTTACTTTGCCCAGATTTTATGAAGATTAAAATTTACAGCCATGACCACACTGACCTAATGTGGGCAAACGAGATTAGTGCATTTGGGCAATAAGGTTGGTGTGGACATGATGGTCTGAGAAACTTGTTTCTGTGCTCTACCACCCTCTGATTAATAGCTCACAGGGTAACAACTTTTTTTTTTGGCAAACACAATAAAATCTGCAGATGCTGGAAATCCAAAGCAACACGCACAAAATACCAGAGGAGCTCAGCAGGCCAGGCAGCGTCTGTGCAAAAGGATAAGCAGTTGACATTTCAGGCCATTGGGACTGGAAATAAAGAGGAAAAGTCATGGTAAGAAGGTGGGGGGTGGGAGAGGGGAGGAAGACATACAAGGTGATAGGTAAAACCAGGTGATGGGGAGGGGGTGAAGGAAAGAGCTTGGAAGTTGATTGGTGAACGAGTTAAAGGACTGGAGAAGGGGGAATCTGGAGAGGGCAGAAGAACATGGATGAAAGAGAAGGGGGAGGAGCATCAGAGGGAGATGATGGGCAGATAAGGAGATACGGGAATGAGGGATGTAAGAGAGGGATACAGGAATGGGGAATGATGAGGGAGGGTGCAATTACTGGAAATTTGATAAATCAGTGTTCATGTCATCAGGTTGGAGGCTACCCAGATGGAATATAAAGTGTTGCTCCTCCAACCTGAGTGTGTTCTCACTGAGGCAGTAGAGGAGGCCATGGACTGACAAATTTTTTTGAAAGTGTTGCTTCCTCAAAATTTTCTTTTGTTCATGATTGACTGCTTGAAGCTGAGCACAGATATAATTTCAGGCTACTTGTATCGTGTAGGAATTTGGAATATAATGCATTTAATTGGATAATTGACGCTTTACAATAGTCGAACTAAGCTAAAAATGTCTTGTTGATGATTTTCATTTGTACTCAGTGTCTGAGGCGTCTCGTTTAAGTGTCCAATGATAATCAGCCAACATTGATGGATTCCAGTTGACCTGATATAGTTTCTCCATGACCGCAATGTCCTGGTGAAACCTTTCACCATGATTGTCACTGACAGCGCCAAGATTTGCAGGGAAGAAGCCTAAATGGGAATGCATCAAGTGTGAGGAGCCCAGGCTTTGCTTTGGTCACCAATTTTACACCCAAAGTAGAGCTCATCAACCTGTTAATAAGAGGAATCATGCTCTGTCTTTGAGATCTAAGTGTATGCTTGCCACAAATATAAAAGAACATTGTAACATTGGCGAGGCATTTTACAAAGACAAGTACTTACGAAAATACTGTTACTTAATTATAAAGCGTACACACAATATGCTATGCCCGTAGAGCACGAGCATCAATGTGATCACAAACCAATCAATATACATGTAAATGCAATGCGTAAAACGGTGCGTGTGTGTGTGGTGTCTTCATAGCTTTTCTAAAACCTACCCTGCCATGCAGCATCTGCCCTGGCATGCCCGGCCAAGATAGAAAACTTTTCAGCTTACATTGTTGGCAACAGTTTAATTCACCTGAATTATGGACTGAAACAACAAATAAAGGCGATTACTAAAAGAAAAATGAGACATGGTAGGGAAATTTCATGGCGATTGTCGCGATCAGTAGGCCAAACTCCATCAGATACACCCAAAAGTATTCAGGAAGCAAAGTCCTTGTTGTCCAGAGCGGTTTATAAAAATGTATTCATACCCGTGCTATTAATTCATACATTTTGCCCTGACTGCTTCACACACCTTTTCTCCTGGTGTCTCCCTGGTTTTTGCGATGCTCTCCGTCTCTCCCTCACCCCCTACGTGGGTTCCACCTGAGTCCCAAAGCAACTGCTCCACGAAGCACAAGAGGACCAACTGAGCAAAGAGATTCATTGAGCAGACCGGGACAACATTTGGATAAGTACGTGGATAAGAGGCATTTAAAGGTACATAGGCAATTGGGACTAGCATGGGGAGGGAAGCACTGTGGTTAGAATGGGTGAGTTGGGCTGAATGGCCTGCCTATGCTTTATTACTCTATGGATCGATGCCTTATTTCCAGAAGACAAAAAAACAAATAGATCAATCTAACAGTAGACTTTACCGGGCAGGTGTAGAGGAGATGTTTCCACAACTGGGACAGCATGGTAGTGAAGCAGAAACCAAATCGAAATCAGGTCATTTCTCACTGATATGTGGCACAAAGTTTGTCCTTCTACGGCAGCGGTTCAGCGCTATACATAACATTTACCGCGGATTATAATAATAAAGATATATTCAAACATTTTAATAAGCAGTGCAAAAAGAGAGCAAAAGTCATGAGGTAGTGTTCATGAGTTCACTATTCGTTCAGGAATTTGATGGTGGAGGGGAAGAAACTGTTCCTAAAATACCAAGTGTGGGTCTTCAGGCTCCTGTACCTCCTCCCTGATGGTGGCAATGAGAAGAGGGCAAGTTCTGGGTGCAGGGGGTCCTTAGTAATGGATGCCACCTTTGACAGACATCGACTTGTAGCAGTTACGCGGGCGGAAGAGTGGCATAGCGGTTACCATAACACTACGACGGGACCGGTCATCCAGATCAATTCCACCAATGTTTGTAAGTAGTTCTCCCCGTGAGTGCGTGGATTTCCTCCCACATTCTAAAGACGTAAGGGCTACACGGTCACGTGGGTGTAATGGGGTGGCGTGGGTTTGTTGATCCAGAGGGGCACCGTTACTGTGCCTGATCTGTTCCAGCATTTCCTGTAGCTATTTCAGATTTCCAGCACCGACCCAAAAAAAAAAGACCAAAGAAGAAACTGCAGATATTGGCAATCTGAAATGAAATCGGAAAATACTCAGAAGGTCAGGCAGCATCTGTGAAGGGAGAAACAGGATCAGCAGAACTATAAAATCAGAGTGCTGAGATGTGGAGGAGTGGATAGAACGAAGGGGATATCTGTAATCAAAAGAGACTGGGTGACACAAGGGGTGGCAGCGCCTGCTAGTGAGGGTCTTGGACCTAAAGACATTGGAGCAGAATTAGGCCATTCAGCCCATCGTGTCTGTTCTGTCATTGCATCATGGCTGATTTATAATCCCTCCCAACCCGTTCTCCTGCCTTCCCCCGTGACCTTTGACTTCCTGACTAATCAGGAACCTCATACATGCAGGAGCAGAATTACATAACCTCATACATAAGACATAGGAGCAGAATTAGGCCATTCGGCCCATCATGTCTGCTCCACCATGTTGAAGGCTTGTTTTTTACAGCTGACTGGAGGAGATGTAAGGAGAAAGAGGTGAATGAGAATAGAGAGAAAGGGAACAATTAAAACAGGATGAACATCACTGACTTTGAGTCAGGAATGATCAAAGATTCAAAGAACATTTATTATCAAACTGTATTCAGTATACAACCCTGAGATTCGTCTTCCCACGGACTGCCATGAAACAAAGAAAAACATCAACCCCCACCACGTGCCTAAAAACAATAAAATTGCGAAAACGGCAACAAAAAAAAGAGCAAAGAAACAGAGAATATAAATCACAAAAGCGAAAAGTCCAGGCACGTTCAGTTCAGCTCAACGTTCATTACCTGGCCCGATTCAAAATAATCTACAATAGCACCAAGAAGAGGAGCAGCCAGAAAGCAGAAGCACATCGTAACGTGAACTACAGAGTCCGATCCACAAACTGCATCTGGAGGATGAAGCCCCTGGTCATGTTGGCACCATCTTCTTCCCTTTTCTCCTTCACCTCTAGTTGTAGTCCCACCCAACCTCACTGGAAAAATCTGCTTGCATTTACCCCAACTATACCCCTCACTGACGTCTATGTTTTGGGCACCAGCTCAGGAGAAACCTCTTACCCCAGAGAGTGGCAGTTCTCTACTTCTCACTGCCAACACGAAGTGGATGGGCAGCAAGGAAGGATAAAATTAAGCAGAAGAAACCTGTTGAGGATGTGGGGTACTGTCCAAAGAAAAATATTGAATACAACATATAATTAAACAGTTTAATTAAACCTGAATAGAACTTAATAGACCTTAATAGACCCCTTCCTTTTCTCCCATGGCTCATCTCCTCTCCTATCAGATCCCTTCTTCTTCAGCACTTTACCTCTTCTACCTATCACCTCCCAGCCTCTTACGTCATCGCCCACCCCCCCTTAGCTGGCTTCACCTATCACCTTCCTGCTTGTCCTCCTTCCCCTCCTCCTACACTTTCTTATTCCGGCATCTTCCCCTTTCCTTTCCAGTCCCGATGAAGGGTCTCAGCCCGAAGAATATTCCTTTCCGTAGGTGCTGCCTGACCTGCTAATTTCCTCCAGCACTTTGCGTGTGCTATTCTAGAACTTCGTACGCTGTGTCACAAAAATAGGTTGCGTTTTCCAACGTAGTGGGAGGGAGATGAGAAGAGATGGGTGGGGGGTGGGGGGAAGAGTTTCTTGCACAGCATAGATCTAATGGGCTGAATGGCCTGCTTAATGGAGGGGGTGGGGAAGTGGATTAATAACCTGCTGTCTTTGAGGAGAGGCACGGTGCTCTGTGGAAGCTTACACCATGACCCTGTGAGTGACAGTTTGACTGATTCAGGTGCAGACGGGTGACACCTCTGGCTCAAGGACATCCCGAAAGCTCTCCGCAGAGCACAGGTTTGACGTCACACACATTGCAGTGTTGCAAATCAACCCTCTGTAACGGGCCAGGACCGCTGATGGAGGCAGTGGGGTGAATCACTTTGCAGCCCTCCCTGCCCCCCCCCCCCCCCACCCATCGAATGCCCCTAAGAAACCTTCCACATCCCATCCTCAACGTGTGAGGGCCCACCAGAGTGCAAACGGACAGGCTGCATTGCCACCAACGATTTTGCATTTATTAAAGCTCTTTCGAAGCAGCAGAAGCATTTTGTGGCCCTTTGTCAATAAGCGAAATCAGACTACAGAGGGAGATATCCGGCCACTGTGACAGAAAGCTGAAACAGGTGGGTTTCCAGGGGGCTCTTAAAGAAGAGGGAGAGAGCAGTGGAGAGGGAACTTAGAGCTTACGATCCGGCTGAGGGGGCAGTGGTCAAATTTAAGGATGATTGGAATTGGATAACTAGAGAGAGAGAGATTGTATTTGTTTTTGTTTGTTTATTTATTTATTTAGTTGGTTATCGACCTAGTAGGCCATTCTGGCCCTTCCAGCAAAGCTCGGACTTAATCCGAGTCTAATCACAGGACAATTTACAACGACCAATTAACCTAATAACCGGTACGTCTTTGGACTGTGGGAGGAAACCGGAGCACCCGGAGGAAACCTGTGCATTCATGGGGAGAATGTACAAACTTCTTACAGGCAGCGACGGGAATTGAACTAGTACTGCAAAGTGTTTCACAAGGACTTTCAACTCCATTTGTACCTTCGACTTCCTGTTTTCTTCCCATTTATAAAATAGTCAATGCCTTTATTCCTCCCACCACGATGAACACTTCCCCACGCTACACTCCACCTGCACTTCTTGGACCATTCTCCTAACCTGTCCAAGTCCTTCCACTGACTCCCTGATTCCTCAGCACTAACTCCCATCCATCTTCGTATCACCTGTAAACTTGGCCTCAAAGCCACCAATTCTGTCATTTAAATTTAATTCTGTCAAATTCAATGCTCTGCCCCAGAAGGCAGTGGAGGCCGAGTCTCTGGATGCATTCAAGAGAGAGTTAGATAGAGCTCTTATAGATAGCGGGGTCAAGGGATATGGGGAGAGGGGAGGAACGGGGTACTGATTGTGTATGATCACAGTGAATGGCGGTGCTGGCTAGAAGGGCCGAATGGCCCACTCCTGCACCTACTGTCTATTGTTTATTGTCATTGACATATAACATCCAGTAAAGTTGACAAGGCACCACAATTTATTCAAATGAGTTAGTAAGTAAAGGAAAGACACACCACTTGAAGTCTAAAATAAAATCACTGGCGTTGATGACTCTTCAGGAGGGTCTACTTCATTTCTCTCTCCATAGATACTGCCTGACCCACTGAGTATTTCCAGCACTTTCTACTTCTGTGGATGAAAATATAATCATGTCCTTCTTCAGACATGCAGTAGAGAGCATCTGAACAAGCCGGATCGCTGCGACAGACAGGAAGGCTCTACAACGAGTGGTCAAAGCTGCCCAACGCATCACCAGAGCCAGCCTACCCACCGTCGAGGACATATATACAGAGAGCTTCCGGAAGAGGGCCAGTAACGCCACTCACTCTGCTCATAGACTGCTTGTCCCACTCCCATCAGGGAAGAGGCTACGTAGCATCCACACCAGGACCACCGGACTCAAAACCGGTCACTTTCCCCAAGCAGTAAGGGTGATCAACACCACCACCCACTAACTCCACCAAATAATACTTCAGCATTTCCCATCAGTCACCTTGTAAAACCTAGCATCACTTTATGGACAATAAATCAAGCTACGTGTGTGTATATATATACACACAAACACGCAAGCTTATGTATTTATATTTATGTTTCTATTATTATGTTCTTTATCTTATTATGTTTTGATTTTGTGCTGCATCAGATTCAGAGTAAATCATTCCCCTGCACTAGAAATGACAAAATGACATTCTCTTTCTCTCTCTCTCTCTCTCTCTCTCTCTCTCTCTCATCCTGAGCTTGGGCGCCACAGCTGGACATTCCAGCGCGCCAGGTCAAACCCTGAACAGCACATGAGAATCATCGCTCAAGATTCAAGACCGTTTCCAGTACACAGGTCCCCCAAGAGGACCACAACCTTGTCACGTCTGGAGGCTTGCATGCTGCAATGAGCCGGAGAGCTACGTTGGCTGGAGTCAGGGCTTCATACTTTGGCTCTTGGTAGGGTCACCCATGTCAAACAGGTCAAAGGGGAGAGGCCAGACACCGGTCCTCTGAGTTCAGGGTTCAGGGGTCAGCTCAGGGCTAACAACCCTGACTGGTCAAACAAAATTGTTATGGAAACAGCAAAGAAGAATCCTTCTACATCTGAGTGCGACGGTATTCCTGAGTCTCCACCCGGGACTTGCAACACTGACAGTAGTGAAAACCGAGAGGAAGCTACTGACATGATGAAGGAAGCCATGAACACTGTCAGAGATGGAGGACCCTCATTGCTGCCCGAAACACCAACGGTGTTACGGGCATTCTGTCGTAGTGCTTGTTCTGTTCTTCACAAGTGTAAAGGTGAATGGAATAATTGTTACTCCTGATCCAATTCAGCACAAAAACATAATAAGATAAAAACACAATATATATAAATACATTAGATGGCTTAGATACATAGATTGATTGTATGTCCATAAGGTGACTCTAGGCACATGAGTGTCTGTACGTAAGGTAACTTTGATGGGAAATGATAAACTCTTGGTGGGTGGGGGTTGTGGAGGGGTTGAGTTAGTCAGTCAGCCTCCTGTTTGCCTCACTTGCAGCTTCAGTGATCCAGGTTCAATCCCGACCTCTTGAACTGTCTTGGTGGAGTTTGCACATTCACCCTGTGGGCTTGCTGTTCCCTCCCACGTGCTGAAGAAACGCTGGGATGTTAGGGTAATTGCCCACTGTAAATTGCCCCTAATGCAGGTGGGCAGAAGGGTCTATTTTAAGGGACTACAAGGGCAAAAATGAGATTGGAGTAGAAGGGCGATTGATAGATGGAATACATATGATGGGCCGAATGGCCTGTTTCTGCGCTGAGTGGCTTCAGCAAAGGCGTGGGACCTGTCCCCCTGGCACTGCCAGCCAGAAGGACAAAGACATCAAAAGCATCGGGGGTAAATCACCTGGAAGTTGCCCTCCAAGCTGCACATAATCCTGATTTGGAAATAAAACATGGGGTCAGAATACTGGCACGTTCTTCTCTGTAACATACTTATACCTCAAGGACTGCAGCCCACCACCACCTTCCAAAGGGTAGCTGGGGAGGGGTAATTAAATTAATTAAATGCTGGCTCAGTTTGCAATGGCGACATCCACTTCAAAGGAAAAGCAGACAAGGATATTAGGACATCGGGGAAGGCTGATTGATGCCCTGTGTGGAGTCAGTCAGCCATCATTTCAGTACCAATTGCAAGGAGCCACTGCAAATGTCTGAGAGTTAAAGATATAGTTCATCAGGAAAAAGAGGAATTAATTTCTGGTAATTTTCCCCTCCCCGTCTCCCTTCTCACTTTTTCCATTCCCCATTCTGTTCCCCCCTCACCATTTTCCCTCTCCTCACCTGCCCATCATCTCCCCCTGGTGCCCCTCCCCCTTCCCCTTCTCCCATGGGCTACTCTCCTCTCCTATCAGTTTCCTTCTTCTCCAGTCCTTTACCTCGTCCACCTATCACCTCCCAGCTTCTCACTGTAACCCCCTCCCCCACCTAGTTACAGAGTCCTAGAAAAGTACAGCACAGAAACGGGCCTTTTGGCCCATCTAGTCCATGCTGAACTATTTAATCCGCCAGCTCCCAACAATCTGCACCAGGACCATAGCCCTCCAAGTACCTGTCCCAGCTTCTCTAAAATGTTACAATTGAGCTCACTTGCATCACTTGGGCTGGCAGCTCGTTCCACACTCTCTGAGTGAAGAACTTTCCCCTCATGTTCCCCTTAAACTTTTCACCTTTCTCCTGTAACCCATGACCTCTGGTTCTAGTCCCACCCAACCTCAGTGGAAAAAGCCTGCTTGTATTTATTTTATCTTTACCCCTCATAATTCTGTATACCTCTGTCAAATCGCCTTCCAGTCTTCGACGTATCTTATCCCTCACCTGGTTTCATCCCCAACGTGCCTACTTAAATTCCTTCCTCACCTTCTATGTTCTGCGAGTGTCACTCTGGATTTCCAGCATCTGCAGGATCTCTGGTGTTCAAAGGGCAATTTACAGTGCACACGGTCAACTTGATAGCAGAGCTGAAAATCTCCTGCTCGTCCTCAAGGTTGGGAGAAGAACAGAGGCCAAGGCAGAGCTGCTGAAGCGAGGGAGAAATATTTTTAGCCGGTGGAGTTCAGAATCAGGTGATACGATTGGATGGAGCCAATCACAGATTGAAAGGCATGAAGGGAAGTTAACAGGAGAGGGGATGATGTAGAATAGAGAAGAACGAAGGCCCAGAGGCAGGAACAAACAGAACTGAAATTAGAAAGGATAATTATACTCAGAGGCCACTTTATTAGGAACTGTACCTTCTGTACCTAATAAAACGGCCACTGAGTGCACGTTCATGGTCCTCTGCTGCTGTGGCCCGTCCTCTTCAATGTTCGACATGTTGTACATTCAGAGTTGCTCTTCTGCACACCACTGTTGTAACGTGTGGTTATTTGATTTACTGCCACCCTCCTGTCAGCTTGAACCAGTCTGGCCATTCTCCTCTGACCTCTCTCATTAATGAGGTGTTTTTGCCCACAGAACTGCTGCTCACTGGAAATATTTTTGTTTTTCACACCATTCTCTGTAAATTCTAGAGACTGTATAGTGTGTGAAAATCCCAGCTCAGCAGCCTCTGAGATACTCGAACCACCCCATCTGGCACCAAAAATCATTCCGCAGTCAAAGTCACTTAGGTCACATTTCTTCCCCATTCTGATGTTGGGTCTGAACAATAACTGAACCGTGTCTGCATGCCTTATTGCATTGAGTTGCTGCCACACAATTGGCTGATTAGATATTTGCATTAACGAGCAGGTGTACAGCTGTACTTAATAAAGTGGCCACAGAGTGTAGAACATTCAATGAGAGGAGAGATGAGAAGATATTGGGGGCCTCAAGAGCTCTTTGAAAGCCTACAGAGTTAATATCTGAATACTTGAATAGTGGACTGGTTAAGTTCAGTGACACATGTAAGGGAAAGCACCTCAGGATATCTTTATGGCTTCACAGGATCAGGACATCAGTTTCCCAGTATTTACAGTCACAGAGTCGTAAAACATTAGAGTAGAGAAACAGGCCCTTCAGCCCATCTCGGTAATCTGCCCAGTCCCATTGACCTGCACCCAGGCCGTGAACCACCTTACCCCTCCCTTCCATGTACCTATCAAATTTCACTTAAATGTTGAAATACTAATACTTGTTATCACTCCTGGGCCCTGCAGGTAAGTGCAATTACGAAGAAAGCACGGCAGTGCCTCTACTTCCTTAAAAGTTTGCAAATATTCAGCATGACATCTAAAACTTTGACAAACTTCTTTAGTTGTGTGGAGGAGAGTATAGTGACTGGCTGCAACACAGCTTGGTATGGAAACACCAATGCCCTTGAACAGAAAATCCTACAAAGCATAGTGGATACAGCCTTTTCCATGATGGGTAAAGCCCTCCCCACCATTGAGAACATCTACACAGAGCGTTGTCACAGGAAAGCAGCATCCATCATCAGGGACCCCCACCACCTAGACCACGCTCTCCTCTCACAGCTGCCATCAGGAAAAAAGAACAGGAGCCTCAGGACTCACACCACCAGGTTCAGGAACAGTTACTACCCTCCAACTATCAGGCTCTTCAACCAAAGGAGTTAACTTTACTCAGCTTCATGGCCCATCACTGAATTGTTCCCACAACCAATGGACTCCATAAGACCATAAAATATGGGAGCAGAAATAGGCCATTTGGCCCATCGAGTCTGCTCCGCTATTCAATCAAGGGCTCATCCTATTCTTCCAGTCATCCCCATTCCCCTGCTTTCTCCCCATACCCTTTGATGCCTGGGCTAATCAAGAGCCTATCTATCTCTGCCTTAAATACACCCAATGACTTGGCCTCCACAGCCACTCGTGGCAAGAAATTCTACAGGTTTACCACCCTCTGACTAAAGTAATTTCTCCGCATCTCAGTTCTAAAAGGACGTCGTTTAATCCTGAAATCATGCGCTCTTGTCCTAGAATCCCCTACCGTGAGAAAACATTTTTGCCATATCTAATCTGTTCAGGCCTTTTAACGTTCAGAATGTTTCAGAATGCAGGGAATGCAGCCCAAGAGCTGCCAAGTGTTCCTCATACGGTAACCCTTTCATTCCTGGAATCGTTTTCGTGACTCAGGCCAACTCAGGCTACACCTGGAGTATGGTCAATAGTTCTGGGCCCCATATCTCAGGAAGAATGTGTTGTCATTGGAGAGAGTCCAGAGGACTTTCACAAGGATGATTCTAGGAATGAAGGGGTTAACATATGAGGAGCGTTCAGCTGCTTTGGGCCTGTACTCACTGGAATTTAGAAGAATGTGGCGGGATCTCATTGAAACCTACCGAACGTTCCAAGGACTAGAGAGGGTGGATGTGGGGAGGATGTTTCCTCTGGTGGGGGTGTCTAGAACTAGAGGGCTCAGCCTCAAAATTGAGGGGCGACCTTTTAGAACAGAGGTAAGGATGAATTTTTTTAGTCAGAGAGTGGTGAATCTGTGAAATGCTCTGCCGCAGACTGCAGCGGAGGCCAAGTCCGTGGGGATATTTAAGGCGAAAGTTATAGTTTCCTGATCGGTCAGGGAATCGAGGGATCTGGCGAGAAGGCAGGTGTATGGGGTTGAGTGGGATCCAGGATCAGTCATGATGCAACGGTGGAGCAGACTCGATGGACTGAATGGCCTATATCTGCTCCTATGTCTTATGGATTCACTTTCAAGGTGGTTTCATCTCATGTTCTCAATATTTATTGCTTATTTATTATTATTATTATTTCTTTTGCATTTGGACACCGGTTGCTTGTCCACCATTTGGGCTTTCTGTTGATTCTGCTCTGGTTAGTGGAGTTACTGAGTACGCCCACAAAAAAACAAATCTCAGGGTTGTATATGGCGACATGTATGTACTTCGATAGTAAATTGCTTTGAACTTTGAAAAGTTTATTCCCCGTCTCCAATTGCACCTGAGTCGCCTTCCTGAGCTCCAGGTGAAGGAGCTCCTGCTGAGCTCTCAGGGCCACAGAAGAGGAACGTTGGAGGAACTCAAGGGGTCAGGCAGCATCTGTGGAGGGGAACGGACAATCTCGTTTGAGAGCCTTCACCTGAACTTTTGAGGAGCTAGATCCAGTAGCAATGAATGACTGGCGATGTACTTGCAAACTTTAGAGAGGGTGCAGAGGGGGTGAAGCCCAGATCAGAGAGCATGTCTTGGGAGGAGACACAGGGCCAGCTACAGCTCTTCTCTTTGGAGCAAAGAAGGATGAGAGGTGACTCGATGCAGCTGTACAAGATAATAAGAGGCATAGAAAGACTGGACAGTCAGCCTTTTTCCAAAGGGGGGAAATAGCTGAGGAAGCATAATTATAAGGAGATTGGAGTAAAGTATGGGGGGATGTCAGAGGAATGTTTTTTAACACATTGAATGGATACATTAGGGGTTATAAGTGACTGTTAGATAGGCAACTGTATGGAAGAAAGATAAACACATATGTGGAATGGAAATGCTAGATTGATCTTGGAGTGGGTTAGCAGGTTGGCACAATACTGTGGGCCGAAGGGCCTGTACCATGCTGTTTGTTATGTGTGAAGTCAGGCTTAGAGGGAAGCCTGTGGACTGAGACACTCTTCCGCGACTGCTGTCCTTGTCCCCAGTGACAGAGATCACGGATATGGGAAGTGTAGTTAGAGCAGTCTATGGGAATAAATATTCCTACAGGGCATCGCGGGAGCGTAGGGGTTGGAGTAACGCTATGACAGTTCAGGGCATTCTGGAGTGCAGAGTTCGATTCCGGCACCTTTCTGTAAGGAGTCTCTGTACGTTCTCCCTGTGAAATGCATAGGTTTGCCCCGGTGGTAAAATGCAGTGCATTTTGTAAATGGCTCTCATGGTTTTGATGGCTGTTACTTTCATGGCTACTGCCTTATCCCCAATCTTGAGTGTTATCCAACCATCCAACCATCTCTGCCTTCAAGGCACACCGTGGCCCTGGTTTATCACCTCACCTCGCCCACCTTGATGGAATGTTGCCAGTATACTCAATTCTTTTTATTTCAGATTTCCAGCATCTGCAGTATTTTTTTCCCTATTTCCTCAATGGTCACAGCTGGTAATGGCCTGAATCAGAAGGGAAATCAGGTTTATTATCACCGACATATAATGTGGAGTTTGTTGTTTTGTGGCAGTGTTACCGTGCAAGGCATAAAATATACTGTAAATTTCATCAAGAGATACTTCAACACTTTCAGTGGGACATCACACAGGCAAACACGAGGGAGGTGCGAGAACTTTTAGAAGGGTGGTTCTCTTCTGATAACTCTGTAAACAAACATATTGCAATAGATGCATCTACGAACCCTCTAGGAGCCAGAGAAACGCAAATCAATAGAATTCAAATGTCATCTGAAGGGGTAGCCAATCAGGACTGAGGCAAACTAATGAAACACTCCCAGCGAGAAACGCCAATAACTGCGCACTGAGGATGTCAGCTCGACTGGTGATGAAGCGCCTCAAGCTAAATGCTAAGGTTGGTGAACACCACAACATCAAACGCCTCAACCAGAGCTACCAATATTCACCATCATCCTAAACAAGAAAATTATATATACACTAACAAATTAAATAATGAGGGTGAAAAGAGAGAGAAAACAGTGAGGTAGTGGATATCATAAACACCTCTGATACCTATCCGTGGGGTAATCTTCCGGGTTCCATCTCCAGATAAAGGACTTTCTTCTGAATTCCTATCTGGATTTATTAGTGACCCTCTCATGCTGGTGACTTCTACTGCTGGATTTCTCTACAGTGACTTTTTTTTTAAACTTCTGTCCTCTAATTAGCATGTTTCACAGAATTGATTTATTGAGTGTAGTTCTTGAGCAGAAGGCTGAACTGCTGTGGGGAGGTTTGAGTGGGAGTTGACCAGCACAGAGCAGTTGGGCTCAATGGCCTACGGCTGAGCTGCAATTACTATGTACAGAGTTGGACTTGATCTCCAACTCCATCTGTGGAGCACTGCACCCTCTAGTGGTCATAGTGTGAGGTTCTGGCAAGTTTATTCTGGGTGCCCTCCAACTGATGGCATGAACATTGATTTCTTCTTCTGGCAAACAAATTCGACCTCCTCCCTTTCTCTATTCCCCACTCCGACCTTTTACTTTTTCTCATCTATATATTGCTTATCTCCGGGTCTGTTCCTCCTTCCCTTTCTCTTATGGTCCACTCTCCTCTCCTATCAGATTCCTTCCTCTCCAGCCTTTGACCTTCCCCACCCAGCTGGCTTCAGCTATCGCCTTCCAGCCATCCTCCCCCCTCCCCCCCATCTTTTTATTCTGACATCTTCCCTCTTCCTTGTCAGTCTTGGAGAAGGGTCTTGTCCTTAAATGTTGACTTTTTAATAGAAACTTTGGAACTATTAAAAAGTGAATTTTGAATTAATGGGAGTAAAATCCAATATTTCGGAAGGTCTGCCTGTTTGGCAGTAAGGAATTATCATCATTTGAATGGGGAGGGGAGGCTAAAGAAAGGGGTGATGGGCAGATAGAACCAGAGGGGGAGGGGAGGCTACAGAAGAAGAAACAGTTTCGATGAGCGGGTGAAGATATGACAGGTGAGGAGGAGAAAGAACCTTAGGGGAACTGGTAAGAGTTGGGAAGAAGGTGGAGATACTTCCAAGGAAGTCCAAAGGATTCAAAGCTTACGCTCTCCCCAAGACTGTGTGGACTTCCCTTTGGTTACTCCAGTTTCTGCCCACAGTCCAAAGACACAACAGTTAGTAGGTTAATTGTCATTGTAAATCGTCCTGTGATTAGGTTGGGGTCAAATTGAACAATTGCTGGGTGGTGAAGCTTGAAAGGCCGGAAGGTAATATTCAGCGCTCTGCCTTGATAAATAAATATTTATTTATATTTTCCGTCTCTGCTCTGCTCCCTCATCCTCAACAGGGCCATCTCTAAGGGCAGCTAAAAGTCAACCACTTTCGCACTGTAGTGGGTTTTGAGATACCAAATAAGGACATCAGTAACCAGATGCATTCTTGCCAAAATCCTTTCGAGTCCTTGGCTGTCATCACCAAGACTAGATTTTCGTACCAGATTTAGTTGATTAGCTGGAGTTAAAATTCCAGGTTGCTTTGGTGGAATGTAATCTTGTGTCTCCAGAGCCTGTTCCAGTAATCAGCATGGAGTCTGTTCGTTCTTCCTGGAACCATTTAGGTCTCCCCTGAGTGCTCTAGTTTCTGGAGCAACACACACAAAATGCTGGAGGAACTCAGCAGGTCAGGCAGCATCTATGAAAATGAATACACAGTCAGCCTTTCCGGCTGAGACCTCATCAGGACTGAAAAGGAAGCGGGGAGATGTCAGAATAAAAAGGTGGGGGGAAGGGAAGGAGGACGAGCTAGAAGGTGATGGGTGAAGCCAAGTGGGTGGGAAAGGTAAAAGGCTGGATAGAAAGGAGTATGATAGGAGAGGAGGGGCACCAGGGGAGGGTGATAGGCAGGTGAATAGGTAAGAGGCCAGATTGGGGAACAGAAGAGGGAAAGGGTTTGGGGAAAATAAATCACCATTAGAAGAAAACAACATTCATGCCATCAGGTTGGAGGCTGCCCAGACAGAATATGAGGAGTTGCTCCTGAACCCTGAGGGTGGCCTCATCTTCTGCTTTGAGGGTGGCATATCGGAACGGGGTTAGGAATTATGATGGTTGGCTGTCTGGTTTATTCCCGCACACTAAACAGATGCACATCGTTAGGGCTATTGTACATTGCCTTTACTGCGGGTGGGGGGGGGGGAGCTGATAATGGGGAAGTCATTACAGGGAAACAGAGGAATGGGATTAGTGGGAATGCACTGAGAACTAGGATGGATTTGAAAGGCCAAGTGGCCTCCCGTGTTAAAACAGCAGATACTGTTCAGGCCCTTCAACACACAGTGCTGTGCCGACCTATCAATCTAACCCTTCTCTCCACCTTTCTATCATCCATGTGTATATCTAAGAGTCTCTTAAATATCCCAATGTGTCTGCCTCTCCACCACCCTTGCAGGGTGTTCCACATATCCACTAACCTGGGTAAAAAATCTACTTCTGACATCCATCCTACTCTTTCATATAATCACCTTCAAATTAAGCCATTGTGTTAGCCATTTCTGCCCTGGGAAAAAGGTTTCTGACTGCCTCTTATCATCTTATACACCTCTCACCCTCCTTCGCTCCAAAGAGAAAAGCTCTAGCTCGCTCAGCCTATCCTCATAAGACACACTCTCTAATCCAGGCAGCATCCTGGTAAATCTCCTCTGCACCCTCTCTAGTCCAGACAGCATCCTGATGAATCTCCTATCCACCCTCCCTAATTCAGGCAGCATCCTGGAAAATCTCCTCTGCACCTTCTCTAGTCCAGACAGCATCCTGATGAATCTCCTATCCACCCTCCCTAATTCAGGCAGCATCCTGGAAAATCTCCTCTGCTCCCTCTCTAGTCCAGACAGCATCCTGATGAATCTCCTATCCACCCTCCCTAATTCAGGCAGCATCCTGGCAAATCTCCTCTGCACCCTCTCTAGTCCAGACAGCATCCTGATGAATCTCCTATCCACCCTCCCTAATTCAGGCAGCATCCTGGAAAATCTCCTCTGCTCCCTCTCTAGTCCAGACAGCATCCTGATGAATCTCCTATCCACCCTCCCTAATTCAGGCAGCATCCTGGAAAATCTCCTCTGCACCCTCTCTAGTCCAGACAGCATCCTGATGAATCTCCTATCCACCCTCCCTAATTCAGGCAGCATCCTGGAAAATCTCCTCTGCTCCCTCTCTAGTCCAGACAGCATCCTGATGAATCTCCTATCCACCCTCCCTAATTCAGGCAGCATCCTGGCAAATCTCCTCTGCACCCTCTCTAGTCCAGACAGCATCCTGATGAATCTCCTATCCACCCTCCCTAATTCAGGCAGCATCCTGGAAAATCTCCTCTGCTCCCTCTCTAGTCCAGACAGCATCCTGATGAATCTCCTATCCACCCTCCCTAATTCAGGCAGCATCCTGGCAAATCTCCTCTGCACCCTCTCTAGTCCAGACAGCATCCTGATGAATCTCCTATCCACCCTCCCTAATTCAGGCAGCATCCTGGAAAATCTCCTCTGCTCCCTCTCTAGTCCAGACAGCATCCTGATGAATCTCCTATCCACCCTCCCTAATTCAGGCAGCATCCTGGAAAATCTCCTCTGCACCCTCTCTAGTCCAGACAGCATCCTGATGAATCTCCTATCCACCCTCCCTAATTCAGGCAGCATCCTGGAAAATCTCCTCTGCTCCCTCTCTAGTCCAGACAGCATCCTGATGAATCTCCTATCCACCCTCCCTAATTCAGGCAGCATCCTGGAAAATCTCCTCTGCTCCCTCTCTGAAGCTTCCACATCCTCCCTATAATGAGGTGACTAGAACTGAACACAATAGTCCAAGCATGGTTCAAGCAGAGTTTTCAGAGCTGCACGGTTCTCGAACTCGGTCCCTTGGCCAACACACCACACACCTTCTGAACCACCCTTTTAGCTTGTATGGAAATATGAGTTAGCTCCCCATGGCTCGCAGTGGGATTCTTCTGGCAAGATTTCCTTCCGAGGGTGAGGTTTAACCAGGGCTCCGGCAGATTGCGATTAAGCAGGGCTGGGAAGTACGTGTGACGATGGAGGGGTCAACAGATGGAGACTGAGCTGCTCTCTCTCCCCCCGCTGGGTGACAACGATGCCTCGTGAGTGAGCAGCGAACAGCTTCCGCCTGTCACAATTGATCGCTGACTGCTGCTGGACCAGGAACAAATGCTCTCTCTCTCTCTCTCCCTCCCCACACAGGCACCTGAGCCACCTTGGGGGGGTGAGGGGTGATGTTGGAGCCTCCTCTCACGATCCTCGACCATTTCAACAAACAGAACAGGTTGCACTGAGACAGGATGAAATAAAAGATGGGTCTTCTAACATGCCTTCCCCCCTCAACCTTCTCTCTCCCTCCTGAACCATCAGGAACAGCAAACCCCCACCTTACCCACAGTGAAGTATATCCTGTTCAAGTCAAGTCAAGTCACTTTTATCGTCATTTTGACCATAACTGCTGGTACAATACATAGTAAAAATGAGACAACGTTTTTCAGGACCATTGTGTTACAAAAAACTAGACTGAACTACATAAAATAAAACAACACAGAGAAGGCTACACTAGACTACAGACCTACACAGGACTGCATAAAGTGCACAAAAACAGTGCAGACATTACAATAAATAATAAACAAGACAACAGGGTAAGGTGTCAGTCCAGGCTCTGGGTATTGAGGAGTCTGATAGCTTGGGGGAAGAAACTGTTACATAGTCTGGTCATGAGAGCACGAATGCTTGGGAGCCTTTTCCCAGATGGCAGGAGGGAGAAGAGATTGTATGAGGGGTGCATGGGGTCCTTCATAATGCTGTTTCCTTTGTTATAGAACACTACAGCTCCGGAATAGGCCCATCGGCCCCTCTAGTCTGTCTACTATTATTCTGCCTACTCCCATCGACCTGCACCTGGACCACAGCTCCCCATACCCCTCCCATCCATCTACTGACCCAAACTTCTCTGAAATGCTGAAATTGAACCTGCATCCACTGCTCGTGCTGGCAGCTGGTCCCACACTCTCACCACCCTGTGAGAGAAGTTGCTCCCCCCTCATATTCCCCTTAAACATTTCCCCCTTCACCCTTAACCCATGGCCTCTGGTTGTAGTCTCAGCCACCCTCAGTGGGGAGGGAATAAAAGCCCGCTTGTGTTCATCCTGACTATACCCCTCATAACTTTGTGATGTCAGAAACATGGCTACCAAGCCATGCACAGGAAGATCCCACAAACGCAGCCGGGTACCAGTCAGCTAATCTTTGGCAGTGATGTTGTTTGTGGGCTGGGTTCTGTGACTGAAGGGTAGAAACCCTTCAAAATTATTTGGGTGCGGATTAGAACAGGGCTGCCAACACCTTACTTTACTTGACCACCATAGACAGGATGGGCCGAATAGCCTTTTCTACATCAGAACTTTGTGCCAATTCTATAAACATTTATCCTCTGTTGAAGCACAGCAGCCTCTTGTTGATTCTGGGTCTGAACCCTGGGACTCCCCCCCTCCCCCAAGGGCACTGTGGGGAGAATAGTTTAGGAAGGCCACAGCATCACCATCCCAGGGGCAAATGGGTGAGGGCAATAAATGTCCATAATGCTGGTAGCATGCACATCTTAAGTGTAACCCTCAGGTTTGGCCAGCATGTGTTTGTCTCGGGGAAAACAGCCTCTGGCCCAGCCAAACCGAGAAATCTCGTTTGTGTGGATGCTGCGTGATGTGTTGACCTGTTACAAATCCAAACCTCAAAATATCAGACAGTACACCATATGCAGTCAGATGATAGAACTTTATAAATCTTAATCTGACTATATAGTAAAGAAAATAAAAAGAAAAAGGGCCCATTTTAATGAAACAGTTTAAAATGCAGTGCATTCCCCATCGGCCTCCGCCGAGCATTGCTGACCGTCGGATCCTCGCTTCGAGTCCACTCCGTCCGCCAGTATACCAACTCTCTCCACTCACGTCTTCTCTCTTTTATGTCTCACCGCCAAAAGCCCATGAAATCCCTGCTCCCAAACCCACAAGAAAGAACAACATGCCTTTCAATGGGTAGTGCACATACCAAAGCCCCATTATCTCTAATCATAACCCAAACATTGCTGCTACAGAGAAACCATTAGCTCAGCAGTGAAACATCACAGAGAGGGCATTACGTTAGCAGTGAAACCTTAGAGCGCGTTGCATAAGAATAAATAAAATTAGCAGGACTGAGCTGTAAAGTCCTTCGAGGTATTTCGAGAGAGATTCGCTGGGGTAGTTGGTGAGAAGAAGGGATTTTTCTGTCAGAGGTTAAAGAAAGCACATCTATGTTCTTTGGAGGCTGGAAGAAGATCATATTGAAACATAAACTCAGTGGTCACTTTACACTGGCGCACCTGCTCGTTAATGCAAATATCTAATCAGTCAATCATGTGGCAGCAACTCAATTCATCAAAGCATGCCGACATGGCCAAGAGGTCCAGTTGTTGTTCAGACCAAACATCAGAATGGGGAGAAATGTGATCTGAGTGATTTTGATTATGGAATGATTGTTGGTGCGAGACAGGGTGGTTTGAGTATCTCAGAAATTGCTGATCTCCTGGGATTTTCATGCAGAACAGCCTCTAGAGTTTACAGAGAATGGTGCGAAAAAAACATTAAAAAATCCAGTGAGTGGCAGCTCTGTGGGTGAAAATGTCTTGTTACTGAGAGAGGTCAGAGGAGAATGGCCAGACTGGTTCAAGCTGACAGGAAGGTGACCGTACACCAGGGGTGTGCAGAAGAGCATCTGTGAACACGCGACACATCAGACCTTGCAGTGGATGGGCTACAGCAGCAGGAGACCACGAACATACACTCAGAGGCCTCGTTACTACGTACAGGAGCTACACCATCCCATGAGTTCACTACGGGGTAGATGTCGAACTGTTTCCAGGATGAGAATATCCTGAACGAAGGGACAGCACTCTTTCCCAATTCCAAAGAAGGGTCTCATACTTCAAGCATTAACTGTTTCTCTCTCCACAGACACTGCCCGACGTGCCGAGCACTTCCAGCTATTTCCGTTTATACTTTGACAGTTTGAAATGATGCCATCATCATCAGTGAGGCAAGCAAGTCTGATGACAATCTAACGCAACGATTTCCAATAAACATCCAATCAGAAAGGTTTAACTGAACTGTTGGGGCTGTGTATATTGTTCTTAATTACATCTTCATGGACATGGAAAAAGGTTTGAGGCATGGACTGGATCCTTTTCAACCCCAAGAGTCTCAGTATTGATCATTAAGTGCAGATTTCCGGCCTGCTAGCCCACAACAATCAGGCAGGAAAGGCTCCAGGCTCATTACAGACCAAATGAAGTAATCCCAGACAAATTTCGGAGCAGTTCTGCCAGGGGTGGTGTCTTCCAGGTGAGACGAGAAGCCGAGGCCCTGCCTGCTGGTGGATGCAACAGACGGCATGCAAAGGTATTCAGAAAATGAGCGTTCTTGGCTGATCTTCATGTATCACTTAAAGCGCTGGTTGATAGGTTCTTGATTAGACAGGGAGTCGAATGCTACGGGGAGAAGGTAGGAGGATGGGGCTGAGAGGGATGATAAATCAGACATGATGGAATGGCAGAGCAGATTCAATGGGCCGAATGGCCTAATTCTGCTTCTTGTGTCTTAATAATAATACCTTATTGATCGCGAGTGGGAAATTATTTTGTTACAGCAGCAACATTAGTGCAAACTTAACTAATAAAAGTACAGAATAACAATATACATGGTAATAATTTACCAACGTGCAATAATTTGCAGTAATGGCAATAGTAATGTCTGAAATAATAAACAGAGATGATTCACTGTGATGTATGCTCTCCTGTTGCACAGAGATGAACTGTTGTCTGTGCTTATTACATTCTGTAGGAAGGATTTTCTGTAAACGATCCTGAGTCTGTTTGAAAGGGGGCTCCACTGCTTATTCAGTAGGTCATTGAGAGGATGTGCCTGATTGTCCGTAATGGATAACAGTTAGTTTAGTGTCTCCTCTCCACCGCTGACCCAAAGGAGTCTGGGTTGTAACCAAGGACGCACCCAGCTCTACTGATGAGTTTATTTAGTCTTTTTGCGTCAGCAGCACCGATGTTACTCCCCCAACATCAAGTCACAAAGAAGACTACAACAGGCTAATGAAAGATCTCCAACATCCTGCAGCATCTTATGGTCCCATGGCGTTAATTTTGAAGGCCGAGAGGGAGCTACTGACACGATGAAGGAAGCCATGAATGCCGCCAGGGATGGGAGAACCTTCAATGCTGACCTAAACACCAGTAAACGCAAGTAGAATCAGTCATAAACCACTTAACAATGAAAGATAATGATCTGCAGTCCCATAGAGTTCAAAGTAATATTGTTTCCGTTAAAGTACACACACGTCACCACTGAGCTTCAGTTTCTTGCAGGCATACACGGTAGAGCAAAAAATACAATAGGATGAATGAAGAACTACAAAGATTGACAAACAAAAAATGTGCAAAAAAAGATAGTTTGTGCAAATACAAAAATAAATAATGATAATAATAAATTAAATAGGAAGAAATAATAGAGAACATGAGTCCTTAAAGGTGATTCCACAAGTTGTGGAATCAGTTGACAGTTGAGGTGAGTGAAGTTTTCCCCTCTGGTTCAAGAGCCTGATGGTTGAGGGGTAATAACTGTTCATGAACCTGGTGGTGTGGGACCCGAGGCTCATTGTGGTGAGTGAAGTTATCCTCACTGGTTCAGCACCCTGATGGTTGAGGGGTAATAACTGTTCATGAACCTGGTGGTGTGGGACCCGAGCCTCTTGTACCTCCTTCCTGGTGTCAGAAGTGAGAACCCTTGATGATGGAAGCTGGTTTCCGGTGGTGTAGATGTGTCCAAAGGTGGGAAAGGACTGTGATAGACTGGGCTGGAACCAATGCCCATCCATTCTTGGGCTCTGGCATTACCATGCCAGGCCATGTTGGAATTGGTCCACATCTGGTCGAATCTGATTGGACGCTCCTTCATAACCCTAATAGCCTGCAGCTGGAATGTGCTCCATCACTGTTCCACAACAAGCCTACCAGGTTCAGATTCATTTATTTGCCACATGTGCATCAAAACACACAGGGAATCACATCGGCAGCTGCCCCTTGCCTATTGGAGACAAGCAGATCACCCTTCCTGGCATCACCTGGCTAATGACATCAGTTCCTTTACGAAATGGAAATGACGATTTAACAAAAATGCAGCTGCTGGAAACCTGAACTAAAATGAGAAAATGCTGGAAACACTCAGCAGGTCAGGCAGCCTCTGCGGAAAGAGATGCAGAATGAAAGATACAGGTTGAAGAGTCCTGATTGACATGGAGATCATGGGGGAGGGGACCGTGGGAGAAAGAGGGTGATGCGAGCTCGATTTCAACACTTAAGAGAAGTTTGGATGGGTACATGGATAGCAGGGGTGTGGAGGGCTATGGTCCTGGTGTAGGTCACTGCGGCTAGGCAGTTTAAATGGTTTAGCGTGGACTAGATGGGCCGAAGGGTCTGTTTCTGTGCGGCACTTTTATAGGTCTCTATGACTCTAAAGGGAGGGGGGCACCAGGGGGAAGTGATAGGCAGGTGAGGAGAAGAGACAAGGTAAGAGGGAAGCCAGTGGCAAATTGAAATAAAGGGAAGGGGGAAAAATTACTGGAAGCTGGAGAAATCAATGTTCATACCATCAGGTTGGAGGCTACGCAGACGGAATATGAGGTGTTGCTCCTTCCTACTGAGACTGGCCTCATCACGGCAGTAGAGGAGGCCATGGACAAGTTAATATGGCAGTGGAGATTAGAATTAAAATTGTTGGCTGCCCGAAAATCCTTTCCACGGTTGCTGCCTATAGCAAAACTGAATTAGGTACCTCCAGATTACCAACTCCTTGGGAAACTAAGGTTTCAGTGGAAGTCTGCAGCCAAAATGAAAGATTGTCAGTCACTGGTTTTAAAGAGTTTTGCAGATAAAATGTGGCAGTTCACATAGAAGACAGTAAACATTAGTATACATTAGTATACTGGCAACATGAACTGGACTAGCTCATTCAACAAGAATTCGCAAGGTTTAATGGTGTCTGGGAATGCCCAACCTTACTTCAGTCATAAGCTCTTGGACCATTCCCAGATCTGGAGGTGACTGATGCAGAGACGAGTTCAAACACCACCACGTGATGATTTCTGGGTCCAATTATGAAGCTCTGGGAAGTTGGCTACCCCCTGACTCACAACTGCTGTGCTGACACAATTTCCACATCAAACACTTGAGCAATGATGTCAAGCGCCCAGCTGTTATTTCAGCCTGTTGCCTGGGAAATTAGGTCACATTGTTGAAATAGGAAGGTGGGGCACTGGAGCAGTGGATTCTTCAGCTGAGTCAGCATCAGCATTCAACCAACTTCGGCCTGAAATGTCGACTGTTTATTCCCCTCCATAGATGCTGCTTGACCTGCTGGGTTCTTCCAGAGTTTTGTGTGTGTTCTTCAAGATTTCCTAGCATCTGAAGTCTCATGATCACTGGTCAATACCCTTCTTTCCTTTGGACACTGGGTCCCACCACCCTCACTCTCTGACTCTTCACCTGCCTCCTGACCCGGGAACCAACTTCCCAAAGCTTGCTGGCTTTTGGCTTCAAACCTCCAAACATTTGCTCGTCCCGACTCTTCCCTCTGGCTTCCCAATAAAACCCAGCAGGTTCAACACCTTCCCCGTTAACTGGTTAACCTCCCTGGATGAGATACGCTGGCATCCCCCAAGGCCCCAGTCAAAATTGTCCATTTTTTGGGCCATTCCAGGCCTGACCTCAATAACGTTGGGGAGTTTCTTCAGTGTGTTCCACTGCAGTAAAGTTTGCGGAGGAAGCTGTATAAGGGGTCGTTCAGCAGCAGATGCCTCAGAGCTCACGAGCCATCAGGAGCTGTTTACAGGCAGCATGATGGTGAAGACAGTGTAGCCACTGATTCACTACCTGACCTTCAAAGCTCAAAGAACATTTATTATCAAAGTATGCATAC
The DNA here is from genome assembly GCF_030144855.1 of Hypanus sabinus. Taxonomy (NCBI): domain Eukaryota; kingdom Metazoa; phylum Chordata; class Chondrichthyes; order Myliobatiformes; family Dasyatidae; genus Hypanus; species Hypanus sabinus. Next base: position 5,300,681 of record NC_082734.1, read on the forward strand.
ATTATATGACCTTGAGATTCGGCCCCCTACTGGCAGCCATGGAACAAAGACACCCAAAAGAACCCATATAAAAAAAGACTGTTGAACACCCAACGTGCAGAGAGAGAGAGAGAGAGAGAGAGAGAGAGAGAGAGAGAGAGAGAGAGAGAGAGAGAGAGAGAGAGAGAGAGAGAGAGAGAGGGGGGAGAGTGAGAGGGAGAGGGAGAGGGAGAGGGAGAGGGAGAGGGAGAGGGAGAGGGAGAGGGAGAGGGAGAGGGAGAGGGAGAGGGAGAGGGAGAGAGAGAGAGAGAGAGGAAAAAAAACATGGTGCAAATAATAACCACAGGCAAATAATACTCAAAAGTGAGTCCCGTAGATCAGCGCAGAGCCAAGTCGTGGAGCTGTGGTCTGAACTGGCCCTTCCCTCACTCTGGGCCCCGACACCCTGACCTTTTCAACCCGGCCTGGTGCCTAAGTCAACCCTTCCTGTGATTGCGCATATTTCCTCCCACATCCCGAAGGCATGTGGGTGGGTAGCTTAATTGGCTGCTGTAGTTTGTCCGTAGAGAGTAGCTGAGTGGTCGAAGCCCAGGGGGGTTAGGTTTATTTTTTTATATTTAGAGATACAGCCTGGTAACAGGCCCTCCTATCTCAACCAGCTCAATTACACCCATGTGACTACTTAACCTACTAACCCGTATGCCTGTAGAATGTGGGCAGAAACCGGAGAACCGGATTAACCCTGGCAGATTCAACCCCTGTACCAACTAATCAGTCAATCCCTCTTTGATAAGACTGCTGGGGTCCCAACTCTGACCCCGAGGCCCAAATCCAACATCATCCCTTCAACTCTGTCCCTGTCCCACATGGTCAAGGGGAGAATGTACGAACAGGGGCAGAATTGAACCTGGGTTGCTTGCACAGTCATAGTGTCGCGCTAACCTCTACTTTACCTTGCCACCCCAAGCGTTGATGAGAACGTGGGAGGATTCACGTTCTCATCACTAATTCAGGGTTAGTGAGAACATTGACTGATGGTTGGGCCAGACTCAGTAGGCTGAGGGACCTGTGTCTATGCTGCATGTTCCTACAAATCTACAACAAACCCATGCCCTTATTAGCAGGATATGCAATGAATCTCTGACCTACCTTCTCCAGCCCAGGAGGATTTCCAGGCTAATGATCCATAAGCCAGCTGTACTCAGCTTGGTTCAAAGAGATGCAGGCTTCAGTAGAGAGGTCTCGGTGGATGTTTAGAGTGATTTGGTCAGCTTTATTTCTCCTGTTCCGTACTGATGTGCTTGGCTGCCAGGCCAAGCTCCTCATTCCTTGACTTGTGTCTATCTAAGAAACTCCAGAATGCCCCAAATGTATTTGCCTTTACGACCACCCCGGTAGAGTGTTCCACATAACCACCACTCACTTTGTGTCAAAAATCTGCCTCTGACATCTCCCCTATACTTTCCTCCAATCTCCTCAAAATTATGCCATTTCCACCCAGGGAAAAAGTCTCCGTTGGTCCGCTCGATCTATGCCTCTTATAATCTTATACACCTCCATCAAGTCACCTCTCACCCTCCTTCGCTCCAAAGAGAGAAGCCCTAGCTCGCTCAGCCTATCCTCGTAAGACACACTCTCTAATCCAGGCAACATCCTGGTAAATCTCCTCTGCACCCTCTCTAAAGCTTCCACATCCAATATTCCTCTAATTTATTTTTTTACGGCTGTGCTGACCAACCATTGCTCTGAGTAGGAACTTTTAAACACAGCCTGAAAACTGTGACACTGTAAGTGCCTTTTTTGTAACAATATTTTGTATGAGTATTGAGAATGAAAATTGAAAATTCATATGCTTTGATTTTGTTTATTAATTGAAGGCTATAATGAAAAATAGTACAACAAAGAAAACTTGTCACGTTCCATAAACTTTTTCCAGCTGTGTCCAATTCCAGCTACGCGGCCACAAAGGCTACGTGCACGGGCATTTCAGTTACTGCACAGCTATGCACCCACACAGCGTCAACGTCCCACACCCGCACAGTGTCCACATCCTTTCTAGCCATTCCCACTCTGGAAAAAAGTCTCCAGCTGTCCACTCTGCCTCATAACCTTCAACGTGAAGTAGTCTCCTGTGTATAATGACCAACCCAGCTTCTCCCACACATTTATTTAGTTATTATTTAGTGCTAGTTCCTTATTATAGCTGGGGGTGGTATTGGGGATAAGATCCCACTACCTATTAAATGCACCTCATGTAGCCTCTGACCACCAAGCCCACCGTATGGTTTAGCTGCTAAGCCTGGTGGAACTGTTTCTTCTAAAGAGAAAGTGCGAGGTGGGTTACTGGCAGATGGGGCTCAGCAGCCGTGGTTGGCAGTTCGTGTAGGAGAAGGAAAACTCTGATCTCAAACCTCCGCTGCCTTGTAAACCCCGAGGGAAAAATCTGGAGCTGGAGTCCCTAAGGCAGTCCTACTCTGAGTTCAACACCGACAGGCAACTCCTGCGACGCTGCTGGTGCCAAACTACATCGATCTCTGACATTCTTTTGGGTTCATCAGATGTGTGAAGAAGGGGGAGTCTGCTACATGGACAACAGCTAGACAGACAGCTAGGATGCAACCTCCATTTTCGACCCTGACCTGCAGAACGCCCGTATTTAATGATAAAATTTGATGCAGCCAGGAAAATCTACTGTGCAAGCATTGGATATGAAATGACTGCCAGTATCCACAGTGTGATGGACCAAGAATTAATTATCGATCATCTATCGCTATTCCAGCGCCAGCTACCCGGGTTCAATTCCTGCTGCTGTCTCTAATGAGTCTGTATGTTCTCTCCTGTGACCCCTCACATTTCCAAGACATACAGGTTAGTAAGGTAATCGGTCGCCTGAGTGTTATCCAGTGGTGTTAGCTCAATGGCCTGTTACTGTGTCGTATCTCTAAACTAAAATATAACACAACTGCCTTATACATTAAAGTCCTTGGTGGGTCAATAATTGACAGGGGTTAGGGCTGATAATGGATACTGGAACCTTTACTTAAGTACCTGCAGCTGAAAATAACTAACCCACCTTTCTATTTTTGATGTCAGTTGTCCATAATCCCATAACAACCCAGTCAATATCTACTTCTACCTGAATTTTACAGAACCTGCTGCAAAATTCAAATCTGCTAGAAGCTTTATTATTAAAGGTCATATATGTCAGCTTATATGAATTTAAAGGCGCTGACCCTCTCTGAGGAGGCCTGCCTTGCCAACTCTGGTTTCCTTCTCCTGAAGTCTACAAGCAGCTCCTTGCTGGCCGTCATGGTGTCACTCAGCCAGCTTTTCAATCTCCCTCCTACAGGCCGGTTCGTCACCACCTTTGATTCGGCCCACGTCAGTGGTGCCGTCATCAAACTCGAATCTGGCACTGGAGCTGTGCTTAGCCTCACAATCACAAGGGTAAAGTGAGCAGAGCAGGGGGCTAAGCACACAGCCCCGTGGTGCGTCTGAGCTGATGGAGATTGTGGAAGAGATGGTGTTGCCAATCTGAGCTGTTACCCCAAATGTTATAAAATTTAAAACCCAAGTACTTTCGAAATTACAGTATTTGCTAAACTGCTGTACTGTCCGCTTATTCATGCTGATGTACATGTCACAGGTACACATCCATACCTTTGTTTGCGGGGGTGTGTATGCACTTGTACGAGTGTGTTCATGCATACATAAGCCCCTGGTTTTCCCACAGCACTTCACGAGCACTGAGGGATTGCTGATGTCAAAATCAGGTTTAATATCACTGATGCCTGTCGCGATATCTGTTGTTTTTCAGCAGCGGTACAGAACGATACATAAAATGTTATAGAGGACTAGAAGAAATGTATGAAATATAAACAGGAGGAAGTCTGCAGGTGCTGGAAATGCAGGTAGTGCTGTAGCCGCAAGGCTCCATTGATCCCAGTTCCATCCCGACCTCCAATGCTACCTACAAGTTCTCCCTGTGACCTCTTGGCATGTCCCTGCTTCCAAGTGATGTGACTGTCAGGTGAATTGGCCACTGTAAACTGCCCTCAATGTAGGAGGGTGGTAGGAAAATCACCAAGTCAGACATGGGAGAGAGAATGGGTGTAGGAGAATGAGATTGATTCCAGAGCTAGCATAGTTCAGATGGGTCAAATATCCCCCTTCCTTCTTAGTGAGGAAATGTAATGGGGGATTAGAATCAGAGCCAGGTTTAATGTCACTAGCATATGTTGCGAAATTTGTTACAGTCACATTGCTGCTTGTGGGCGATTGCTGTGTGTATATCATTGATCCCCCTTTCTCTTGTGACTACACTTTGACAGGATCACATCTAGTTTTTTTTTTAAAAGCTGCTCACCCCAAGCTCTCCAGCAGAGGGCAGTCAAACACAACGCTGCAAAGTTGCCGCATTCACATAAGTGAATGAAACAGGAGCAAAGGGCACTTGGCTCCGCCAATCTCTATCACTGTCACTGGTTTTCCACATTCACAAACAATCCTTTCGCATTCAATTCCTCTAATATCGAAAAATTAAATAATCTTGGTTTTGAACGCAGCCTCCAACCTTCCAGAGCAGAAAATTATAAAGATCCACTGTTCTGTGCGTAGGTATTTTTTTAAAATTTTAGACCCAAGTGGCCTAACTCTTGCGCACCATCCCCCACCCCCCATCCCAGCAAGCCCTCCAAGACTTGTACATTTAGAACACAAGACAGTATAGCACAGGAACAGGCACTCTGGCCATTTGTCTGTGCCAAATATGATACAAAATTGGTGTGCCAAGGTAGTACAGCGGCTAATGCCATGCTATTCCAGTTCCGGGCATTGGGGTTCCAGAGCTTGGTTCAGGCACCGTCTGTAAGGGGTTTGTACTCACGACTGCGTGAGTTTCATCATTCTGATGGGGACAGTCCACAAGTGTCGCCATGCCTCTGGAACGTGGGCAGCAACCGGAGCACCCGGAGGAAGCCCAAGCAGTCCCGGGTACAGGCTGTGAAGTGTTTCGCTAACCCTGCCTCCGTGTCGCGATACCAGGGGAATAACCTATCAAGCGATGGGTGCCGGTTGTAGGTTCTCCCCCTCCTTACACAAGCGCTGGCCTTGCGTCGATCTGCAGCAACTCCAGAACAACTTAGGGTGCCAAACGGGGACCGTCAGCCTCCTCTGTTTGGGCTTGGCAAGTTCCCTCTCACCTCAGTGGGGATCCTTGTCCTGAGGAACAGAGAAGGCATTATCGTTAGAGACGCTTGCTCCGTTTTATTGGCTACTCTGATTTTTAATTAAATTTTCAGATCATATTTTAATGCCATTTCCATCGATTTAAAGGGTCATGCGGAAAGAGGGGAATAACGTTAATGTACCTGGAGCAGAAATAAGCTTCTGCAGCACCTTGGCACCCTGACAAAGGCTGACCACGACCAAGACGTCAGTGAGTTTCATCCCCTGTATACAGACAGGCTGAATTCAAAACAACCCAGTTCTATAGTCTAGTAATTAAACAAAAAACATTTTTGATTAACAGCTAGTCAGGGGAGGCCTGCTCATAAGTAAAGGTAAGGTAATTGTTTAAAAGGTCAGGTCAGTGTGAAATATATATTTGAGATTTTGAATTAGAACCAGACTCAGCTTTAGTATCACCAGCACGTCATTAAATTTTGTTAGTTTTGCGGCTGCAGTACAATGAACTACCCGATTGCATAAAGAGAAAAAAAATCTGTGAATTACAGTAAGTGTATATTTATATTAGTTAAATTAAATAAGTAGTGCAAAAAAGTTTAAAAAAAAGTAGTTAGGTAGCGTTTAATGTCCATTTAGGAATCGGATGGCAGAGAGGAAGAGACTGTTCCTGAATCACTGAGTGTGTGCCTTCAGGCTCCTGTACCTCCTCCCTGATGGCAGAGGGGAAGAAGCTGTTCCTGAATCGTTGAGTGTGTGTCTTCAGGCTCCTGTACCCCCTCCCCGATGGCAGAGGGGAAGAAGCTGTTCCTGAATCGCTGAGTGTGTGCCTTCAGACTCCTGTACTTCCTCCCTGATGGCAGAGGGGAAGAAGCTGTTCCTGAATCGCTGAGTGTGTGCCTTCAGACTCCTGTACCTCCTCCCTGATGGCAGAGGGGAAGAAGCTGTTCCTGAATCGCTGAGTGTGTGCCTTCAGGCTGCTGTACCTCCTACCTGATGGTAACAAGAAGAGGGCACGTTCTGGGTGGTGGGGGACCTTAATGATGGATGCCACCTTTTTGAGGCATCGCTCCTTGAAGATATCCTGGATACTACAGAGGCTGGTGCCCACGACGGAGCTGAGTTTGCAACTCTGCAGCTTACTTTGATCCTGTGCAGTAGCCACCCTGCCCCCCAATACCAGAGGGTGATGCAGCCGATCAGAATGCTCTCCATCGTACATCTATAGAAGTTTGCAAGCGTTTTTGGTGACAGACCAAATCTCCTCAAACTCCAAATGAAATATAGCCACTGTCTTGCCTCCTTTACAGCTGCATCAATATGTTGTGTCCAGGTTAGGTCCTCGGATACTGACACCCAGGAGCTTGAAATTGCTCACTCCATGAGGACTGGTGTGTGTTCCTTCGTCTTAGCCTTTCTGAAGTCGCACTGACATTGAGTACAATGTCACAGATCAGATGTATAGTATTACTACAGGGGAACCATAGAGTCATAGAGGACTACAGTGTAGGGCAGACTCTTCAGTCCATCTAGTCCATGCTGCCTAGATCCCATCAACCTGCGCCAAGACCATAACCCTCCCATCCATGTACTTGTCCAAGCTTCTCTTAAATGTTGAAATTGAACCCAGAAGATGCCACTTCTGCTGGCAGCTTTTCCCCCCACTCTCATCACGCTCTGAGGGAATAAGTTCCCCCTCATGTTCCCTGTAAGCATTTCACCTTTCACCCTTAACCCATGACCTCTAGTTCCAGTCTCGGTGGGAGAGGGTGCTACTGATGACACAGGAGCATCAGAAAGTTAGTAAGAAAAAATGCTGGTGTCAACCTGCATCTGGAGTTGGGAAAGGCACAATCTGCCATATATTGGTGGAGCTCAGGATTAACCTGGCCAGATCCTTAACTAGCTGAGCAAGTCTCTCAGTGACCTTTGCTCCGGTCATCCTTTGGATGGTTTCTGCTGGGTTGACACTGCACGTCCGGTTTGTTAGCGAGACCGACAGCAGAGGGGCTGCCCAGCTTTGGGTTATTGCCCAGTCCAGGCCCTCACCTGTTACAGCCACCCCGGGGAAGGGGTGTGTGAGAGCGTGCTGGAATCCATACCAGGTTAAAGGGCTAACCCCTGCAGACCGGCTCTCCCATGAACACTGCTCTCCAAAGTTCGCTTCCTGGAAAACAAACATCGCCTACCAGTAGCCCAGAGAGAGGGGGGGAACTGCTGCGTGCTTGTCCTTACAGAAACATGGCCCCAGGACAACTTCCCATGCGCCATCAATGTTCACGCCATGCCACTCAGGGACTTGTGCTAATATTATTTTGTGACAATATGTGATTTATCGTCACTGTACAAGACCATAAGATATAGGAGCAGAATTAGGCCATCTGGCTAATCGAGTCTTATCTGTCATATCATCATGGCTGATCCGATTTTCCTCTCAGCACCAGTCTCCTGCCTTCTCCCCATATCCCTTCATGCCCTGACCAATTAAGAATCTATCAACCTCTGCCTTAAACATACATAAAGACTTGGCCTCCACAGCTACCTGTGGCAAAGAATTCTACAGATTCACCTCTCTCTGGCTAAAGAAATTCCTCATCTTCATTTTAAAAGGATGCCCCTCTATTCTGAGGCTGTGTCCTCTGGTCTTTGCCTCTCCATCACAGGAAACATCCCCTCCACATCCACTCTATCAAGGTCTTTCACCTGTCGATGGGTTTCAATGCGGACACCCCTCATTCTTCTGAATTCTAGTGAATACAGGCCCAGAGCCATCCAACGCTCTTTACACGACAAGCTGTTCAATCCTGGGATCATTTTCGTGAACCTCCTTTGAACCCTCTCCTGTTTCAGCTCATCCTAAGGGGCCAAAAACTACATGAGCCATATTGTGAACGATGTACCGTGTTATGCACCTTGGCCCCAGAGGAACGATGTTTCATTTAGCTATGTACATGGGCACATTTTCATAACATAAATCAGTGGCTCACCACATCCTCTCCCACGACGGAGCTGGTTTGATGTGTCAGCATTGATAACCACCTCAGATTATTCCAAACAATTTCTTTTATTGAATCAGTTCGAGTCTTGTCAGTAATGGGAAACAAACACAGCAACTTCAGGCAGCCAGTGGGTTAAATACTGTTTACTGTTTTTCTACATTATTCCGTCTAATACTCCCAAAGCAGAAACAGCTGTTTGGGGTGTTGGGGAAGGAGGAAGGAAGAAGGTTAGATTCTGCAAAGCTCCCTCTATAACATACCAAAAACAATCGCAGGACAGATAGTGTTCTTCGATACAGAGGAAATTCCACTCTACTCAAACCAAACAAGTTGTCCATTGTCTGTCTGAAGGTTGCTATTATAGCAGCCAATTACATCCTCTGGCTAATTTCTGACAGTTGTGTGTTCCACAAGCTAACCACACCTCTGCAAGTGGATGGAATAATATGTACGGAATGCAAGTCCTTTTGTTCACGTGCCTTTTCAGGAAACTCAAAAAATGTGTACTCCAAAAGCAGAGGGAGACACAGATGGACAGAGAAAATGAGAGAACAGAGATGACAGGGAGGGAGGTGGAGATTGACAGAGGGAAAACGAGAGAGAGAGAATGAGGGAGAGTGGGGGGGGGGGAGAGTTGGGGGGAGGAGAGGGAATGACAGAGAAAAATGAGACACATGCAGTATCACAGAGTGAGAGAGAGAAAGAGAGACGCAGGAGAGAAATGGAGATGAAAACGGAGACAGAATTGCACATTATCTCTCATATTCAACATAATTTGTGATACATCAGTAATATTTCACCATCCTTTTCTGTTTGGCACAATGGAACATAACTTACAACTTGTAAACCACTCATTCTGATATATTTCTACTACAGCTATACAGTATATATATATGTTTAATACAAAGAAAATCAGTGACAAATATTTAATGCAGCATAATCACAAGCCATTAAACACACAGTCAGAAGAAACTATAGGCTTTGTATATTCTGCAGCCTTCCCCATCACTAAGATGGATTCAAGGAGTCATCATCAAATCCATCAACAGAAATAGTTTAGTGAAAAACAGCTAATTTATAGGATGCCTTAATATACTTCGCAGCACTTAAATATTCTGAAGAGAGGGAAGATTAATACGCATCTGTGTGAAAGAGAAATCTGCCCTCATGTGGTGAGTGACGGGGTAGGAGGAGCAGACACAAATCAGCAGAACCACACGTCCAATATGCTCGCCTGACAAACAGCTGGCAGCAGTGAGGCGGTGGGTAATTTTTACCATGTAAAATGTACTGATCGGCTGGCAGGGAGTGGAGGGGGAGAGGAGAAGGTAGAGGGTGTGAGGGTGAGGGTGGCCACTGAGAAGAGATTACTTTTCTTCAAATCAAAGCATGCTGGAAAAGTTCAGTGTTTGTGGGAAGAGAGAATCGGAGAAAGCAGGGGCAGCACCCAGCGCGGTGCAGAGCTGTGACCCATACCTCCAGCATGATGAATGTTTGCTACCTTGTAGTGATCATGGAATTAAAATGACTCTGTGGGAGCTTGTCTGCGGTATGGCAGGAGGAGAGGCAGTAAACCGGTGCTCTTTTGGTGGACAGAGAAAACCCTAATGCCGGAGAGGTGCTAACTTCTGAAACTAAAGCAAAATAAAACTGGTGGAGACTTCAGCTGTTCATCTGCGAAGGGTTAACAAAAAAAAAACATAAAGATTCAGGCTGAAGTTTCAGCTGAGCTGGGTTATTGAGTATTTTCTCACAGAGAAAGGAGACACAAGGAAGTCTGAACGACATAATTGGCGGTGATGCCAGCAGAGAGTGGTAATGCTGGGCTGTAGCAGTGTTACATTAACCAGCCCCGTCTGTGTACACTCTCCCAGTATCTGCATGGCTTTCCTCCGGGTGCTCGGGTTTCCTCCCACAGTTCAGAATCACAGTGGCAAAAGCGTCACCACACCTACTGTGTAATGTACCTTCTCTTAATTCCTCACCCTTGCCATTCTCCTTTAGCTGACGTCACTCCATCGTCTCGCTGACCTTTGGTACTTTCCTATTCTCTCCCCTCTTCTGCAACTGCTAGCCTTTTCGATAGATCATCAGCCTGCAAGATTAACCTTTTTATTTAGAGATACAGGAGAGTAACAGGCTCGAGGCCCAGCGAGCCCTGCGTCACCCAATCACACCCATGTAACCAATTAACCCATATGTGTTTGGATTGTGGGAGGAAACCCGTGTGCCTGGAGAGCACACTCCCATAGACAGTGGTGATTAGTGTAACACTATTCCAATGCCAATATGTGGGTTCAACTCCCACCTCCATTAGTAAGGAGTGTGTATGTTCTCCTAGTGACTGCGTGAGTTTCCTCCGGGTGCTCCGGTCTCCTCCCACAGTCCAAAGGCGTACCGGATAGTAGGTTAATTGGTCACATGGGTATACTTGGGAGGCATGGTCTCGTTAGGCCAGAAGTACTTTGTATCTCTATATAAAAAGAAAGAAAAATTAACTTTTTCACCCTCAAAGCAACACACACAAGCTGCTGGAGGAGCTCATCAGGCAGCATCTATGGGAAAGAATAAAAGATCGATGTATCGGGCCGAGGTCCTTCATCAAGACTGAGAGGGAAGAGGGAAGATGCCAAAATTACATGGAGGAGGGGGGAGGGGGGAGGATAGCTGGAAGGTGATAGGTGAAGCCAGGTGGGTGGGAAAGGTCAAGGGCTGGAGAAGAAAGAATCTGATAGGAGAGGAGAGTGGACTATAGGAGAAAGGGAGGGAGGAGGGGACCCAGGGGGGGAGTGATAGACTGGTCAGGGAATAGACGAAGCGGGGGAAATTTTCACTCTATAGATGCTGCCTGACCTGTTGCATAATTCATAAAAATATCCAGAAAAACAGCCCCTGGAGAGGGAAGCACTGTTCCCTTGTGAAAGGGCAGTTAATTACCGGTAACCAGTTTGCAATGCCTCCTTTAGGATTCATGACAAACATCACACATGATGGTATAATTCTCCAGTGATGGGAGCGATAAGTGTCCATGTCACAGGACTAATTGCATGAAGTTGGTCTCATTTTCAAAGCTGTGTAGGTAAACGTCTTGCTCAAGGGCTTTGGTGGAAACGCGCGAGTGTCTTGATTGAGAGCTCGAGGCTATCCGCTGGCGAGGGGCTGGTAGGGCCTCCCCGGCACCTATGGGCTGTGGGCAGACTCCAAGTTCCCGTCGTCGGTATGTAGGATCTCGATGCTGCTGTCAGGAAGGCTGTGTGAAGCGCTGTCTGTCAGCTCCGACTCGTGCATCTGGCTGGGGGATAGCGCCTCGGGGGAGCTTCCTGCACCGGACCCCGAGCGCGAGCTGGGGGTGGGGGTGCAGGCCTCCGCCAGACCCAGAATCTGTTGCACGCTCCGCTGCAGCTGCTGTTCAAGAGGAAAGAGAGCCATTAGTTCTGTGGGCAACACTTCGCCCTCTGATCTCAACCTTCCAGCACGCCTCCTATTGACCCACCACCCCTCCCTCAACCCTCCCCCCAACACCCCCACCGGCTGATTCCCCACACTCCCTGTGACACACCGTTTCTACCCCCCCACTCCTCAGATCCCTCCTAATGAGCAGTCTCCTCCGCCTGTCATCCCACCCACCACCAAAGTCACCAGCACAGAAGTCACTTGTTCACTCAACTCCAACAAGCCATTACACTTACTTACTTCCAGCCCGTATTGTCGCTGTCGTTTAGGGCAGCAATGAAGGTCCTCCATCAATGTTTCCAGTCAGGGTGGTTAGCCCTGAGCTGAACCCCCGAACCTGGAGGACTGCTGGACCACTCTTGGTCTGGCTTCTACCCTTTGACCTGTTTGGCATGGGTGACCCTACCAAGAGCCAAAGCATAAAGCCCTGACTGCAGCCAGTGTTGCTCTCTGGTCTTTCAAATATGGTCTGACCAATTAAGCCCCAGCATCACATCCTTTTATATTCTAAAATTGAATGCTAACATTGCATTTACCTTCCTCACTATTGACTCAACCTTCAAGAACACTGCACCAAGACCCGCTTTGCGCCTCCGATTTCTGCATTTGCTCCGTTTAGAAGATAGCTTTTATCCTGTCTACCAAAGTGCATGACCATACACTACCCGACACTGTATTCCACCTACCACTTCTTTCTCCATTCTTCTAATCTGTCCAAGACTTTCTGCAGACTTTTTACCACCCAACAGTAACTGCCTATCTTTGAAACTTTGTAGAGCACTGATAAGGCCTCATTTCGAGTATTGTGAACAGTTTTGGGCCCCTGCCCTAAAAGGATGTGCTGAAACTGGAGAGGGTTCAAAGGAGGTTCACAAAAACTATTCCGGAATTGAAAGGCTTGTCATATAAGGAGTGTTTGATGGCTCTGGGCCTGTATTAACTGGAATTCTGAAGAATGTGGGGTGATCTCATTGAAACCTATCGAATGGTGAAAGACCTTGATAGACTGGATGTGGAGAGGATGTTTCCTGTGGTGGGAGAGTCTAAGACAAGAGGACACAGCCTCAAAATATGGAGGGATCCTTTTAGAACAAAGATGAGAAGGAATTTCTTTAGCCAGAGAGTGGTGAATCTGTGCAACTTGTTGCCACAGGCAGCTGTGAAGGCCAGGTCTTTATGCATATTTAAGGCAGAGGTTGATAGATACTTGATTAATCGGGGCATGAAGGGATATGGGATGGGGGAGAAGGCAGGAGTTTGAGGCTGAGAAGAAAATTGGATCAGCCGTGATGAAATGGTGGAGCAGACATGATGGGCCAAATGGCCTAATTTTGCTCCTAAATGCAATCAATCCCATCATTCATATATAATGAATAGTGGACCAACACCAAGCCCTGAGGAACATTACTAGTCACCTGCATCAACCAGAAAAGGCCCAAAGTGCTTCCCTACACCGTATTCCATCTGCCAATGGAATCCAGTCCCAATCCCAGACAGAGTCACGTTCCATACAAAGCTGTGGAGTCCGGTGACACATTACTGCTTCTGGCCAAACTCACCGGACAGGCAGCCAACTGCTGGTATATCGCTTCCGCCCTGCACAGGATGTCTTCCATGTTCAGTCTCATGGTCAGCTCGTTGATGTGCTGCAAGAGAGAAAGAGGAACTCAGAGATCCACCACTACTATAGATACAAGCGATCCTGCCGACGTGGAAGCACAACATGTCGAACCTGGAAGTGGGGGGGGGGGGGGGGGGGTAGAGTATCAAGGTTCTTTGCTGAATTCCAGTCATTTCTCCCCTCTCCGCTTTCTCCCTTTTTCCATTCTCCATTTCTTGTTCTCCTCTCACCCTTCTCTTCTCCTGATGTGCTCATCACCTCCCTCCTCCTTCCCTTTCTCCAAACGCCCACTTGTCCTCCTATCAGATTCCTCCTTCTTCAGTCTTTTATCTCTTCCACCTATCACATCCTGGCTTTTTACAGCATTTGCCTCTCCCACCCCCCACCTGGCCTAATCTACCCCCTTCCAACTTGTACTCCTTCTCTGCCCTCTTCCAGATGGTGAAGTTCCAGAGGGCATATATACAAAATTAAGGGAGGGAAGTTTAGGGGAGACATCAGGGGTAAGTTTTTTACACAGAGGGTTGTGAGTGCCTGGAATGACTTGCCAGGGATGGTGGTGGAGGTTAAAACATTAGGGGTATTTAAGAGCCTCTTGGACAGGCACATGGATGAAATACAAATGGAGAGTTATGGGGTAGTGTGGGTTTAGTACTTTTTTAAAAGGATTATATGGGTCAGCACAACATGGAGGGCTGAAGGGCCTGTACTGTGCTGCAGTGCTCTATGGTTCTGTTCCAGTCCTGATGTTGGGTCTCTGCCTGGAACGTCGACTGTTTATTCCCCTCCATAGATGCTGCCTGGCTTGCTGAATTCCTCCAGCATTTTGTGTGTGTTGCTAAAAACTATCAACGGATACCAGAGTGCTGGTGTAGCTGACGTAAAGTAGGTGACAGCAATTCTTGAGTACAGGTTTCCCCCGCAATCCGAAGGTGGAGCATTCCTGTGAAACCATTTGTAAGCCGAAATGTCGTAAAGCGAAGAAGCAATTACCATTAATTTATATGGGAAAATTTTTTGAGTGTTCCCAGACCAAAAGAATAACCTATCAAATCAAAGCAAATAACACAAAAACCTAAAATAACACTAACATATAGTAAAAGCAGGAATGATATAATAAATTTACACCCTATATAAAGTAGCAATATTGTAGGTACGGTGTAGTTTCACTTATCAAACTCGGGAAGGCAGTGAACCAAAATCGATTTGGAGAAAAAAACCCGGCGTGTACACGCATATGCACGTACACGCATGCGCACACAACTGCCCGCACAAGGCTTCACGGTCATGGTAGTCTTTCTCAGGGTAAACACACGTATAAAACTGGCGTCTTTTTTTTTGTAAAAGCGAAAATCCTCTTTGGTTAGCGAAAACAGGTACTAATGTAAGTCTTTCGTAACAGCAAGTTGTCGTAAATCAAACGTTCGAAAAGTGGGGGCCACCTGTACTCTAAGAATCCCACGATGGTGAGGCCCAGGAATGAGTCACTTAGTGGACACTTCATGAGCTGTCCTTACATTAACTTCTTTACATAACAATGTGGACACTGAGTGCATGTTAATGATCTCCTGCTTCTGTAGCCCATCCACTTCAAGTTTTGGCGTGTCCAGCATTTAGAGATGCTCTTCTGCACACCACTGTTGTAACGTGTGGCTATTTGAGTTACTGTCACCTTGAACCAGTCTGGTCATTGTCCCCTGACCTCTCTCATTAACAAGGTGTTTTCCTCCCATAGAACTGACACTCACTGGATGTTTTTTTTTGTTTTTCACAGCATTCTCTGTAAGCTCTCCTTATCCACGGTGGATTGGTTCCGGGACCCCCGCGGATACCAAAATTCACGGATGCTTTAAGTCCCTTATTTAACATGTATCAGTGCGGTGGTGTTTAGGACCCAGCGGAATCCCAGACTTTATTTAATATGTCTCCCTTTGGTGGATATTAGGACCTGGTATTGGAGTATAAAAGTTGCATTGTTTGCTGTGTAACCAAAACTATGTAGTCAGCTTTGAACTTGCTATTTGCTATGCATATATCCAATTTAGTAGGAGAATGAAATCTTAAGAATGTAGAAGACAATGGTGTGTTAATGAGAGGTAGCTAAGAGATGTAGAGTAGAACAGGATTAAGTCAATGGGTAGAAACAATAGTGGCGGATGTACATGTGATACGCAACTATAGACCGATTGGATATGCTAATACAACTAAACCAGGAGATTGCTATAAAACATGCCATGTCCAAGGATCGGTGGGCAATCAGCGACTAGCTCAAAGACTGTCTCAGCTTCGATTTGCAAATTAAAAGTTTAACCCTTCTTGAAGAATCTTCTGCATCTCCTGGTCGTTTGTGGGGCATGAGAAACCACGACAAAATTGGCGACCACGGCAGGACCAGAAAGAGACCCGCGGAAAGGGAACGGCAGATTGGGGTCGCTTCCCAGTCCTCTAGGGACCCCCACAAGGCTAACAGAATTAAGGGTGCACCCAAACAAAAGGTAAGCGCTTTTTGCGACAATTTGGACTAAGAATTCTGTTGGTTTTGGGGAGGTCTTGGAGTCTCAGAAGTGTGGAACCACTGCCGAAGGGTCTCTCTGGTCCAAAGAATCTGGCAGAATTGGGGGTTAACAGGAGGCTCAGAGGATTGATCAAGAACACTGCAGTGAGGGTAAGTACAAATAAGCTAATAAGAAGTTAAGTGAAGAAAAATTCCATGTGGTGTTGGTAAGTCCCTGTGGATACCGCTTCGTATAAAACGAAGGTCTGAACGGGCAGGGAAAGGGAAAATTGAGAAAATCCCTGTGGATACCGCTTCGTATGAAATGAAGGTCTGAACGGGCAGGGAAAGGAAAATAGAGAAAATCCTCGTGGATACTGCCTTAAGAAATAAGGGTCTGAATAGACGAGGTGCAAAGAGAAAGTTCTGTGGATACCGCTGAACTGTACGGGCAGAATAGAATAGGGAACAAGGACAGTCCAATATATAGTTTAAAGCGCTGGTAGATAGACAATAGACTAGGCATAGAATTAGAGTAAATAATATTATCCAGTAAACGAACTGTGAATCTCTGAAATACCTTAAAAAGAGAGAACAACATGACAGGTAAAGGAACGGCAGTAGAGATTCTGAGCAAAAAAAATCCTGGTAAATAAATATGAGATCACAAAAACTTCAGAAAAATGGGAAAAGAGAACCAAAAACCTGGTCACAAAATGGCCAAGAGAAGGAACGTTTGATGTAAGCTTGTGTGAAGAAATGGAGGCACTAATTAAAAATTACAAACCAAAAGATAAATCTAAGAAAAGAGGTCAAAAAAGAGAACGAGAAATGGAAGTGCTAAAACTCTTCAGAACGGAGGGAGAAAGGCTGAGGAGGACAGGTAGAATATTGATTACAAGCGAGGAAGACACTAAGGTGCTGGAGAAACAGCCTGTTAGAGAGAGAGAGAGGAAGGTACAGTGAGAAGCTGGCTTCGGCTCCGTACCCGGATGCGAAAGAAACAGAAAAGCCCCCTCCCTATAATGAGGAAGGAACCCCTAAGCAGAGCCCCCTGCTGATGGGAGCAGTAAACATGCAGGGAGAAGTACAAGTTTGGGATAACGAAGAGGAAAAAAGACAATACGAGAAGGAAAAAGCGGCGATATGGAAGGAGATACAGGCAGAAAGGATAAAGGTGGAACAGGCACAGAGAGAACTGGAAGAAGGGATTGAACGGATGAAATACTTGAGAGAGGAAAAGGAGTATGAGGAATATCGGTTATACCATAGAAATGAACAGACTAGAAAAGAAAGTGGCTCATCAGGGCAGGAAGAGATGAGGCATTCAAGAGGAAGTCGAAAAAAGATAGGAGACAAAAGTCTTGGAGAAACACAAGAGAGAAGGGAATCAAGCATGAGTAAGGACCATGAGGAGTCCCTGCCACAGGTGTACAGACACGGACAGGAAGAAAGAGAAGGTGACTCATTGGAGGAGCAAGAGTTAAGTGGAGAGAGAGAGGATGCGAGAATTTGTGGGGAAGAAGTAGGAGGCAGAAGCCTAGAAGAGCAGAAGGAGGCGGTAGGGAAGTGACGCGGAAGTAGAGAGAGAGAGCTAGATAAGTTATTGAGAGGGGATTGTCAGAGGAGATGCGAAAAATACTCCAGGGGCCAACCAAGTATTGAATCAGGACAGAAAGGAAGGACGCCACAGGGAGACCGAGGGAAGAAGAGGACCCTGGAGAACTTTGTGTGGGAGGCAGTAAAGACATACCCTGAGACAGATGGGGAGTCAGGCGAGGAGGAGAGGCAGGGCAGGTGGGAAGAAGGAGGAAGAATGTTGCCGTTGTTAGTTAGAGGATCAGGACAAGTGCAGTACATCCCTTGGGGATCCCAGGACCTAGAAGGGCTGAAAAACACTCTGCCCAATCTACATGAAGGAGCAGGGAAATGGATTAGAGCCTTTGAAGAAGAAACGGCGGGACGATTATTGGCTATGGGAGATTTGAAGGCACTATTGACAAGGTTGATGGGAACCTCCAAATTTAACGAACTAATGGAAATGGCTGGCATAGTAAACTCCAACGACCCGAGAACTGATGGAGACGGGTTTGACAGAGTGAGGCAGAGGGTATGGCAGGCCCTCAGGAAGCTTTATCCACCCAAAGTGGACCCCAAAGCCTTAAAGGGGGATCCACTGGGAGACACTGAAAACCCAGCAGCCTACGTAGAAAACCAGTTGAAAAGGTGGAGACTGGAGACTGAGCAAGAGGTGGAAAATAGCTTATTTATCACCACACTGTTCCGACATATCATTTTGGATGCAATGCCTCCGCAAGTAAAATCCAAACTGGAGGAAGTGGTTGGGCTGACGTCAATGACCCCTCAAGAATTTAGAGACCACGTAGTCCATGCGGTTGAGAAATACCGGAAAGACAAACAAAGGTTGGCTGAGCAGCAGGAAGAGGTGCAAAGGAAGTTTGAAGCTCGAAGAACTCAAAAAGAAGGAAAAAGAGAAAAGCAAAAAGATGCTGCCAGCAACCACCGGTCCGAATACAGCCATCGAACTGGATGAAGCACCGCTATATGGAGGAACCGTTCATACTGTAAGACAAGGGCCGGAAAACCCCATGCCAATAATCAAAGTCTTTGGGGGAGCATTCCCACAAATGCCCTATCAGGATCAGACTAAATTCAAACAGCCCAGACAGGACTGGAAGTCCCAAGAAGGGGGACAGAGGAGCTATGGGCAGAGGGGACCAGTGAGGAAACAGGGGGAAAGAGAGGTAGAGAGATTGTGCTGGGGATGTAATCAGCCTGGTCACATGAGAAGAGATTGTCCGTTTACACTATGGCCTGTCTCACACCAGCAGGAACAAATAAGAAGGGAACTAAAGTTTAGCCAAGGACCAGCCCCCACAGGCCCAAGTGGACCTGTGAACCCCTATGCC
Organism: Hypanus sabinus; assembly: GCF_030144855.1. Taxonomy (NCBI): domain Eukaryota; kingdom Metazoa; phylum Chordata; class Chondrichthyes; order Myliobatiformes; family Dasyatidae; genus Hypanus; species Hypanus sabinus. Next base: position 5,319,341 of record NC_082734.1, read on the forward strand.
AGGTATTAGGGGTGCCCTGAGAACTCGAGTGGGAAGGGACATTACCCAATGATAACAAGGGAGGCAGGCGAGGAACCCATTGTTCAGGTTATGTTAGAAGGGCAACTGACACTGATAGATACTGGAGCCACGTACGCTTGTGTACAGCCACAGTATACCCTTTGCCTTCCCATGTCAGGAAAGTTTATTAAGACGGTAGGGTTCTCGGGGAAAACACAGTTGACACAGTGCTCCAGTGCGGTTGAGAATGGGAAATAAAGGAATTGTTTTGCCGGTGCTAGTATTTAAAGGAACTCCGATTAATTTGTTAGGCAGAGATGCCTTATTGAAACTGGAATTAAAATTAGAATGCACCAGAAATGGGCTGAGTGTGGAAAGAGCAGGGGCTCAATTGATAGTGCGAGAAGACAAGAAGGCTAATGTCTTTTGGATAGGAGACATCGCAGACCAGATTCAGGAAACCTGGGAAAAATGGAAAAAGGGCGTGCAGGCTATATTACCCAGGGCTGTAATGCCCAAATCTGAGCTACATTGTACAGTGATTTTTGACGAGACTCAGAACAGGGAGTTAGAGGAGAGATGGTACCTGGAGGCATGTAGCCAACAGCACCTGGAAGGGTAGGCTGTGATAATTGGAAAGCAAGGGGCAGCTTTACAAGTTAAGTGGAAAACCTTTTTAGAAAAATGGTACAGGATACCGGAGGCTGCTCCCCATGTAATGTTGTTGGTAAACAAGGGGTATCAGTCTAAAGACTTAGGACCCTTAGTTAAGAGTGCTGAAACCTTAACAGTGTGGAGGAAAATCACGCCAGAGGTGTGCATATCAGAAGACAACAATTGCATTAAAATAATGGTAAGTGTAGATATGGTAGGGACAGTGAGAGAGGTCGAAATAACTCCCCAACCACACATGCCATTGCTGGGAAAGGAAAGAGGCCAGCAGAAAGATAGGTTAGATGAGTTGCCATCTATTCTGTGGTTGCAGCATGACACGGACGTAGGGAAAATAAAAACAGCTAGTCCGGTGGAAATAAGGCTGAAAAGGGGAGCAATTCCACCCAGGAGACCACAATACCCTCTAAGACCAGAAGCAGAAGAGGGAATAGCATTGACAGTGCAGGAGTTGCTTGAAATAGGAGTACTTAAAAGAACAAACAGTCCATGCAATACCCTGTTGCTGCCGGTCTTAAAAGCAGATAAATCTAAGTGGAGATTGGTGCATGATTTGCGAGCGGTAAATGATGTGGTAGAGGACTGGCCAGCGGTAGTCCCCAACCCACACACGCTTTTGACTAATGTTCCACCAGAAGCAAGTTACTTTTCAGTGATTGATTTGTGTTCGGCTTTCTTCAGCATTCCTCTAGCCGACCAGTGTCAGTATCTGTTTGCATTTACTTACAGAGGTGCTCAGTATACCTATACCAGAATGCCGCAAGGGTTTAAACATACACATATTTTTAATCAGATGTTGAAGGCAGACCTAGAGGACATACCATTGGAAAGTACATTGTTACAGTATGTGGATGACCTGTTGATTTGCTCCCACAGTAAGGAACAGTGTGAGCAGGACACTATAACTCTGTTAGAGAAGCTGGCGCACGGAGGACATAAAGTATCCAAAAAGAAACTGCAATTTTGCACGCAGCAAGTGGAATACTTAGGCAGGGTAATATCCAAGGGGGTGAAGGCGATAGCACCAGATCAGATTGAGGCAATAACTAAGGCCCCCAAACCCCAGACTGTAGGGCAGATGATGATGTTGTTGGGAATGGCAGGGTACAGCTCAGATTGGATAGGAGAATATGCTGAGATTGTGGCACCTTTGAGAAAGATAATGAAAGAAGCAGGACATAACAAATTTGAAGAACGGCGGAGATAGCTTTCAATACTATTAAGCAGGAATTGCAGTCAGCACCAGCATTAGCTTTGCCTGACTACGAGAAGGTTTTTCATCTGTATGTATCCAACTGACAGGAGGGTTATGTCACAGTGGTTCTAACACAAGAGACAGGCACAGGAAAAGCAAAGCAGCCGATAGCATACTACAGTACGAGACTAGATGAGGTGGCTCAGGGGTATCCACCCTGTTATCAGGGATTGGCGGCGCTGTACTATGCATATGGAAAGGCATCATCTGTAACCCTGGGCTATCCTGTGACTCTGTACACACACCACAAAGTAGCAGAATTGCTGGAAAGAGTTGCCAGCCAGGATAGCAGCATATCAGATGCTAGTGACATTTCCTGACATAACTATACAGAGATGCACTACCAGTAATATAGCCGATTTTGTCCCTTTGGGCTGTGAAGGAGAACCCCATGATTGTGTAGGGAAGACGATGACATTTGCCAAATTGAGTGCAGATTTACGGTCAGAACCACTAGAGGATGCAGATAAAAAGGTTCTGTTCGTAGATGGCTCTTGTTATAGGGATTATGATGGAAATCATGCAGGGTTCTCAGTAGTGCAGCAGGATCAGTCGAGCTATAAGATTATTAGGATGGAGTCCTGTCCCCAACCGTGTTCCGCCCAACTAGCGGAAATCAAAGCCCTGACAGCAGCGTGTGAAATGATGGAAGGTGAGAAAGTAGACATCTATACTGATTCGGTATATGTCCATGGAGTATGCCATTTGTTCGGGGCAGTGTGGAAACAGAGAGGTTTTAAAAAAAGCAGTGGAGATCCCATACAACATTGTCAGCGAATTCTAGACTTAATAAAAGCCATAATGAAACTTAAAGCATTGGCTATAGTAAAATGCCAGGCACATAAAAAGGGAAATGATGTAATAACAAAGGGAAATCAAGCTGTGGACGAGGCAGCCAGAAAAGCGTCTGGGTGTACATCAGCTGTCATTGCCCCCCAGGTAAGCCTAGCTCCAGAACCTGAGGTAGAGGACCTAATTGAAATACAAGGTAAGGCAACTTTGGCAGAACAGACAATGTGGAGACGAAGGGGGGCCAAGCAGAACCCGGAAGACTTGTGGAGCATGGAAGACAGTTTGTTGGTAGCGCCCACCCCTCTACTGATGATTCTGATTTCAGAAGCGCATGGGATTGACCATTGTGCGGGGGTGGGGGAAGTAATAAAGAAAATAAAGAAGGATGGTTTTTGGTCACCTTACTTACAGGCTTCAGTGGACTTTGTCATCACAGTACGAGGTATGCGCACAGAATAATGTTTGGAGAGGAGTGCTGTACTTTAATACCAAATAACACTAGTCCAGAAGGATTGTTTACTAAGGCAATGTATAAGTTGAAAAGTCTAAGAAAGGAAGTTAAATGGAATGCAGGGTCTGGACATCAGTTATTTGATTGGTTAGAAAGTAGACTTGGAGGATGGGGAGCATGGCTGACTAAAATGGCAATAACTGTCGGTATTGTATTGTTGAGCTGTGCGCTTGTGCTGTGCTGTTTTCTTCCTTGTCTCAAGTCTCTTGTAGTGCGTGCTGCAACCAAACAATTTCCGCTGCTCGTGGCAAGTACTGAAGCAAGCTTAGTGAAGAAACGCCGAAAATGTATCGTTACAGCCTACAACACCTGCAGGATGAACAAGAGCAAAACGACAGTGTGGGAGTAGATTGTAAGGGCTTCTGAGTCTTTTTCCCTGTCTCAGGTACAGAGGGACAGGTTTTTGGCTCAGCGGCCCAGGGTAACAGGGAGAGAATACTTTGAGGTCTTGGCGCAGAAAATTATAGTTTAACCCGAGATTTGGGAATAAGTGCTTGGGTTTATTGGGGCTTTTGTGTGCGGACTCTTAGTCTTCTTTCTCTGTGTGAGACAGGGAGGGATATATTTAAAAGTTGCATTGTTTGCTGTGTAACCAAAACTATGTAGTCAGCTTTGAACTTGCTATTTGCTATGCATGTATCCAATTTAGTAGGAGAATGAAATCTTAAGAATGTAGAAGACAATGGTGTGTTAATGAGAGGTAGCTAAGAGATGTAGAGTAGAACATGATTAAGTCAATGGGTAGAAACAATAGTGGCGGATGTACTTGTCATACGCAACTATAGACCGATTGGATATGCTAATGCAACTAAACCAGGAGATTGCTATGAAAAATGCTATGTCCAAGGATCGGTGGGCAATCAGCCACTAGCTCACTGACTGTCTCAGCTTTGATTTGCAAATTAAAGTTTAACACTTTTTGAAGAATCTTCTGCGTCTCCTGGTCGTTTGTGGGGCACGAGAAACCACGACACTGGCGGTGCAGCTCTGAATCCGCAGCGTTTCTGTTCACAAAAATAATCACGATCGCAATTGAAAATAAGGTGTAAGTAATAAAGCCATCGGAAAGAGGTGAAACGCCATCGGTCATTGGAAAAGCGTTAGGTTACATTGGTCAACGATCAGAACAATTTTAATGCAGCATATGGAAAGCCCTGTCCTGATGAAAGCTACAATTATTACTCAGCAATGCAGTGGTTAAATTATTGAAATACGTATGTTTCTTAAGTGTCATATGTATAGAAAGGTAAAATACGTACTATATACTAAGAAAAACGTTTGACTAACTGACGCTAAATAATACCGGATGTACCTGTTCTGACTTCAAATCCGATTTAAAAATGGACTCAGGAATGGAACTCATTCATAACCCGGGGACTGCCTGTACTGTTAAGTCATCTCTAGATTACTTATAATACCCAATACAATGCAAATGCTATGTAATACTGTATTGTTTAGGGAATAATGACAAGAAATATAGTCTGTACATGCTCAAGCAACGAGTGCTGCAGAGAGAACTTCCAGGTTTTCCCGATCTGCGGTTGGTTGAATCCGCAGATAAGGAGAGCCGACTGTATACAATTGCGTGTGAACATACCAGGAGATGAGCAATTTCTGAGATACTCAAACCACCCCATCTGACACCAACAATTCTTTCATGGTCAAAATCACTTGGATCATTATTTCTTCTCCATTCTGATGTTTGGTCTGACGAACAACTGAACCTCTTGACCGTGTCTGTATGCTTTTGTGCATTGAGTTGCTGCCACGTAATGGGTTGATTGGATATTTACATTAATAAGCAGGGGTATACCTAATAAAGTGGCCACTGAATGTATAGTCAGTTTAGGTTCCATATTCCTGGCACTTGTTTGAAAGTGAAACGAGGCAAAGAGCTGATAATGTCATAAAGAAAGCTTTTGGCCCGTTACCCTTCATAGAACAAAGTACTGGGTACAGGAGATGGGATGTTATGTTGAAATTGTGTAAGACATTGGTGAGGCCTAATATGGAGTATTGTGTTCAGTTTTGGTCAGGAGGGATGTAAATAAGGTTTAAAGAGTACAGAGAAAATATATAAGGATGTTGTCAGGTCTGGAGGACCTGAGTCACAGGGAAAGATTGAATAGTTTAGGATTTTATCGTAGAAGATTTGAGATTAGAGAGGAGGTTTGATAGAGGGATACAGAATTAGGAGAGGTATAGATAGAGTACTTCCACTGAGGTTGGGTGGGACTACAACTACAACTAAGGTGAAAGGGGAGCATGACAGGAAACGTCTTTACTCAGAGGGCCATGAGAATGAGCTGCCAGTACAAGTGGTGCATGCGAGCTCGATTTCAACGTTTAAGAGAAATTTGGATAGGTAGGGGTATGAGGGGCTGTGGTTCTGGAGCAGGTCGATGGGAGTAGGCAGTTTGGCTTGTACTTTTCTATGACTCTGTGACATGAAGGTAGTGTGTTCTGCTTATCAGATTAAAGGGGAAAAAACGCAGAAAATTAACATATTACAAACTCTGAGTGTTCACCTTGAGTATCTCGTTGAAGCCGTAGTTGGGGTTCATCAGTGCATCTCGCTCAGAGTCCAGGATAGCACAGCACACCAGCAGGTGGAAATTTGGGCACGGGTGGCCTGTCCATTGTACCTAGCAGGAGGGGAAGAAGAAAAGAGCTCAGCGCCACAGGGGAACTGCAGAACAAACTCAATACGACTAAACGCGGCACTGAGACCCGGAGCCTGGATGATGCTCTGGTTTGTAACAAGATTATCCACACTACGTAGCATCATTTTCTGATGTAGTCCTTTAGTCTTATTCATCTATTGAGATACAGCATGGTGCAACCCAAATTTAATCCTAGCTTAACGATAGGCCAATTTACACTGACCAATTAACCTACTAACTGGTACGTCTTTGGACTGTGGGTGGAAACCGAAGCCCCAGAGAAATCCCACGCATTCCATGGGGAGGACGTCAGAATTGAACTCTGACCTCCGATGACATGAGCTGTAACAGCATTGTGTAAACCGCTATGCTGTCACGGCGCCCAGGCGGCTCCTTAAATTGGCAACACTTTTTTTCCCCTATAATTTTAGAAAGGTAACTTTCAGGATCTTGGCCCCAATTGTGTCTGAGAAGCTGCTGGAGAATCATCTAGAGCTGAGGATGCAGAGCGGTGAACTTAAAGAGGTATAAAACTTTTAAAGTTCATTATAAAAGTACATATACATCATGATATGCAACCCTGAGATTCATTTCCTTGTGGGCATTCACAGTAAATCAAAGAAAAATAACAGAATCATCGAAAGACTGCGCCAAACAGGATGCTCAAACAACCAATGCGCAACACTGTGCAAATCCAAAATGAGAAATAAAAAAACAAAATAATAATAAATAAGCAAGCAATAAATATCGAGAAAGTGAGATGAAGAGTCCTTGAAAGTGAGTCCATAGGTTGTGGGAACAGTTTAGTGATGGGGGACGTGAAGTTGAGTGAAGTTATTCCCTCTGGTTTAAGAGCCTGATGGTTGAGGGGTAGTGACTGTTTCTGAGCTTGGTGGTGTGGGCCCTGTGGCTCCTGTACCTTCTTCCTGATGGCAGCAAGGAGCAGACAGCATGGTGCAGATAGTAGCTGCTTCTTTCCTGCAACAGTGCTCCGTGTACATGTACTCGATGGTGGGGTGGACTTTACCTGTGATGGACTGGGCCATGTCCACTGAATCCAGCTCAGTCCTTATAAACTCATGAGGGGTACAGATACAGTGCACGGTGAGAGTTTTCTTCTCCTGGTTAGTTAAGGTGAGAGGAGGAAGATTTAAAGGGGCGCGAGGGGTAGAAGTTTCCCACACGGAGGGTTGCGGTTGTACGGAATGAGCTGCCAGAGGAAGTTTTAGTCAAATCACTTAGAGAATCTGCAGGTGCTGGAAATCCGAGCAGCACACATAAAATGCTGGAGTAACTCAGCAGGCCAGGGAGCATCTACGGAAAAAAAGTACAGTTGATATTTCGGGCTGAAACCCTCCGGCAGGACACCAAAGTATTAGAAGTGGTTATAATTACAATGTTGAGAAGACATTTTGACAGGTACATAGATAGGAAAGGTGTTGCGTTTGAGAGGGTTGAAAACTTCAAGTGTTGGCATCACCAATAGCCCGTTCTGGTCCAACCACACTGATGTCATGGCTCACCAACATCTCTAATTCCACTGGAGGCTAAAAGTTCAGCACACCCCTGTGATTTTTATCAATGCACCATAGAAAACATTCTATCTGAATGCATAGCAGCTTAGTGTGGCAACTGATCTACACATGACTGCCAAGAAACCGCAGAGCATTGTGGCCACAGCTCAGCCTTCCCTCTATGGACTGACTGATTGAAGCAGTCAACATAATCCCAGACCGCACTCACCCCAGTCATTCTCTCTACTCCTCTCTCCCATTGGGTAGAAGATACAAAAGCCTGAGCTCACGTACCACCAGGCTCAAGGACAGCTTCTTCCCCACTGTTATCAGGCTATTGAACAGACCCCTTGTATGATAAGATGGACCCTTGGTCTCACAATCCACCTGTTAACGATCTTGCACTTCATCGCTTCCCTGCATTGCGCTTTTATTTTGGCAGCTTACAGTGCAGGATTATTGTTTTACCTTATTCTAGTCCAGTGCACTGCGCAATGATTTGATCTGTTTAAGCAGGACGAGGGACAGTATTTTCACTGTACCTTGGTAGATGCAACCACAGATTTGAGGCATGTGGACCCATTTCAGGGCAGTGGGACTAGGGCTGGCAGGCATCTTGATCAGCACAAACGAGATGGCCTGTTTCCGTGTTGAGAACAGAAACGTACAAAAACTCAGTAACTGCTGCATGCCTTCTCATGAACCATGGTGCTAAGAGATAGGGAATTCCAGAATGGATTAATTGATTAATTTATTGTGATACAGAGTGGAATGGGCCCTTCCAGCCCTTCAAGCTGTGCCTCCCAGCCGTCCCCGATTTAACCCTAGCCTAATCACGGGACAATTTACACGACCCATTAACCTACTAGCTGATACGTCTTTGGACTGTTGGAGGAAAAAACGCACACATTCTACAAGGAGGACATACAGACTCCGTACAGATAGCGTTGGAATTGAACGCTGAACTCTGACACCCCACATTGTGCTAACCGCTACGATACTGTGGCGCCAAAGGTTAGTGCGGGGCTGGTTACATTCAGGGAGCTGGTTACTAGGAGTGAAGCAGCAGGTTGTGATGTTCTCCTGCGAGTGCCGCCTTTGACTTTCTCGTTGGTAGAGATGGTAAGCTTGGAGATGCTGTCAAGAGTAGATGGAATGAGAACAGCGTTGTGTTCTGTGGCTGACATAACAGGGCAGCCACTGTGCAGCAGCGGGGAAGGGAATGAATATTTAAACGGTTGAAGAGATGCCAATCAGCAGGCTTGTTTGTCTTGGACGCTGTTAGATATGTGGAATACGACCAAAGGAAAAATGGCTGGAGTCGCTCAGCACTTAAGTGCGAGGGTGTTTATGTGGTGTGTCAAAAATCAAAACTTACAAAAATTAATGAAAATAGTGAAAACTGCAAATATTTACAAAAAGATATCTACCAGAAAACACAGTAACAGCTCCATACTTTGTACGGTGTGAACTCCTGGCATCCCCGATCTCACTCTCTCCCACTGAGAGTTTATTAGGCGCCAGGACGTTCCATCTTTAATTACACACACAGTTAACTTAAGACTACACATGAATCAGAACACGATGCATCCCACAAAGTAGTTACAATCGTATTCCAAAATAAACAGAAGCATCTACCTTAGATACAGTATACAGACAATATATACACATTTACACATCTCCATTACTGATGAAATGGAATGATGAAATGGCAGGAAAGGCACCGTAAAGCCAACCTGCGCACATCAGCTCGGTTTAGCACCCATTATGAGAATATGCCAGGGAACACAATGAAGTGCATATAATCAGCACAATGGCAAAAGAGTGACAAGGCAAAGTATGTCTGTATATGCAGCTAGTATGGGCTCGACAGACAGAATGGCCTCCTGTTGCACTGTATCTGTTCTCATCCTGTCACGAGGTAGCCCAGAATAAAACTAATTTTTAATTGTTTGAGTCATTCCATTCAATATTTACTTTACTTAAGGAAAGTGTTGCAAAGAATAAAAATTGGAACTGCACAAATTGGGTACCTGGATAACATAGGCACGAACATTATCAAGGCAACATATTGACACTGAATCAAAGTCCATACCTCCCAAAGGCGCAGTATATCCGGAAAGGAAAACTCCCTTTTAAACCAGATGAGCAGCCAGCGGAAACAGAAGCAGAGGTTTCCCGACTCTCTGGAATCTGGGGAAAGAAAGAGTCATTGGAAATGCTGCACAGAGGGCATCACAGTGGCGCGGCAGGTAGCATAATTGGATTACAGCGCACGCGATCACTGACTGGGGGTTCTATTCCCAGCGCTGTTTGGAAGAAGTTTGCACGTTCTCCCTGTGACTCCACGGATTTCCTCCAGATGCTCGAGTTCCCTCCCATAAGACGTACGGGTTAGGGTTTGTGACTTGCGAGCAGGCTACGTTGGCGGTGGACACTGCCCTCAGCACAAACCGTGTTGGTCGGTGACGCAAAATGGCATATTTCACACAACGTTGCGATGTTTCAACATTCTTGTGACAAATAAAGCTATCTCTTTGAAGCTGCACAAGTAAGTGTAGTAGGAACAGCTCGCCATTAGAGGGCAGTGTGGGCACACCCTAGCCATCCACACAAGGCACAAGGAATCTGTTTCCCCAACTAAAAGGCAATTAAAACACCCCCGTTCAACCCCTTAAAAACTAAACCCCTACAAAAGGTACTATAACCAAACTGTAGATAAATCAAGGGTAAAAAGCCCCTAAAATAATAAGCACAGGTTTGGCAGAACAGCTGTTTGCAACTGATCACCTCATAATTTAAGATCAACAAAAAAATTCCACCATCATTAATATGCTGATTGCAGTAAATGCGACAAGAGGCCTGAGAATTTCTTTGTTCGATGAATGACATATTATCGCCAGATGAAAACAATGTATTAATCTAAGTAGATAGTATTCACTGATATCAAGGTATCAACACTGGAACACACAAAATGCTTGGGGGAGCTCAGCAGGCCAGGCAGCATCGATGGAGGGGAATAAACAGTCTAGACGGGAAAGGATGAGGTGATGTCAGAGCAAAAAGTTGGGGGGAACAGAGGAAGAAGTACGGGGTGATGGGTGACATCGGGAGAGGGGGAGGGGCTGAACTAAAGGGCTGGAGATGACTGGCAAAAGAGATAAAGTATTGGAGAAGGGGGAACCTGATAGGAGAGGATGGAGGACCGTGAAAGAAAGGGAAGGGGAAGGAGCAGCGGAAGGAGGTGTTTTGGTGAGAGAGGGAAATGGGAATGGGGAATGGTGAAGGAAAGGTGAATTACCAGAAGTTCAAGAAATTGATGCTCATGCCATCAAGTTGGAGGCTGCCCAGACGGAATATGAGGTGTTGACCCTCCAACGTGAGTATGGCCTCATCCTGGCAGTAGTGGCAATGGACTGACATGTGGGAATGGGAATAGGAAGTAGAATTGAAATGGGTGGCCTCGGTGAAATCCCGATTTTTGTGGCAGATTGAGCAAAGCAGTCTCACAATCTACAGTAGAATATTTAGTTTCACTCAGTCCACATTACAAATAACACAGACAGACAAGTCAGAACAGAGGACGATGGAGACGGGTGGTCATCAATAGTCTATGCTCTACTGTGAGATTGGGGCCCCAGGAAGAAGACATTTGGAAAACTAGCCTTGCTGGCAGCTTCTGTTATTTTTGTGGACTAGAACTTGGAGTAACAAGGTATCTTTAAACAGAAATTGTGATGGGGTTCCATTGCCGCATTAGATCCAGAAGTTCTAAGCAACTGTGCAATCTCTCATTCATATCAACACTCACCATGTGCAGCGACTCTCAGTAACCATCCAGTCTGTCTCAAACCTTGTCCAGATGCACAGAAACTGCCTCTAGAACACAGCTTGAGCTGTCTTTCTTAGAGACAGAGAACATGGAAAACAGCAGCAAGTGCCAACGTTACAACGTTCAGACACCCCCACTGAACTGCATAGAGTCAGCCTAATTGATAGCTTTCAATTGACAGCACCAGCAAAAAGAACAACCTGTCCTGTTTATACCATTGTGTAAGACGAGATTAAAAATGTGTGTGTGTGGTGCAATTGCATGCATCTCTACACACACGTCCTTCTGCACGTGCATCCCTCTGACGTGTGTGTAAGACAAGAGATTAAAACTGTGCGTGCGAGTGTGCGTGCTTCTACACACGTCCTTCTGCAGCTGCATCTCTCTGCCGTGTGTGCAAACCAGGAAATTAAAATGTGTGTGTGTGTGTGTGTCTGTGGTGGGGGGTGTGTAGAAGTGGTGGTAGTGGTTTATAGAGGAGGGAGGTGGTGGTGGTAAAGAGAGATCTCAGAGTCACACAGCATGGAAACATGACTTTTGACATACCAAGTCCAGGCTGATCAATAACCATGCATTTGTACCAAATCCTACATTAAATCAGATATTTTCACTCTCCCAACAATCCTATGAATTCATCCCACATTCTAACACTCGTCTACAGATGAGGGGCAATTTTCCACAGTCAATCAAACTATCAACTCATGGGATCAATAGCATCCAGTGGAAAACCATGGGAGCAGGACTATCACAGGCAACGGCCACTGGTGCACACGAGCACACACACAGGTTCGTAAACAGTAAAAATTAAATGATGTTTCTCAATAGATTATTTAACAGTTTCCTCTTTGAAGGCTGTTAGGCAAGTAGATGACGTCTTCATTATTATGCATCTCCAGCACCTTGTGCAAGCTGTACCATGAGACAAAACCATGAGGGGTGTGGATAGGGTAAATGCAAGCAGGCTTTTTCCACTGAGGTTGAGTGGAACTACAACCAGAGGTCATGGGCTAAGTGTGAAAGGTTTAACGGGGATGTGAGGTGAAACTTCTTCACTCAGGGGGTCATGGGAGCTGCCAGCACAAGTGGTGCATGCAATCTTCATTTCAACGTTTAAGAGAAGTTTGGATAGGTACATGGATGGTAGGAGTATGGGGGGGGGGGGTGGTGGGGGGGGCTATGGTCCCAGTTGCAGGTCGATAGGAGTTTAAATGGTTTAGCATGGACTAGAGGGGCCAAAGGGCCTGCTTCAGTGTTGTAGTTTTCTATGACTCTATACTGTGCTCTACTGTTCAATATTCTATGTGCTAAAGTAACATTAAAAGCATGGGCAGCAAATGACAACCAACGTGGAGTCAGGGTAAATAGTCAGACTTACAATGGGGGAAGGTGAATAGTTTGAATTTTTAGTTTTTCATGCTTTACAATTTTCCTTGTTTTCTGGGCTCTACTGTGAAAAAAAGGAGTGAGATTCACAAATAAACATTTTCAGTTGAACTGAAAAACTGAAAGTACCTGTGGACAAAAGGTTGGGGGATGAATACTTTTTCAAGGACTGTATACGTGCTGGAATGCATCACTGACCTAGGAAGTCACAGAGTGCAGAATCCAGCACCCTCAGCAGCAGGGCTAACTTTTCCAGCTGTTCCTTCATGCTCTCCTGGCTTTCCTCAAAATTCCGGTGCTGTGAACAAGGGCAAGAGACAGGCTTTCGTGAGCAGGACTCGCACAACCTTTCCCTTAGGAGTAGTTTCTCACCTTCAACGGTCAGAATCAGGCTTAATATCACTGGCACATACTGTGAGATATGTTGTGTTGTGGAAGCAGTACAATGCAATACATAATAATAAAAACTATAAACTACAGCAAGCATATATAAAACAGAAATTAAATAAATAAAGCAAACAATAGTGAGATAGTGAACGTAGCTTCAATGTCCATTCAGAAGTCTGATGGCAGAGGGGAAAGAAGCTGTTCCTAAAACATTGACTGTCTCCCCTCAGGCTCCTGTACCTCCTCCCTGATGGTAGCAATGAGAAGAGGGCATGTAATGGCTGATGGGAGTCCTTAATGATATATACTGCCTTTCTGAGGCATCTCTTTATAACTGACTTTCATGATGTGAAACTTGCAGCATCAACACAGTACAAAGATATATGATTACTACTGTACTTGAACCTTGCACTTAACACCAAAGAGCTGATTGTGGACTTCAGAAAGAGTAAGATGAGGCAGTAAGAGTAAGACTATGCAGTAGCACAGGATCGAAAGAAGCTACATCTTGGGTACCAGCCTCTGTAATATCCAAGACATCTCAAAGGAGATGTGTCTCAGAAACACAACGTCCATTATTAAGGACCCTCCTCACACAGGCCATGCCCTCTTTTCATTGTTACCATCGGGAAGGAGGTACAGAAACCTGAAGGCATACAGTCAGCGATTCAGGAACAGCTTCTTTCCCTCTGCCATTGGATTTCTGAATGGACATTGAACCCATGGACACTACCTCATTACTTTTTAAAAAATTTCTGTTTTTGCATGACTATTTTTTATTTAACTATTTAATATACAAATATACATTTACTGTCATTCTTTTATAATATTTATCATGTACTGCATTGTACTGCTGCTTCTAAGTTAACAAATTTTACGACATATGGACACTGAGGAGGGAAATAGAATAGAGTGATCTGGGAATACAGATACATAATTCCCTAAAAGTGGTGTCATGGGTAGATAGTGTCATAAAGAAAGCTTTTGGTACATTGGCCTTTATAAATCAAAGTATTGAGTATAAGAGTTGGAATGTTATGGTGAGGCTGTATAAGGCATTGGTGAGGCCAAATTTGGAGTATTGTGTGTAGTTTTGGTCACCGAATTACAGGAAGGATATTAATAAGGTTGTAAGAGTGCAGAGAAGGTTTACAAGGATGTTGCCGGGACTTGAGAAACTGAATTACAGAGAAAGGTTGAATCGGTTAGGACTTTATTCTCTGGAGCGTAGAAGATTTGATTAGAGGTGATAGAGGGGAGATTTGTTAGAGGTGTATAGAATTATGATGGGTATAGTGAATGCAAGCAGGCCTTTTCCACTGAGGTTAGGGGAGAAAAAAACCAGGGGTCATGGGTTAATTGTGAAGGGGGCAAAGTTTAAAGGGAACATTGGGGAGGGGGCTTCTTCACACAGAGAGTGGTGGGAGTGTGGAATGGTAAACGCGGGCTCACTTTTAACATTTAAGCAAAACTTGGACAGGTACATGGATGAGAGGGGTATGGAGGGATATGGTCCAGGTGCAGATCAGTGGGACTAGGTAGAAAATGGTCCGGCACAGCCAAGAAGAGCCAAAGGGCCTGTTTCTGTGCTGTAATGTTCTACGGTTCTATGCGGTGATATTAAACCTGATTCTGAATCTCGAAAATAAATTGTGCAAAAAATAACAAATTAATAAATATGTAGAAAAAGTTCCTTCAGAATTTAAGATTGGTGAAAATGTTCCATAACGTTTACTGACTTTAGAAAATCATATGATACCTATCAGTTACCTAAAGCCTCACAAACCAACCAGAGCAGCATGTCATGTGCAGTGGATTCCAGTTAATTGGGCCATCGGTTAACTGGGACAATTCTTAAAGAACACAAGAAAATCAAGAAAATTGCTGGGATTCCTCTAGTCTATTTAGAACATTATGTTGATCAATTGGGGCAGATTTTATCACGGATCAGTTGTGTGCACTTATGTGGCTGTTAGATGCTCCACCGTGCTTTGAATGAACAGTTTTTAAATAGTGTCAGCTGGGTGTACTTGTGTTCAAAATGCAGGATAGTTGGTGTTTCAGATCAGTTTTACTCACTGCGGTTTCAAGCATTCAAAGGAATTTAAACTGCGCACAAAAGGTTGTTGCCCTCTACCTCGTTGGCAGGGTTAAGTTTATTTCACGATCGTACACAATCACATTTCCTTTTTTGGTTTCAGATGTGGACGGTGTTGACAACGTGGAGTTTGTGGTGATTTGTCTGTAGATTTTAGAATTGGCTTATTTATACGGTTTTTATTTTGAAAAACATTATTCAGTGTGCACATGTTGCTGTCACTGGGCAAAGATTGCACACTGGTCATTACAAATTAGAGGGAACGTTGATGGGCACCAGGGAGGGAATGACAGGCTATTTAAAGTGAGCAGCAGAGAAGGAGTGAATGATGTGGGCTTTTGGTGACAGCTGGCTTCCAAAACATCAGGGTATTCACTTGGAGCTTTATCCCTACATTGTTTAACCTCTTCACTTGGATTGTCTTATGAATTGCAGCAAATGACCTAACCAGTGACTCAGCCTTCCCTACTTCAGTGATGGTCATTTCGCCTTCAATCGATCGATGCTTGCAATATTGTTGTCCTGCAAATATCGCGCCCCCCCCCCCCACTATTTTCTTAACAACAAAAAGGCTTTGGAGTCCAGATGCTAGGTTTAGAGAGTAACACTTGGGTGTGCGCCATGATCCCGGAAGTAACTGCAATTATCTGGGACTTTTATAGGCTGGAGAGCAGAGGGCACTTCAGTTGTTGCTGCTGTTCTCAGGCTGGCTCAGGAATTACACGACATCCTCTTGGTTCACTGCTACTTTAAAGTGTGATAAGTTCCCGGAGCATTTAATGACACTGGATTCAGTTTTATGTTGTGCATCGCAGCCTGGTATCGAAGCACCAATGCCTTTGAGTGGAAAATCCTACAAAAAGTAGTCGATTTGGCCCAGAACATCATGGGTTAAACCCTCCCAACCATTGAGCACATCTACACGAAATGCTGTCATAAGAAAGCAGCATCCAACAAAGATCCCCACCACCCAGGCCTTTCTCTTTTCCCGCTGCTGCCATCAGGTCGAAGGTACAAGAGCCTCAGGACTTGCACCACCAGGTTCAAGAACAGTTATCACCCCTCAGCCATCAGGCTCTTGAACAAAAAGGGGGTAACTACACTCATTCTACTACTGGTGCTTCCATAACCGACGGGCTCACTTTAAGGACTCTTTATCTTGCTACTTCATGCTCGATATTTATTGCTATTTATTTATATTTGCACAGTTTGTTGTTCATCGATCCTGTTTACAGTTACAGTTCCATAGATTTGCTAGGAATGCAGGAAAAAGAACCACTGGGTTGTATGTGGCGACATGCATGTACTCTGACAATAAATTTTACTTTGATGTTTGGAAGATAATATTAGCAAAGCACAGTCCGGTCGGTGGCAGTAATGCACCCTTAAGTTATTCTGCCAAATGATATTAAATGACAGAAGAAGAGGCATGTTCATGCAATCAGGCTTGTAAATGCAGCAAGGATTGAACCTAACTGAACTACAACAGCCATTCCTCTACCTGCTCCTTAGAGGTTCCTGAGGCTGATAGAGGAAAGGATACCGCGCTAAGAGGCGCTGCACCTTCCCCACTCTCGTCAAAGCAGAACGGATATCTCTGGCACCGAGGGAACTCACCACTTTCTCCATGAAGCCCGTGAAACACCAGAAGGAATCGACTTCATTCTGAGTCACGTAGAGTATGGGAGAGAGGAGGTCACTCATTCCCTGTACGTAACCTGGAAAACAGAGCCATAGAAACCGTTTCAGACGTCAGCTCAGAGGGAAGCTGCAGAGAGGTCTATCAGAATGTTACCAGGGAATGACAGGCTGGGGGAGTTTCCCTTTGAGCTGGGAAGGTTAAAGTAGAACTTAACATGTTATAGAACCACTCAGCATGGGAACAGGCTCTTTGGTGCACTTGGCCCACGATGACAAATAAGTCATTAGGTATCCATTTGGGCACTACAGTTAGCGCAACGCTATTACAGTTCAGGGCATCAGAGTTTGGAGTTTAATTCCAATGTCATCTGCAAGGAATCTGTATGTAGATTGTGTGGGTTTTCTCCAGGTGCTCTGGTTTCCTCCCACAATCCAAAGACGTACTGATTAGTAAGCTAAGTGATCATTGTAAATTGTCCCATGATTAGGCCAGGGTAAAGGGGGTCGCTGGGCCGTGCGGCTCAAAGGGCCAGAAAGGCCTATTCTGTGCTGTATCTCTAAATAAATTTACACACACTTTTTTTTTCTCTCTCCCCAGATTCTGCCACTCACCTACACACTCGGGACCATTTACAGTGATCAACTAACCTACCAACCCTCATGCCTTTGAGATATGGAGGAATTACTAGAAGGATTTGAGAGCCAATAAGGAGAAAACTCTTTCTATTGGGCAGCAAATGGGTCACAAGTGCAAGACCATTTGCAAAAGAAATGGGAATTAGTATAGCTTTTGAACAGAGAGTTTTTATAATTTTGGTCATAGCCAGGGGTAGTAATGGGATAAGCTCCTACTAAATGCTCCGAATGGCGTGCGTCTCAAATAGCCTCTGACAACCAAGTCCACCTCCTGGCTTTCACATATGGCTTAGCTACTAAGCCCAGTGGAACTGTATCTACTGGCGGGGAAGGGGCAAAGGTGGGTTACTGGCACATTAAAACCAGCCTCTTCGGGCAGGTGGGGATTGTCAGCCGTGGTTGGTAGCTCATCTAGAAGGAAAACTCTGATCTCAAACCTCTGCTGCCTTGTGGATCATTTTATGATTTTGTATTTACTGTCTAAAAGGGCAGAGGAAACAGAAGAACAACTTTCAATGAGAATTTGAAAAATTCTTCAAAGGGATCATTTTTGGGGGGGACTGCAAAGAAAAAACAGGGAGATTGGGATTAACTGTAATGATCCTTCAAAGAGCTAGCACAGGTATGATGGGTTGAATAGCCTCTTCCTAAGTTGTTCAATTCTAAAATGCGATACAAGACACTAGTGTACAGCACCTAAGTGCGCATTGTCACCAGATACAGAGGCATTGCTTTCTCAGTTAGATCCAGTACGAACAGGTTGGGGTGATAACCCAAAATTCTTTATGCTCTTTAACTTTGTAAATACAACACTGCGAAAAGGACAGGGCAGTAAGGACCAACTCAGATCAGGAGAGAGGGAAGAATGTGGCTGAAATGTACAATAACTGCAGGTTTTGAGTTCTATACTGGAAATACCCTGATGGGATGGCTGATAAATATAACAAAATGTGTTTTTAAACTAATCTTGCAGTTAAAATATTTTGTTATCAGTTTAATCCACCTTGAGCTCCATTTCATGGGCCATAAGTGTAAGCCCAGATCTATGTTGCCCTTGCAACCAACTTCCTTCACAGTGTTTGCTAACACACACAGATTCCCAGTTTGTTAAAAGCTTCACACTGAAAATTCTCAACCGGAACCCACAAACTCACCTCATCAGCCTTCCACCCCAAACCCTCCCGGAGTCCAATCCTGAGATATCCAAATACTGCCACACTTTAGTATTGGCTACACATGGACTCAAAGTTAGAAATCTTCTCCTTAAACTCCATCTCCCTAAGGTGTGAGAGAGTGAGAGAGAGAGTGAGTCCCCCTCTCTCTCTCTCTCTCTGGGTGAGTGTGTGTGGGTGATAATGTCTCTGCATGCGTGTCTGTGCATGTGTGCCTGTTCGTCTGTGTGTGTGTGTGTGTGTGTGTGTGTGTGTGTGTGTGTGTGTGTGTGTGTGCGCGCACGTGTGCATGTGTCTGATTGTCTTTCTGGGTGAGAGGGCGTGCCTGCATACGAGCATGGAGAGACAGAGTACCCAGATCGAAGTTGTACATGCAGTAAGTCATCAGCACATCATTCAATAGCACCAGGCCTGGGTTGTCATTCCCCTCGTAGAACTTGTTGCTGCGATCAGTCCTGCTAACATCCCGCTCTGCAGTGAGAGAGAGAAAAAAACAACTTAATTTCAAAACACAGTCCCTAACGCTAATGCTAAGTGCTAACAAGTTAATGCAGTTCCCAAAATGGGCAGCCATTTGGACCAACATTTTAGCAAAAATGATTCCTAAGCAATGGTGCAATTCAGACCTCACCATATCAGGGCTGTACTCGTTGAAATTTAGAAGAATGAGAGGGGCATCTCATTAAAATCTATCAGATATAGAAAGGCTGAGAGAGGATGTTTCCTATAACGGGAGTGTCTGGGACCAGAGTGCACAGCCTCAGAATACAAGGATATCCCCTTAAAACAGAGATGAGGAGGAATTTCTTCAGCCAGAGGGTGGTGAATCTGTGAAAATCATTGCCACAGGGAGGCCAAGCCATTGGGTATATTTTTAGCGGAGGTTGATAGGTTCATCAGTCAGGACATCAAAGGTTATGTGGAGAAAGGGAATAATGAATCAGCCATGACAGAATGGCGGAGCAGACTTGCTGGGTGACAGGGTGACAGCAGTCTCACAGCCTGGGGAAAGAAGCTGTTTCCCAACCAAAAAATCCTTGTCTTAATGTTACAGCACCTCCTGCCTGATTTGGGTGGTGGGGGGGACGGTCAAAGAGATTGTTGGATGGATGGAGGGATCATTGACGATATAAAGCGGTCTGCATATGCAGTGCCTCTGATCTCTGACTACCGTAGAAGGATTTGAAAGTTTGCCCGTCTCTCTGACAAACTCACCAATCAGACTCTTGTATGCCCGTAGCAGGGAGTTCCGACGTTCCTGATCCTCTGTCACTGATTTCCACTGCAGTTTCATCCGGAAATATTCATCTCTACAGAAATCACCAAAACTTTAGCTTGCCTGGTGCATGGAGTGGAACAGAAGTTCTAAGGACACAACTTACTTTTTTGGCGGGATTGGACGGCCATGAGTGAGTTACAAGGATTAATAAAGGCAGCTCTGTGCAGGGACTCAAACCATGGCCAGATAGAGTTACAACACCACCATCCCATACAACTCTCAGCTCATTACTGTTTGGTTTAAGAAGCTCTCTGTATTATCAGTTACACAGCAAGATTCCTCCTGCTCTCTGTTCTTCATTCCCTGTCTGTCACCAATAACCAAGGACTTAGTACTCCTCGATAACCCTCAGTATATGTAATGTTGAGGCTTCAGAAAGCACTGGTGAGGCCTCAGTTGGGGTGTTGCGAACAGCTTTGGGCCCCATATCTTAGGAAGGATCCACTGACGCTGGAGAGGGTTCAAAGGAGGTTCACAAAACCGATTCCAGGATTGAATGGCTTGTCACGTGAAGAGTGCTTTCTGGTGGGATTGGTCTAGAATTCAGAAGAATGAAGGGTGACCTAATTGAAACCTATTGAATAGTGGAAGGTCTTGATAGAGTGGATGTGGAGAGGATGTCTCTTATGGAAAGAGTGTCTTGGGCCAGAGGACACAGCCTCAGGACAGAAGGGAGTTCCTTTAGAACAGAGGAGGAACTTCTTTAGCCAGAGAGTGGTGTATCTGTGGAATTCTTTGCCATAGGTGACTTTGGAGGCCAAGTCTTTATGTATATTTAAGGCAGAGGTTAATAGATTCCTGATTAGTCAGGGCAAGAAGGGATACCGGGAGAAGGCAGGAGATTGGGGCTAGCAGCAAAAATGGATCAGCCATGATGAAATGGCAGAGCAGACTCGATGAGCCAAATGGCCGAATTCTGTTCCTATATCTTATGCTCCCAACCTTCTCACGGCATCTCTTTGATCTGATGGCATTTCTGTTACAGAGAGCTAGTGTGAAGTCCTATAAGATGCCGGAGTCCACCAGGCGGCAGGTAGCATAGTGGTTAGCGCAATCACTTGATAGCGCCAGTGATCACTGATTCCAGTCACTATTTGCCAGGAATTTGAATATTCTCCCCATGGTTTCTTTTGAGTTTCCCTGCCCCACATCCAGGTTAGGGTTAGTAAACCGTAGGCATGCTACACTGGCTCTAGAAATGTACTGACCCTCACTGGCTTTCCTCAGCATATCCGAATCTGATTTGATACATTTCATTGCACTCTTCCATGTACAAATGAAGCAAATCTTTAAAACGATGTATTAATGGAAGTTTTTTGTTAAGCCTTATCGGAGCCACTTTGCAATGAATTCAGTGGCTCCTGATGCTTTACAGCAGCTTGGAATTGCTGGGGCTTACTGCATTTAAGGTGTACATGGTCAGATAACAGAGAGTGTAAAGTTTCAGCCTGTTATCACAAATCAGATTGAGAAACGTGTCCGTGTCTGAATGCATTACTTCTGAATTTCATCAGCCCTCCAGTTAGCTGCCCTCCCCCGAGAAAACCTCTCGCCCGACCACTCATGCTTCCGCGTGCAAACAACCCCATTGCCTCCTCTCTTCACTTTTTCCAATGTAGGGTCAGAAGTAGAGTTGCCGCTTACGTTTTTTGCTTTACCATAACTTTGCGTTCCTCGGCCGTACTGTCCCAGGGGTAGTATCCCAGCAGGAATTTCCACACTTCCCGACGGATGCTGTGGCACAGTCCCTGAAATAAAGGAATAGGGAATAAACTGGATAGATTTCAAGGGGCTTTGATGAAAGGAATCAACAAGAAATGGTTTCTACTGTCAAGATGACTGGTAACTAGACAGCCCATCTTTGCTGGCAATGAGGCAATTGACTGTCAATTCCTGATCACCTATGTCCTGCCCACTTAAATACTCCTCGATACTGTTGGAATAAAGATTCTAAGATTTTATCCCACAGAAGTTGAAGGATCAGTGATCTGTGTCAAAGTCAGAATAGCAAGCACTTCTTAAGGAATTTTAAAGATGATGGCAATACACAGATATCTTGGTGGTGAGGACAATGGATTTGGGAGGAGGTATGAAAGAATCTTTGGAGGGTTGCTATGGCGATGGCCAAATCACACAGTAACAAGGGGAAACTGGTGGGAGAAGAAATAAGATTTATCTCTTTTTTAACCTCTAAATAATTTGTTAAACTGTGGCGACCCATTTCCTGGCACATCCGAACCGGCTCACAATTAGATAGCCTACGGGGGTTTGCGAGCACAGAGCTTTGGAGCCTCTGTGCCACGGGGGGCAGGTTGAGGGAGGCTTAAAAGTGAGGCTAAGGATTTCGAATAAAGTTTTTCCTTCGACTGCAGTTACCGACTCCGTGTCGTAATTTTAGCGCTGCATGTAGCACACCGCTACAATTGGTGACCCCGACGGTCCAAACGATTTTTGGACCAGAAATGACCGACGCCGCTTCTGTTCATGCGGTTTCGTTGAAACTGCCGTGTTTCTGGACACAGCGCCCGGACCTATGGTTCCAGCAAGCCGAAGCCCAATTCCACGTTCGCCAGATCACCTCAGAAGACACCCGCTACTACTACGTGGTGAGCTCCCTCGACCAGGACACAGCGGCCCGGGTTGCGGAGTTCGTACAGTCGCCCCCGGCAGACGGCAAGTACATGGAATTCAAAGCCCTGCTCCTCAGGACTTTCGGACTCTCACGGCGCGAGCGGGCTGCCCGTTTACTGCACCTGGATGGCTTGGGCGACAGACCTGCTTCGGCTTTAATGAATGAGATGTTGTCTCTGGCCGACGGACACACACCCTGCCTCATGTTTGAGCAGGCATTCCTGGAGCAGCTGCCCAAGGACATACGCCTGCTGCTGTCCGACGCGGATTTCAGTGACCCCCGGAAGGTGGCAGCCCAGGCGGACTTGCTGTGGAACGCCAAAAAGGTGAGCGGGGCGTCCATCGCACAGATCTCCCAGCCATGCTCCCAGCAGCAAAGCAGTACAGGCCCGGCCGCAGAGCCCGCCAACCCCCGGCCCAATGAACACTGGTGCTTCTACCACCAGCGGTGGGGCGCAGAAGCCCGTCGTTGTCGCCCGCCCTGCAAGTTCCCGGGAAACGCCAGGGCCAGCCGCCGCTGATGGCTACGGCGGCTGGCCATCGGGATAGCCTCCTGTATGTGTGGGACAGAAGGTCGGGACGCTGGTTTTTGGTCGACACTGGTGCTGAGGTCAGCGTTTTACCTCCGACGAGTTACGACACCCGCAGCAGGGCACCGGGGCCCCCCATGAGGGCCGTGAACGGCAGCACTGAAAGGACCTATGGCACCCGTCAGGTGCAGCTACAGTTCGGCTCCAGCCAGTTCATGTGGGACTTTACACTGGCCGCCGTAGCCCAACCGCTTCTGGGTGCGGATTTTTTGCGGGCTCACAGCCTACTGGTCGACCTGCCCAGGAAGAGACTGGTACACGCCGAGACCTTTCAGACGTTCTCCCTGGGTGCAGCCCAGTTGCCAGCCCCTCACCTTGGCTCCATCACGCTGTCCGACAACGACTTCACCAGGGTCCTGGCGGATTTCCCATCGGTTCTGGCACCGCAGTTCACAGCGGCCTTGCCCCGACACGGCGTACAGCACCACATCCCGACCCAGGGACCACCCCTCCACGCCCGGGCTCAGCGGCTTCCCCAAGACAAGCTCCGACTGGCGAAGGAGGAGTTCCAGAGGATGGAGGAATTGGGGATCATCCGGCGGTCCGACAGCCCATGGGCCTCCCCCCTGCACATGGTGCCCAAAGCGACGGGAGGCTGGAGACCGTGTGGCGACTACCGCAGGCTGAACGAGGCTACCACACCGGACCGCTACCCTGTGCCGCACATTCAGGACTTTGCAGCAAACCTGCACGGCGCATGGATCTTCTCCAAGGTAGACCTCGTCCGAGGGTACCATCAAATCCCGATGCATCCTGACGACGTCCCCAAAACGGCTCTCATCACCCCGTTTGGCCTTTTCGAGTTCCTCCGCATGCCGTTCGGTCTGAAGAATGCCGCACAGACGTTCCAGCAGTTAATGGACGCGGTGGGACGGGACCTGGACTTCGCGTTCATCTATTTGGATGACATCCTCATAGTCAGCAGCAGTCGTCAGGAGCATCTGTCCCACCTCCGTCAACTCTGCGCCCGACTGAGTGAGTACGGTCTTACAATCAACCCCGCCAAATGCCAGTTCGGACTCGATACCATTGACTTCCTGGGCCACAGGATTACTAAAGACGGGGCAACTCCTCTGCCCGCTAAGGTAGATGCAGTCCGCCACTTCCCCCGACCCACCACGATCAAAGGCCTTCAAGAATTCGTAGGTATGGTCAATTTCTACCACCGCTTCCTCCCTTCAGCTGCCCGGATCATGTGCCCCCTGTTCGCCCTGATGTCGGGTCCGAGCAAGGACATTACCTGGGACGAGGAGTCCGCCGCCGCTTTCGTTCAAACGAAGGAAGCTTTGGCGAACGCCGCAATGCTAGTACATCCCAGAATGGACGCCCCTATCGCCCTCACAGTGGACGCATCTAACACGGCAGTCGGTGGGGTGCTGGAGCAACTCATCGCAGGTCGCTGGTAACCCCTGGCGTTTTTCAGCAAACACCTGCGGCCACCCAAGCTCAAGTACAGTGCTTTCGACCGGGAACTGTTGGCGCTCTACCTGGCAATCCGGCATTTCAGGTACTTCCTAGGTTGGCCCTTCACCGCGTTCACGGACCACAAACCACTTACCTTTGCGTTTACGAAAGCGTCCGACCCCTGGTCGTCCCGCCAGCAACACCACCTGTCCTACATCTCTGAATACACGACGGATGTCCGGCATGTCTCGGGTAAGGACAATGTCGTGGCGGATGTGCTCTCTCGCCCTACCGTTCATGCCCTTTCCCAAGGGGTAGACTTTGAGGCACTGGCAGAGGCACAGCAGGCAGATGAGGAGATTCCGAGTTACAGAACCGCAGTCTCCGGTTTGCAGCTCCAGGACCTCCCCGAAGGCCCGGGTGAGAGGACCCTACTCTGTGACGTCGCCACCGGCCAGCCCTGTCCCGTCGTCCCGACAGCCTGGCGGTGCTGTGTTTTCGACTCCATTCATAACTCGGCGCATCCCTCCATCCGGACGACTGTCCGGCTGGTTTCCAGCAGGTTCGTTTGGCACGGACTCTGCAAACAGGTCAGTGAATGGGCCAAAACGTGCATGCACTGCCAGACGGCCAAGGTGCAGCGGCACACCAAAGCCCCACCGCAGCAATTCCATCCCGCCCACCGGCGTTTCGACCACATTCATGTGGATATCGCGGGCCCCCTGCCAGTGTCGCGCGGAGCGCGGCACCTCCCGACTATCGTGGACCGGTTCACAAGATGGCCAGAGGCAGTCCCGCTCACCGACACCACCTCCGAATCTTGCGCCCGAGCCCTGATCACCACCTGGATATCTCGCTTTGGTGTACCGGCCCACATTACCTCCGACAGAGCCGCCCAGTTCACCTCCAGCCTGTGGTCAGCTATGGCCAGCCTTTTGGGGACTCAGCTGCACCACACAACTGCCTACCACCCACAGTCGAACGGGCTAGTGGAGCGTTTCCACCGACACCTGAAGTCGGCCCTCATGGCCCGCCTGCGAGGAGCCAACTGGGCGGACGAGCTTCCCTGGGTCCTACTCGGCATCCGCACAGCGCCCAAGGACGACCTGCACGCCTCGTCGGCCGAGTTGGTATACGGCGCGCCCCTGGTCGTCCCCGGGGAGTTCCTACCAGCCCCACGGGGGCAAGAGGAAGATCCAGCAGCAGTCCTGGGCAGACTACACGAGAAGCTAGGTAACCTGGCCCCCATACCCACTTCACAGCACGGGCGGAACCCGACCTGCGTACCCAAAGACCTGCAGAACTGTAAGTTTGTGTTTGTACGAAGGGGCGGGCATCGGCCACCGCTGCAGCGGCCATACGAGGGGCCGTTTATGGTGTTCCGGAACAACGGGTCCACGTTCGTGCTGAGACATTGGGGGGAGAGAGGAGGTTTTCATGGTGGACCGACTCAAACCGGTCGAGTTTCCGGCACCGCGGCGCAGAGGCCGACCTCCCAAGCAGGTTCCGGCCCAGGCTGTGGACATTGGGGGGTGTATCGCCAGTTCTGGGGGGGGGGGGTTATGTGGCGACCCATTTCCTGGCACATCCGAACCGGCTCACAATTAGATAGCCTACGGGGGTTTGCGAGCACAGAGCTTTGGAGCCTCTGCGCCACGAGGGGCAGGTTGAGGGAGGCTTAAAAGTGAGGCTGAGGATTTCGAATAAAGTTTTTCCTTCGAATGCAGTTACCGACTCCGTGTCGTAATTTTAGCGCTGCATGTAGCACACTGCTACAAAACACTCTTTTTCTGGTAAACAATAATTGTAAGTAAACACAAGGAAATCTACAGATGCTGGAAATTTAAACACAACACACAAAATGCTGGTGGAACACAGCAGGTCGGGCAGCACCTATAAGGAGAAGCACTGTTGACGTTTCGGGCCGAGACGTTTCAGGACAAAGAGTCTCGGCCCGAAACGTTGACAGTGCTTCTCCTTATAGATGCTGCCTGACCTGCTGTGTTCCACCAGCATTTTGTGTGTGTTGTAATCATTGCAAGTAATAGTCTGTAACTTCTCTTTGGACTTGGAGGCAATTTGGTGAGCCAGCTGGCCCACCGACGAGGTGCAGGCCCTGAGTGTATCGAAGCAACTGAACCCAAGGTTTCAATGATGATTTAGGCACTGGGCCAGACTGAAAAGGTCAGGGTTTTGGGACCAGAGAAGAGGGATGGACCGGATTGCCTTCATTGTTTTCAGTTCAGAGCACAATTTGTTTGCGTTCATTATTTGCATATTTGTTTATTTTTCTCTCTGCACATTGGGTGTTTGACGGTCTTTGTTGTTTTGAATGGGTTCTTATATAGTTTGTGGCTGCCTGTAAGGAGATGAATCTCAAGAGTGATTGATAATAAATGAACTTTGAAGTAGAAAAGAAATCTGAAAAAAAGCTAGGATTTTTTTTCCCCCCAAACATAACAAACTATGACAATCTGGAAAGAAAATCTGAAAAGTTAACGTACCAAAGTCCATAAAACTGTTACACCACAGTAACATAGTGGCTAGCATGACATTATTACATCTAGGGGTCGTTGGAATTCAATTCCAGCACCCACTTTAAGGAAGTTTGTACACTTTTCCTGTGCACAAGTGGGTTTCCTCCGGCTGCTCTGGTTTCCTCCCACATCTCTAAGAGGTACCGGTTTGTAGATTAATTGGACTTTGGTCCTATGTTCAGCCTAGGGTTAAATCAGGGGGTGCTGGGTGGCATGGATTGCTGGGCTGGAAAACAACCTGTTAGCACACTGTATCTCTTAAGTAAAATAAACTGTAAAAACATAAAGCAATGCTAGGCTATGGGAGAGAGAGGGCAAGGAATTGGGGCCAAAGCTGAAAGCTACGAGGCAAAAGACTAGTTCTGCCGAAAAGAGTTCCCTTCAGAGTTGTGGAGTGCACAACCCCCTCCCCCATGATTTAACAGTATTGTAAGCAGAGAACATGGGCCCTGGGTGCACAAACACTTGCTATCTCATTAGATGATGAGGGTCCAAAATTAATGTGAGAAAACAAGATGTCCAAATGTTAATCAAGAAAGATCTTTCACTTCTACAATTTTCAAGCCCGCAGTATAGCAAGATACTCTGAAGAGCAGCCATATTGCAGTGCCGTAGCCAAACTCTGCATAGTAGAGTGCCAAGCAGGCGACAGACTGTGACGTAATCTGGTCGGCAGAACAATTGGAGGCAAGGCATCCACTGGTGTAGGGTGTTGGTCTTTACAACTTTCTCTCTTTACTGTAAGCAGTTTTGGGCCTCTCTCTCTGGCATAATACCATGCAGAGACTGGGGTAAAGCTCCCTTGAATAAGATTATAGGCTCCTGTCCTACTCAAGCTTCCTACTCTCATGAAACCTATCGAATATTGAAAGGCCTCAAATAGAGTGGATGTGAAGAAGATGTTTTCTATAGAGGAAGAGTATAGGAATAGAGGGACTCAGAATAGAGGGACAGCTCTTTAGAACAAGAGATGAGGAGGAATTTCTTTAACTCCTTTTTAAGAAAAGATGAACTGGCATTGGACAGGGCCCAGAGGAGATTCAGGTGAATTATTCCAGGAACAGAAGGTTTAATGTATGAGGAGCGTTGGTTGGCTGTGGGCTGGTACCCACTGGAGTTTAGAAGAGTGAGGTGTGATCTCACTGAAATCTACTGTACATTGAAAGGTCTAGATGGAGTAGATGTGGAGAGGATGTTTCCTGTAGTGAGTGAGTCGAGGACCAGAGAGCTCAGCCTCAGAATAGAGGGATGGCCCTTTAGTGGAGGAGTTTCTTTAGCCTGAGAGTGATGAATCTGTGGAATTCATTGCCACAGATGAATGTAGAGGTCGTCATCGGTTATATAGAAAGCAGAAGTTGATAGGATCCTGATCAGTGTAGTAATCGAAGGTTATGGAAAGGCAGGAGGATAGGGTTGAGAGGGATAATAATTCAACCATGATGGAATGGCAGAGTACACTTGATGGGCCAAATGGCCTAATTCTACACAGGTGGTTTTACTGTTGACTTTTATTTGTATTAGCTTTCCAGGCAGTACATTCTACATTGTCAGAACTTATTCCATTAAAAATATATCATCCAGTGATCAGGTGTAGAATATGTTCCCTCTTCTTAACAACAGTTGAGAAACACTGCCGGATGAACTCAGTCCCCTTTGAGATGTCTTCTTAGTGTCACTGGGAAACCTTAATGGCTTTCCATCCACGTACCTCCAGATCAATAACTTCAGAGCCCTGAAATTATTAATCTGGAGGCACATGTTTAAATTGAAGCACAGATGGTGAGGAATTGAAATTCTCTTATATCCGGCATCAGCATTGGTCATCATTAAACAACTGGACTGCTTTAAACATGGCCAACGTGCCAGAGTTCAAAGAGGAAGTACTGCAAAACTCGGATAATCCTCTACTGACCACTCAGAAATCCCCATAGCTCTTTATCCACAAGACATACGAGCATATGATGCTGCAGGTCGGTGGTGATGTGAGGATCTAAAAGTCTGATGAACGATTGATACAGAGCCTTAACTGGAAATAACACCACAGGACAAAGGAGCAGAATTAGGCCATTTGGCCCAACAATTCTGCTCCGCCATTCCACCATGTCTGATTTATTATCCCTCTCAACCCCATTTTCCTGCCTTCTCCCCACAACCTTTGACACCCTGACTAATCAAGAATCTATCTGGGTGATAATGTGGTTAACTGGATCAGCAAATTTATGGATGACACCAAGATTGGAAGTGTAGTGGTCAGTGAGGATGACCATTGAAGTTTGCAGCGGCATCTGGACCGGCCGGAAGGACGGCAGATGGAACTTAATACAGACAAGTGTGAGGTGTTGCACTTTGGGAGGACCAACCAGGGTAGGTCTTACACAGTGAGCGGTAGAGCACTGAGGAGTGCGGTAGAACAGAGATATCTGTGAATACACAGTAATAATTCCTTGAAAGTGGCGTCACAGGTAGACAGGGTCATAAAGAAAGCTTTTGGCAGATTGGCCTTCATAAATCAAAGTATGAGTACAGGAGATGGGATGTTATGTTGAAGATGTATAACTCATTGGTGAGGCCTAATTTGAAGAACTGTGTTCAGTTTTGGTAACCAACCTTCAGAAAAGATGTAGATAAGGCTGAAAGAGTATAGAGAAAATTTACAAGGATGTTTCTGGGACTTGATGACCTGAGGTATAGGGAAAGGCTGAATAGGTTAGGACATTATTCCCTAGAACATAGAAGACTGAGGGGAGATTTGATAGAAGTATACAAAATTATGAGGGGGATAGTTAGGGTAAATGCAAGCATTTTGGTGGCAGGATGGAGATAAGTTTCTACCAAAGGAGGTGTAAGGCGCTCCTTCCCTCCGCTAGCCTGCAGATCAACCCTTGGGAGGGTGTAGCACCTGCTTATCTCCCTGATCAGGGTCACGTGAAGCCATGGGAGCAGGTGGTAGATGGTTGTATGAGCAGCTGGTGCATATCACAAGTCCTGGTTATGCGACCACTGACACCAGGCAATCAAAGACTATGATCTCTCACATCACACAGCACAGCACAGCACATAGCGATGAAATGCAAGCAGGCTTTTTCCACTGATGTTAGGTGAGACTAGAACTAATGACTAAGGGTGAAAGATAAAATATCTAAAGAGAACCTGAGGAGAAACACCTTCACTAGAGGATGGGGAGAGTTTGAAACAGGCTGGCATGGGATGTGGTGGATATGGGGTCGATTTCAACATTTAAAAGAAGTTTAGATAAGTATGTGGATGGGAGGGTTATGGAGGGCTCTGGTTCAGGTGCGGGTCGAGGGGATGAGGCAGAATAATAGTTCAGCATGGACTGGATGGGCCAAGGGCTTTGCTTCTATGCTGTAGCATTCTACAACTCGGTGACTATGACCCTATGGCTTCTAAGAGTTTATGTTTCAATGATATCCTCTTAAACTTCTTTGCTTCAAGACGATAGAGCTTGCATTCATCTCTTGAGAGAACAATTCAATGAACACACTAGACAGAGGCAGCACAGGTGATTTAATTCCTTCTGCCTACTCTGTAATTCAATTAGTTCTTTTACCTCAGTGATATTTTTTTACCTCCAATCACAAATCCCTCAGTTCGCAGAACATTTAAGTATATTTTGGTTACTGAATCACAGAAACACTTGCACTTGCTTTCAGCATGCTCTATTCTTAATACAAGTTACAAATAAAATTACTCTACACTCAGTGGCCCCTCTATTAGGTATACCTGCTTGCTAATCAGCCAGTCATGTGGCAGTAACTCAATGTATAATGGCATGCAGACATGGTCAAGAGGTTCAGTTGTTGTTCAGACCAAACACCAGGATTGGGATAGAAAAGTGACTTTAACCGTGGAATGATTGTTGGTGCCAGATGGAGTGGTTTGAGTATCTCAGAAACTGCTGATCTCCTCGGATTTTCACACACAAGTCTCTAGAGTTTACAGAGAATGGTGGGAGAGACAAATTACATCCAGTAATACAAGGTGAAAATGCCTTGATAATGAGAGAGGTCAGAGAACAGGCAGACTGATTCAAGCTGATAGGAAGGTGACAGTAATTCAACAGTGGTGTGCAGAAGAGCATCTCTGAATGCACAACACATCGAACCTTGAAGTGGATGGGCTACAGCAGCAGAAGACCACGAACATACACTCAGTGGACAGGAGGTGTCTAATAAAGTGGCCACTGAGTGCAAATTCCTGCTTTATTTGTGTTATCAACCTGTAGTTAAGAAAGGTAAATGATACTTTACAATAATGGCATGAAATGTTTTAGCTGTAAATACAGAATCTGATGATGAATGAAAGAATGAATCTACCTACTCCTTTAAAAATCTTCTTCTTCAGTTCCTCCACGTCACAAACTCTTCCTTCTGGGTCCAAATGTTTCGCCCACTCTGCAGCCGTTAGAGTCTCCTGCCGCTGCACCGTGGGTCTCTGGCCAAGATCAGCTTGCTGGTAAGGATACAAAGGAAAAGTCTGAGGTGCGAATGTGTGGAACCTTTGCTTTAAGTGATTTTTACCTACAGATACAGTGCAGTACAGGCACTTCCAAAGGGGTCTGCAATGCCCGGTTACACCCATGTGACCAATTAACCAGCTAACCTGTACACCTTTAGAACGTGGGAGGAAATCGGAGCACCTGGAGGAAACCCATGCAGTCACAGGGAGAACATTCAAAACTCTTCATAGACAGTGGCTGGATTTGAACCCAGATTGCTGGCACTGTAACAACATCCCACTAACCGCTATGCCACCCAGATCATGCGAGATTTCTGCTTGTGCTTCATATTACTCAATACACAGCACAGAAATAACTATTAGGCCTTTTAGGTCAATACTGATGTGTAAGTTCCATGTCAGTCACCCCCCCCCCCCCCCCACCACCCAATCTACATTTCTCCTGACACCTACCACCATGTACTTCTTCCTCCTCTCCCCCTACCTTCTTACTCTTATCACCCCTTCGTTTCCAGTCCTGATGAAGAAGAAGAAAGCCCTTAACTCTGAGTGGAGTCATCAGGACACCGTCGTGATGCCATTTTTTTTTTAGCTGGCTTGCTTTTACGAGGTTGAGTTGCTAGCTCGACGCTCAGCCCAGCGCGGATGGAAAGTGTGCAAGCGGTTGGATTCGAACTCGGGAGCCTTCGCTCCAAAGTCCAGCGCTGATGCCACGACGCCACCAGCCGGCTGTCCTGATGAAGGGTCTCGCCTTAAAACGTCACCTGTTTACTCCTTTCCATTGACGCTGCCTGGCCTGCCGAGTTTCTCCAGCATTTTGTGCGTGTTGCAACATTCCCTTTACTTTGTTTTTGCAGCTGTGTGGACCAACAATTGCTCTGAGCACTATTTTGTTTTAAAAATACGGCTGTGCGACACTTTAATAAAATGTTAAATAAAACATCCCAGGACCCCTTGCTTAATAGTATTGCTCCACAGTATTAAAAAAAAATGTTGGGATTGCTTGAGATAAAGGAAAATTCCAGCTGGGCAGCAACAAAGGCTATGTACGCAGGAGCATTTCAGTTACCGCACAGCTTTGAGGAAACAGTGCATCCAATCAGATTAATTCTGTGTTTCTCCAAGATGTTGACCATTCAGCCCTAGATTGTTCAACCTATTCTCGTAAGACATACTCTTTAATCCGAGCAACATCCTGGCAAATCCCCTGAAATTTCCAACATACTGTTGCTGCCTGTAAGGAGTTTGTACCCACAGTCCAAAATGTACCGGTTGGTAGGTCAAGGCAAATTGTCCCGTGATTAGGCTAGAGTTAAATTGGGAAATGCTGAGTAGTGCAGCTCAAAGGGCCACAGGGCCTATTCCGTGCTGTGTCTCAATGAATTATTAAATAAATATGTTGTAAACTCAAGAGATGAAGCCAGTCTCAGATTGGAGGAGCAACCCTCATACTCTGTCTGGGTAGGCTCCAACCCAATGGGACCAACTTCTAGTAATTTCTCCACCCATCTCCTTCTCCCTTTTTCCACTCCCCATTCTGGCTCCTTTCTTTTCTCACCAGTCCATCACTTCTTCTCGTGCCCTTCCTCCTTCCCTTTCTCCCACGGTCAGCTCTCCTATCAGGTTCCTCCTTCTTCAGCCCATTTCCCCTTCCACCTATCACTTCCAAGCTTCTTACTTTGTTCCCACCCCTCACCCATCCAACTTGCTTCCCTCTCACACAGCTTGTAGTCCTCCCCCTCCCCCACCTTCTTTTCCTGGCTTTCTCCCCCTCCCACTCCAGTCCTGATGAAGGGTCTCAGCCCGAAATGTTGACTGTTTATTCCTCTCCATAAATGCTGCATGACCTGCCGAGTTTCTCCAGCATCCTGTGTGCTGTTAGACTAATGGAAAACTAACTGAAAGCCTAACAGCAGCATTATCCTACTGGCCATTTCTGTGCCACACCATGAGAGAGAAGGACAAGAAAGCAGAAACCTTCCAATATCATTTTTACTTTATCATAGATTCATAGAAAAGTACAGCACAGAAACAGGCCCTTCGGCCCATCTAGTCTGTACCAAGCCACTTAAGCTGCCTACTCCCATCGACCTGCACCGGGACCATAGTCCTCCATACCCATACCACCCATATACCTATACAATCCTCTTAAACGTTGAAATTGAGCCATTTGTGCTGGCAGTTTGTTCCACACTCTCATGGCCCTGTGAGTGAAGAAGTTTTCCTTTAAACATTTCACGTTTCTCCCTTAACCTATGACCTCTAGTTGTAATCCCACCCAACCTCAGTGGAAAAAACTTGCATTATGGGGAATATAATGATATAAAGATGTACATTTGCTGGTCTCTGCTAATCTTGTCACCACCTTACAATCGGTGCCATGGCGTCACAGTGGTGAGTGCAACACTATTACAGAGGGTGTCGGAGTTCAGGGTTCAACGTGGGTGTCCTCTGTAAGGAGCTCTCCATGTGGAATGTGTAGGTTTTCAGGTTTCCTCCCACAGTCCAAAGACATACTGGGCAGGTTAATTAGCCATTGTAAACTGTCCCGTGATTAGATTGGGTGTTGCTGGGCAGTGCAGCTTGAAAGGCCTATTCCGCTTTGGAGTTCCAAATAAATAATATATGCCAACTTACGCAGCTGATGACCTCGAAGCCTGGCTCATCCTGCTGGTCGATATCTATTCCTGCTGCCGTCTCACGTGTTGGGCGGTGGCGGGTGCCGTCTGGGGGCCGCAGAGCATCACGCAGGAAATTGGTCACTTTGGAAAAGCTGCCAAAAGTGGCAGCGTAAGGGTCGTGAATGAAACGCTGCAGAAAGAAAGAGCAACGGTGAATGTTTTCATCTAGAATCACGTAATGACATGCGACAGCTGAACCAGCCCGCTTTGAGATACAGCCCTCCTGGCCCTTCGAGTTATGCTGCCCTAACAAACCCCAACTTACCCTTTGCCCAATAACAGGGCAATTTACAATAATCAACTAACCTGCTAACCGGTCCATCTTTGAAACCAGAGCACCCGGGGAAAAGCCACACATTCTACAGGGTGGACGTACAGAGATTCTGTCCAGAATGGCACTGGGATCGAACTTTGAACTTTGGAACATTCAGAGCTGTAATAGGATTGCGCTAACTGTTAAGCTACCGTGCCGTCCTCTTGTGTATGGCCCCAATCTCTTGCCCTTTCCCCGATTCTCCTATCAATGCCCTGGAGTGCTGTAACTAAATTCCATGAGATCAATTTCTTCAGAAACTGTTGAAGAGGGATTTCTTCATATTGGAGAGGGTAAAATGAGAGAGTTAGATTTTCAAATTGAAGAGGGTCCTAAGGATGCTCGGGAAAATGATTCCAGGAATGAAAGAGTTAATATGTGAGGAGCGTTTGACGTCTCTGGGCCTGTACTCACTGAGCTTCGAAGAATGGGGGTGGGGGTTCTCATTGAAACCTATGGAATATTGAAAGGCTTAGATGGAGTGGATATGGAGAGATTGTTTCCTCTAGTGGGGGAGCTGAAGACCAGAGGGCACAGCCTCAGAATGGAAGGACATCCCTTTATAGAACAGAGATGAGGAAGAATTACTCAGCCTGTGCATGGTGAACCTGTGGAATTCACTGTCACAGCCAGCTGTGGAGGCAGAGGTTGTTAGGGTGCCGAAGGTTAAGGAGAAAAGACAGAAGAGTGGGATTGAGAAGGACAATAAATCAGCCATGATATAATGGCAGAGCAGACATAATGGGCCAAAGAGCCCAATGGACTGAGGAAAATATGTCTATACAGGTATGTGTCATTTAATGTCCACGATACGTTCTGTGAAATCGGACATTATGTGATTTGGACGCTGTGCGAACACTATATTATATATACTTTGCCTCTTGCTGCTGCTATCACCAGGAGTGGTTTTGCTGCGTTCGGAAGCCATGATGCACTTTACGGTAGTATTTTCAAAAGAAAATTAAACAGAGAGAACGCTACTACACTCAAGAGACGTGCGATACACGAGATTGGTTACGTTCGCTATGTCACGTTCTCCGATCGGGATTACGGACGTATATGCGATTGGACGTTGTGTGGATGGACATTAAGCGGCGCACACCCGTATTCACTAAGGATTGGTAGAATGTGAATTACACTGAGGTCCCCCCCCCACATCACACACAGAACGAGAGAGCCTAAAAACAGCCATATTGGTTCAGAATCAGAATCAGGTTTATTATCACTGACATATGTCGTGAAATTTATTGTTTTGTGGCAGCAGGAAAGCGCAATATATCAAATATACTACAAGTTCAAATAAGAAATATATACAAAAAATTAAATAAACAGGTGAAAAAAGTGATTAAGGGTTTTTGCTAATCAATTGAAGAAATTATAATGGATACTTTACTCTGTTTTCCTTGTCCTGGAAGTAATTCGTAACGTATATAAATAACCTGGATGAAAATGTAGAAGGATGAGTTATTAAAGTTTGCAGATGATACAGAGATTGGTGGTGGTGTGGATACTGTGGAAGACTGGCGAGGATACAGATCAGTTGCAGATACGGGCAGAGAAATGGCAAATGGAGTTTAACGCAGATAAACGTGAAGTCTTGCACCTTGGTAGGTCAAATGTAAAGAGGCAGTAAATTTATACAGTACAGAGATGTGATGAGCAGAGGGGCCTTAGGGTCCAAGTTCATAATTCCTTGAAAGTGGCTAGACAGGTCAATATGGTAGTTAAGAAGGCATATGGAATGCTTGCTTATTAGTCAAGGCATTGAGTTCAAAAATCAGGAAGTTACATTGCAGGTTTTTAAAGCTCTAGTTAGGCCGTATCTGGAGTACTGCATACAGTTCTGGTCATCTCACTATAGAAAAGGTGTCGAGCTTTGGAGATGGTGCAGAAGAGGTTTGCAAGGATGTTGCCAGGATTAGAAGGTGTACCCCAGAAAGAGAGGATGGACAAACTTGGGTTTTTTTCCTCTGGAGGACTGAGGGTGAGGAAAGACCAAATGGAGGTTCACTAGATTATGAGAGGCATAGGTAAACAGACAGAATCTTTATTCCCCTGGTGTGAATGTCTACTACCAGAGGGCATGCATTTAAGGCAAGTTCAAAGGAGATGTGAGGGACAAGATCTTTGTTTAAGCATATAGAGTGGTGGGTGCCTGAGGTGGAGGTAAAGACAGAAACATTAGGGACTTTTAAGAGGCATTTGGATAGGCACATGAATGTGAGGAAAATGTAAGGATATGTACATTAAGTAGGTGGAAGGGATTAGTTTAGTTAGCGATTTGATGACTAATTTAATTGGTTCTGCACAACATTGTGGGCCGATCGGCCTATTCCAATGCTGCACTGCTCTATGTTGGGACAGGTTTGAGTGAGCGTTATACTGTGCTCAACTGATTTCGTTCCTGACCTGGGAGCATTTGAACTGACATGGACTCGCCACTATTGAAACTGTTCTTGTCTAAACATAGTTTTGATTGTTTCACTTGGGTGAGCAAAATGCCTAACCCTAAACGGTTTCTTTCTGAAAGTAGATACGACTGCAGTAAACGCTGGTGCTGCTGGCATTTAACAGAGATCAAAATGCACAATATGCACAAAGACCTCACGAAATGGATATTGATTAAATCCTGTCTGGTCCCCACCAAAAAAAAAAGCTTCAGGCAAACAGAATTACTCACTGACACCAGATCGGAGGAATGCTCATCAAACAGCTGCAACTCGTCAAAAGACTGAGACAGGGCATGGGAATCATGAGTGTAGACCAGATAGAGACGAGGGTCCTTTTTCGACCTGCCAATGAGCATTGATAATCAGTCAACAAACCAGTAATTTAAGGATTCGTCTCCTTACAGGCAGCCACAAAACAAGAAACCCCAAGAGAACCCATTAAAAAAGATCGCCAAAAACCCACCGTGCAGAGAGAGTGAGAGAGAAAAAGATTGTGCAAACAATAAAAGTAAGCAAATAGCATTTAGAATGAGGTGAGTCCCGAGACACAAAGTTCAGCACATAGCAGAGTAAACGCCGCAGAGCCCGCAGACATGAAGCCTGAAGCAGGCCCACAGCCTGGGCCTCAGTGCAGCGATAAGTGGAGTGAACACCAAGCAACTTCAGAGAGAACAGTGCGGAAATAAACTCAAGTTTCCTCAGAACACTCCAACAGCAATCCACTTCATTAAAAGTATAAGCTCAAGAAACACTGACAAGGATTGAAATAGATTGAAAAGCAACAGCTATTTGATATTGGGACAAGTCACTGTGCTGCAGAGAGTTTTGAAAATCCTGACAGTTGTTTCTTCTGACCCCACGTTGCTCTCAAAACTGGCAGAGATTTTACTGGATAAACACAGTACGGACAACAAAAAGAAATCTGTCAGGCTCAAATAAAATGGGACGCAGCCTGTATGTGGCTCAGCACGGACCAGACGGGCCAAAGGGCCTGTATTCTTCTATGACTCCATGTCGGAACTCTATTGTAGACAGCCCCAAACCCAGCTGTGAAAGCCGGGTTCACCAAGAAAATGTCATCTCTATTTTTAAACAGGAACAAAACAGACTGCACCAGTGAAATGAGTGATCCAACGAGTCTAGGCCTCTGTTCCGGGCCCAAAAGCCACACAAGTGGACTGCGCTGTTCTGCTCCATGCTGGGAGGCCAGTGATAAGGACAGCTGATGGATGCTGGGCTGTCCCAGGATCGTATGTCTGTGTGAGCAGGAGACACAAGGGTGGGGTTTGACATCCCACCTCTCCAGGAAGTTCCGGGAGTCTCCCGCATATTGATAGCGGCTTCCTGACGCCCGCAAATTATATACAATATCCTGGAAATCGATTTTTCTGAGAGAGAGCACACAAGATAGAGCGCGCGACAGAGAGCGAGCGCTCGTGAGAGAGACATGGCAAGAGTGTTAAAAAAATATATAAAACATACTTCACCCCAGACTACACTAAAGTGTACCCCTGCCTAATAGGGGTCAAAAATAATGACAGTGTTGTTCGCTGCCCTGTTTGCAACAGTGACTTTTCTATTGCTCACGGTGGGTTAAATGACTGTAAAAGACATGTTGAGGTGAGTTTAACAGGTGTCATTCGTTCATTAGCATAGCGAACGTTATTTAAACTAGCTGGCTAGCTGCTAAGGAGCTACTCTACTGCAGACATCCCACCTCTCCCGGGAGTCTCCCGCAAACTGATGGCGCTGCCCCTCTGAAATGAGTTTTTGCAGGGTGAGACGTCTGCCATCATCAGCTGGTCCGGGGCTCAATACCAAACACTGAAGCCCAAAGACTGATGGTGGGTTGAAGCCCGATGACTGAAGCCTGGAGGAACGGTGTGTGTGTGTGCTGCAGGGAATCGCGGGTGTGTTACACTGGCGTCAGAATGTGTGGCGACAGTTGCGGGCTGCCCCCAGAAACTCCCTCAGGTATGTTGGTTGTTAACACGAAGGACAAATTTTACCACACGTTTCCGCGCACACGTGATAAATAATTCTGAATCTGACTGTAATGGCACCAGGTGAACAGAGAAATTAGATACTTACGTAGCCAGGACAACGTATTTACACAAACACTTTAGTAAAGCTCTGGTGCCACCGGCATGGAAGTGAAGCGCTGGGAAGGAGATGCCGTCCTTGCTGATGAAGATGAGGTATGACCAGCCCAGGCCTGGCTTGTTTTTCCGGATGGACTTCAACTCTGACAGGCTGATGGAGAACGCCCACTTGCTGTGTGTTCCCGGGTACTGATTGGCAGCTAAGAGATGACAGGAAAAGGAGAGAGAGAGAAAAAAAGTATTTATCCAAGGAAACCTTAGTGCACAGAGCAAGAAGTCATTCAGCGCAGTGATCCACCTCCTACATAAAACCAAATTTATTTCTTCAATTATTCTGCTTCCTTTCTAAACTGGTCATCCTTGACAAAAATGCACCATCTGAATTTCCACAGATGTACCCTGCTGAGCACAAAATCTCGAGGTTGCCTCTCCTGGTTTATTACTGACTGTTGAAATGCAAGTCAGAGTTTAATGCATTATCGAAGTACATATACCACCCTCAGTTTCATTTTATTGCGGGCATTCACAGTTATTACTAAGACACACAATAGAATCAATGAAAAACCACAAATGAAAATAGACAATCAATAGACAATAGACAATCCTTGTGACAAATTGTGTAAATTTAAAAAGAAAAATACCATTATATGCAAATGATATTGTGCACAATGGTTGTAGTGTCCTCAAAGTAAGTCCACTTCTGGAATCAGTTTAGAATTGAGTGAAGTGATCCACACTGGTTCAGGAGCCTGATGCTGAAGCTGGTGGTTTGGGACCCAAGGCTCCTGCACCTCCTTCCCGATGGCAACAGCGAGAAGAGAGCATGGCCAGGGTGGTGTGGGTCCTTTAAAAAAAGCAGCTTTATTCTGAATAGTCCAAAAGTAGTTATTAATTTCAATAACCTGACCTTGAATGGTGCTTTTTCATGAAGGAATGGCAGTGTTGAAGGAGATGTCACCTGTATACATTCTTAATTTGAATCCACGGTACACAAACGTAAATGGATAGACTAGTCTGATAATTACTTCTTTCCCAAGCTTCTCCCCCAATGCCTACAAGACATGGACAGACTTTGTCGTTTCTAAAATACCACAGATACTATTTCCTAAGGGTTGCAGGGTGGAGATATATCTTTGGCAAAGGAGGTGCAAGTTGTCTCTTCCCTTCGCTAGCCTGCAGGTCACTCTGGGCAGGTGCAACACCTGCTTTGTCCCCTGATCAGGGTCACGTGAAGCCATGGGACGAGGTACTGATGGTAGTATGAACAGTTGCTCCTGGTTAAGCGACTACTGACACGAGGCAGACAATCTCCTTAGAGTAATGATAATGGCTGGGGTCACTCGTCTTGTAAAGACACTGCCCAGAAGAAGGAAATGGTAAACTGCTTCTGTAGAAAAATTTGCCAAGAACAATCACGGTCATGGAAAGACCATGATCGCTCACGTCAGATGACACGGCACATGACAAACTAATAACTCAGAAACTTAGAAACGTAGGAAAACTACAACACAATACAGGCCCTTTGGCCCACAATGCTGCGCTAACAGGTACTTACTTCAGAAATTACCTCGGATTACCCATTGCCCTCTGTTTTTCGAAGCTTCATCTACCCATCCAAGAGTCTCTTAAAAGATCCTATTGTATCCGCCTCCACCACCGTTGCCGGCAGCCCATTCCACGCACTCACCACTCTCTGAGTAGAAAACTTACCCGACATCTCCTCTGTACCTACTCCCCAGCACCTTAACTGTGTCCTCTTGTGTTGGCCATTTCAGCCCTGGGAAAAAACTTCTGACAATCTACACAATCAATGCCTCTCATCATCTTATACACCTCTGTCAGGTCACCTCTCATCCTCTGTCGCTCCAAGGAGAACAGGCCGAGTTCACTCAACCTATTCTTATAAGGCATGCTCCCCAATCCAGGCAACATCCTTGTAAATCTCCTCTGCACCTTTTCTATAGTTTCCACATCCTTCCTGTAGTGAGGTGACCAGAACTGAGCACAGTACTCCAAGTGGGGTCTGACCAGGGTCCTATATAGCTGTAACATTACCTCCCAGCTCTTGAATTCAATCCCACACTTGATGAAGGCCAATACGTGTATGTCTTCCTCACTACAGAGGTGTCTTCACTACAGAGTCAACCTGCGCAGCAGCTTTGAGTGTCCTATGGACTCGGACCCCAAGCTCCCTCTGATCCCCCACACTGCCAAGAGTCTTACCATTAATACTATATTCTGCCATCATATTTGACCTACCAAAATGAACCACCTCACACTTATCTGGGTAGAACTCCATCTGCCACTTCTCAGCCCAGTTTTGCATCCTATTGATGTCCCGCTGTAACCTTTGACAGCCCACCGCACATACCTACAACACCCCCAACCTTTGTGTTTTCAGCAAATTTACTAACTCATCCCTCCACTTCCTCATCCAGGCCATTTATAAAAATCACAAAGAGTAAGGGTCCCAGAACAGATCCCTGAAGCACTCCACTGGTGACCGACCTCCATGCACAATATGACCCGTCTACAACCACTCTTTGCCTTCTGTGGGCAAGCCAGTTTTGGATCCACAAAGCAAAGTCCCCTTGGATCCCATGCCTCCTTACTTTCTCAATACGCCTTGCATGAAGTACCTTATCAAATGCCTTGCTGAAATCCAAACACACCACATATACTGCTCTACCTTCATCAATGTGTTTAGTCACATCCTCAAAAACTTCAATCAAGCTCATAAGGCATGATCTGTCCTTGACAAAGTCACACTGACTATTCCTAACCATATTATGCCTCTCCAGATGTTCATAAATCCAGCTTTCTCAGGATCTTCATCAACTGACAAACCACTGAAGTAAGACTCACTGGTCTATAATTTCCTGGGCTATCTCTGCTCTCTTTCTTGAATAGAGGAACAACATCTGCAACCCTCCAATCCTCCAGAACCTCTCTGAAGATGATGCAATTTCCTAAAGCAAACTTTTACATGATTTTATTTCTCACAAAGTTTTAGACCAGGGTTTCCCAACTTTTTATACGCCATGGACTAATACCATTAAGCAAGGGGTCTGCGGAATCCAGGTTGTGAAACCCTGCTTTTGACTCACATCATAATGAAATCTGCTATGTGTCTCTAACTAAACACCGAATTGCTAATTTAAATTCACGAGTTACCTCACTAGCTTTGTGGATTTTA
The DNA here is from genome assembly GCF_030144855.1 of Hypanus sabinus. Lineage (NCBI taxonomy): Eukaryota > Metazoa > Chordata > Chondrichthyes > Myliobatiformes > Dasyatidae > Hypanus > Hypanus sabinus. The sequence goes on from NC_082734.1 coordinate 5,361,559, forward strand.
AACGATGTTTAAACAGTTTTGAAAGAGTACACAAGGAGAAATGGTTTCCATTACCAGAAGAGTTGCTGATTAACCAAATGGAGAGAATGAAAGATAACAGATAATTGTTATAACCTAGAGAGCATTGCATGAAAGGCAGATTCAATCGCAATCTTCAGAAAAGAGCTGAGTATCTCTTCTATGAGAAAAGTTTGCAGAGATAATGTGGCAATGAACATGGACTGGGAAGATAAATCTGAAAAGAATTTTAGCTACTTGACATCAGCATGATAGGCTAATTGCCTCTTTATCATTTAGTATAATTCTATAACAAAATCAGTGCTTGAGCTCTCAACATCATTGGGATTCCAACATAATAGGGATGGTAAATTCAATTTAATGAAGTATTCAGATAATCTAGATTCCTTGATTGTTAATAGTCATTTGGCTGATAGTGACAGAGACCCTCTTGTCCTTATCTACCAACCAATCAACCTCCACATCCAACACATTATCTTCCGCAACTTCCACCATCACCAAAGGGACCCTTACACTAAACATAGCTTTAACTCCCCCCCCCCCCCACTCTGCTTTCCAAGGGATCAATCCCTCCATAATTCCCTTATCCATTCATCCCTCCCCACTAATCTCCCTCCAGGCACTTTACCCTGTAAGTAGCCCAAGTGCTACACCTGCCCATACACTTCCTCCCTCACCTCCATTCAAGGTCCCAAACAGTCCTTCCAGGTGAGGCAACACTTCTCCTGTGAATCTGCTGGGGTTGTCTATTGCGTCCGGTGCTCCTGATGTGGCCTCCTCTACATTTGTGAGATCTGTCATAACTCTAACTGCTTCATTGAGCTCCTCCACACCACTCAACACAAGCGGGACTTCCTGGTGGCTAAATTTTTGAATTCCGCTTCTCATTTCCAAGATGTTGATCCATGGCCTCCTCTTGAGCCAAAATGAGGATATCCTCAGGATGGATGAGCAACACCTCTATTTCATCTGGGTAACCCCCCCAACCTGATGGTATGAATATCAATTTCTCCTTCTGATTAACAAAATTTCCCTCCCTTCCTTCCTCTATTTCCCACTCTGACCCTCTTTCCTCTATTCCCCATGCGTTTTCTTCTCCTTTCCTTTCTCCTGTTGTCCACTCTCCTCTCCAATCAGATTCCTTCTTCTCCAGCCCTTGACCTTTCTCACCCACCTGGATTCACCTATCTCCTTTAGGCTAGCCGCTTCCCCCCCCCCCCCCCCCCCCACCGCCTTTTCATTTTGGCACCTCCCCCCCGCCCCCCACTTCCTTCTCAGTCCTGATGAAGGGTCTTGACCTGAAATGTCGATTGTTTATTCTTTTCCATAGATGCTGCCTGACCTGCCACGTTCCTCCAGCATTTTGTGTGCGTTGACTTGGCCTATTATTCTTGTCTCAGGGTCAGTCGATGAACCGTGCAGATGAAGACAATGTGAACTGCTGTCCCCATTCATGATAGTTAAGACCATAAGACGGGAGCCCAATTACAGCACTCGGCCCGAAACGTCGACTGTTCACTCTTTTCCATCGATGCTGCCTGGCCTGCTGAGTTCCTCCAGCACTTCATGCGTGTTGATCTGGATTTCCAGTGCCTGCATATTTTCTTGTTTTTGTGATGTGCCTCATACTTTAACCCTTTCATTAGTGGGTCATTCTCATAAACCTCCTCTGGATCCTCTCCAATGCCAGCACATCCCTTCTCAGATAAGGTGCCCAAAATGATCAATGTGCAAATATATTAGAGTATTACAATAGTGAGCTTCTGTTTCTTACCACGTGCATCCTCCTGTGGCCGTGTTCTTGTTCCAACTGTGCTAATAACGGCCCAATCAGGTTCGTAACCTGGGTCAAACATATCTTCTTCAGTGTGACTAACTCCATTCACTGTGGAATCCTGCAAAAAAAAAGCAGGAAAGTAACCGATAGAAGCAAGGACAACTGTGGATACTAATAAACAAAAGCATGTGACTTGGCACCATAACAGGGTCTTTAGAACTAGGCTGGACTCTCCTCCAATGAATACCAAATATAATCTACACTCAAGTGGCCACTTTATTAGGCACAGGAGTGGAACTCGGTGTGATCTTCTGCTGCTGCAGCCCCTACACTTCCAGGTTCAATGAGATGTGCGTTCAGAGATGCTCTTCTACACACCACTGTTGTAATACGTGGTTATTCGAGTTACTGTTGCCTTCTTGTCAGCTTGAACCGGTCTGGCCATTCTCTAACAAGAGAAACTCTGCAGATGGTGGAAATACAAGCGACGCACACAAAATGCTGGAGGAATTCAGCAGGCCGTACAGTATGGAAAAGAGCTTTGGGCTGAGACCCGTCACAGGACTCCATCCTCCTCTGACTCCCCGCATTAACAAGATGATTTTGCCGACAGAACCGCTGCTCACTGGATGGTTTTTGGTTTTTTTGCACCATTCTCTGCAAACGCCAGAGATTGTTGTGCATGAAAATCCCAAAGGATCAGCAGTTGCTGAGATACTCAAACCAACAGTCCTTCAAGGTCAAAGTCACTTAGATTATGTCCCCATTCTAACGTTTGGCCTGAACAACAACTGAACCTCTTGACCATGTCAGCATGCTTTTACATGATTGGCTGATTAGATCTTTGCATTAATGAGTAGATGTAAAGCTGTACCAAAATGAGTGTATTTAAAACAAATTAACACAGGGAAGTAGAAAACAACATGCCAATGAATTGGGCAGGAGACTGCTGTCAAACAGTTTCTAACTAGTGTCAATCATGTACATTTGTGGCCGTTGGAAACGGATGGACTAGAAGGGCCAAGATGGCCTGTTTCTGTGTTGTAATTGTTATATGGTTAGAAACCACAAAATTGTTACCAAAACGCTTTTTGCTTCCGTGTGTTTATTTAAAAGCCTTAATTTTGACCGAACATTTCTTAATACTGTTTATTCACCCACCACAAAACCTCTGGGAAGCACCTTGAAGTACTCAGTTGAAAGCACCATACCAATACAAGTTGATGTGGCTAGTGCTTTTGCTCTGCGACCACAAAGTGGAAGGAGCTTCACTTCTGAATCTAATCTGTCCTGGAGCCATCCTGGATTGGTCCAAGTTGAAAGTGAAGGGGCAAACTGTCAAGTTCCCCTTTATGATGGGGTCTTGCATCAAATGGAAGTGAATACGGTGAATTCCAGTTAATTGGGCCATTGGTTTAAAGGGAAGTTACTTATTTGGGACAAATCTTAAAGAACAAAAACTAACTGAGAAAATAGCCAGCATTCCCTTAATTTATTTGGGACACTATGCCAATGAATTGGGCAGGAGACTGCTGTCAAACAGCTTCTAACTAGTGTCAATCATGTACATTTGTGGCCGTTGGAAACTGCACCGTGCTTAGAGTGAACAGTTTTTAAATGGCATCAGTTGTGCATATTGGTGTTCAAAGAGTAATGATTTTTGTCTGATAGTTGGTGAGAAATAACCATATACAATTACAGCACGGAAACAGGCCATTTCGGCCCTTCTAATCTGTGCCGAACGTTTACTCTCAACTAGTCCCACTGACCTGCACTCAGCCCATAACCCTCCATTCCTTTCCTGTCCATATACCTATCCAATTTTTTTTTTTAAATGACGAAAATCGAACCTGCCTCTACCACTTCTACTGGAAGCTTGTTCCACACAGCTACCACTCTTTGAGTAAAGAAGTTCCCTCTTGTGTTACCCCTAAACTTTTGCCCCTTAACTCTCAACAAATAAACACCAAGACAATTCAGAACTCTTTTGCTCACTGCAGTTTTCAGCATTCAGGCTTGGAGATGACAGAAATGACTGGGAGTGAAAATGAAATGATTTCACTACTCTAACAAGCTAGGAGCTATGAAGTATTTGAAGGTATCAACAATTATATTGAATGTTACAATGAATATGAAAATTTGGAGGATGCAATCATCAAAAGAATGGTATGAAGGCAAACCACTATCTGCCCTAGGTGTCTGCACTGATATTGTTCATTTGCAGACAATCAAAAGAACATGGCAGCATACACTGAATGAATTCCTCTGTCAAAACCCTTCGGGAAATAATGGACAGTTTTATAGTAGTGTAATGTTCTAAATTGATCTGTATTTCATTTCAATACACAAATTGTTACTCAGTTAAATGGTAGTTTATCTTTTTTTTATACCTTTTAACTATTTCCATGAGACTTTGGCTAATTGGGTCCCAAAGTGTCCCAATTTAACTGGAATCTGCTGTAAACGAATACACCAACACTCAACCAAACTTTACACACAGACCCAGAAGACTTACCTTTTTGGAGTAAAGCATTTGAGACGGTTCTTCAGTCTCACATACTGGAGTCCAGTCCACCACAGTATCAGGACCCTGAGGGACAAAACAAGAACAAATAATCAAAATAAGAAAAAGGAGGGTAGATTGAACGGGAATTCCACAAGTTGGGACAGGGGAGGGTTAAAATTTAAACATTTTGCCCAGTATTGCTTTCTGAGGCTCTCGTTGGCCAGGGTGAACCGCAGATACTGTACCCTAGCTGTCTACATGAGCCTGTACAATCTGGGGAGTAAGCTGTTGCCCGTACAGCAGACTCCCCCTCTCCATGCAACTGATGAACCCAAAGAAACGGCACAGACCGATACAGTTTGGCACCAGTGGCATCCCAGGAGTTGTCAGTCAGTGTTGAACATAACGTAGGATTGCCTTAGGGACACCAGCTCTGGATTTTTCCTCCGGGTTTACTCAACTTGCACCCAGCCAGTAGCCCTCCATACCCCTCCTTATCCACGTACTTGTCCAAACTTCTCTTAAATGTTGAAATTGAACCCGCATCCACCACTTGTGCACTCTCGCCACCCTCTGAGAGAAGTTACTCTCTCTCAGGCTCCCCTTAAACATTTCACTTTTCACTCTTAACCTACAGTACGACCTCCAGTTCTAGTCTCCTTCAGCCTCAGTGGAAAAAGGCTGCTTGCATTTACCTTATTTATACCCCTCATAATTATGTATAATAAAAAAAAATTGTCAGCTGGTGGTGAATGGTATCAGCATCGGACTTCGAAGAAAGTGGCCCCTCAGGTTGGAAGAGCAACACCGCATATTCTGTCTGGTTAGCCTCCAACCTGATGGCATAAACATCGATTTTTCCTTCCGTTACTTTTTTCCCCCTCTATATTTTTTCCCTACTCCCCCTACCCTTTCCTTCTATTCCCCACTCTGGCTAATTACCCCTTCTCCTCACCTGCCTATCCCTTCCCCTGGTGCCTCTCCCCCTTCCATTTCTCCCATGGTCCGCTCTCCTCTGCTACCTGATTCCTTCTTCTCCAGCCCCTTACCTTTTCCAATTATCACCTCCCAGCTTCTTACGTCATTGCTTCCTCCCCCAGCCACTCACCTTCCCCCTCACCTGGCTTCACTTATCACCTGCTAGTCTCTCCTCCTTCCCCTCCCTCCACCTTTTTATTCCGGCACCTTCCCCCTTCCTTTCCAGTCGTGAAAAAGGGTTTCAGCATGATTCATTTCCATAAACGTTGCCTGACCACTGGGTTCCTCCAGCATTTTGTGTGTTGTATGGAAATTAGTTTTCACATAGTGCCCTCTATAAATCAAGTCTATTCAATGGAATCACAGATTATTCACATGCTCAACACAAGTTGACAGCTCCAAGGTACGGTTTGGATGAGTGGAGGGTTCCTCAATCATATTTTTTTTACAAAATCAAAATAGAAGGAGGTCACTTACCTGAAGAACCTACCTGCAAAGAACTGTTCAGTTTCGTCCCACGTCCATGCTGGAAACAGCAACCCTAAAACTCGGTACCGCAAGACTGTAAAGCACTTGTGTGGTTCGGGCCTTACCTTTTCAATGATCCGGATCACCCCGGGGATGTGCGTGTCCTGGTCATGTGTCCGTTTTGTGCTTGTGTTGAGAAACACACCATCTTTCTCGAAGGCTATCTGAAATGCAGAGAGATATAGAAGTAGAAAATTTAAAAAAAAAATACAACCAAAGTGCGGTCTAGTGAAGGGCAACTAGATGTTCAGGAGGATGAACCCACAGTAAGCATCCGGCCCAGACTGGGTACTTGGCCAAGTGCTAAAGACCTGTGCTGATCATCTGGCTGGAGTAGTGTTCACTGAGATCCTTAACCTCTCGCTTTGGCAGTCTGAGTTCAAGCAGACTTCAATTACTGTATATCGGTGCCTAAGCAGAACGTGGTAACCTGCCTCAGTAACTATGGTCCAGTAGAACTTGCATCTACTATGATGAAGTGCTTTGAGAGGTTGGTGATGGAACATATCAACTCCTGCCTGAGAAGAAACTTGGATATGCTCCAATTTGCCTATGGCACAAGTCCACAGCAGGTGTCATTTCATTGGCTCTTCACTTACCTGAAACATCTGGACAGTGAAGATGCACATACCAGGATGTTCTTCATTGACCAGAGCTCAGCATTCAATACTATCAGCCTCTGAAAACTTATTAATAAGCTCCAAGACCAGACCTCAATGTCTCCTTGTGCAACTGGATCCTGGATTTCCTCACTTGCAGACTCCAGTCAGTTCGGATTGGCAACAGCATCTCCAACAGCACAGGTGCACCACAAGGCTGTGTGCTTAGTCCCCTGCTCTACTCGCTTTATACTGATGACTGTGAGGCTATGCACAGCTCCAATGCCATATTTAAGTTTGCTGACAGCACCACTGCTGTTGGCCAGATCAAAGGTGGGGATGAATCAGCATACAGGAGGGAGATTAAAAATCTGGCTGAGTGGTGCCACAACAACAACCTCTCACACAATGTCAACAAGATGATTATTGACTTCAGGAGGAGGGAAAAGGAGGTCCATGAGCCAGTCCTCATCAGGGGATCAGAAGTAGAGAGGGTCAGCAACTTTAAATTCCTCAGTGTTATTGTTGCAGAGGGTCTGTCCTGGGTCCATTACCTAAGTATCATTACAAATAAAGCATGGCACCTCTACTTTCTTATAAGTTTGCAAAGTTTCGCAATGTAAAAACTTTAACTAACCTCTAGATACATATTGGAGGGTATATCGTGACCTGGTCAGGAAACTCCAATGCCCTTAAATGGAAAAGTCTACAAAAAGTAATGGAAATGGCCCAGTCTATTATGAGTAAAGCCCACCCCACCATTGAGCATCTGCATGGAGCACTGACACAGGAAAGCAGCATCCATCATCATGGACACCCACCACCTAGGACATTCTCTCTTCTTGCAGCTACCATCAGGAAGAGGGGGCAGGAGTCTCAGGACGTGCACCACCAGGTTCAGCAACAGTTATCACCCTTCAATCATCAGGCTCTTGAACCTAAGGGGATAACTTCATTCACCCCATTACTGAACTGTTCCCACAACCTGTGGACTTACTGTCAAAGACTTTTCTGCTCAAGATCTCAATGTTTATTGCTTACTTATTTATATTATTTTCTTCTTTCTTTTTGCACTTGCAGTCTGTTGCCGTTCTTGCACATCGGTTGTTTGTCCGTCCTGTTGGGCGCAGTCCTTCATTGATTCTATTGTGTTTCTTGTATTTACTGTGAATGCCCACAATCTCAGTACATATCTGTACTTTGATACCAATTTTATTTTTGAAACCTTTTTTATGAGACAGGCAGTCCCCGGGTTACGAACGAGTACCGTTCCTGAGTCCATCTTTAGTCGGATTTGTACATAAGTTGGAACAAGTACATCTGGTATTATTTAGCGTCAGTTAGTCAAACATTTGTCTAAGTATATAGTATATATTTCACCTTTCTATGCATATAAAACAAGAAACATATGTATTAAAATAATTAAATGACTGTGTTGCTTAGTAATAATTGTAGCTTTCATCAGGGCAGGGTCTTTCACATGCTCCATTATTCTTACTTTATCCTTTAAAATTGTTCTGATCGTTGACCGACTGTAGCCTAACGCTTTTCCAATGACCGATGACATTTCACCTCTTTACAAACGCTATTTCCACTTTATTTTCAATCGCGATCACTTCCCGTCAACGGAACAGAAACACTGCGGGCAGCAGGTCCCAACCTCCACCGGCTCCCGAGGTCCGCTGGGTCCTAAGGACCACTGCACTGAATTCCCTGGGTCCTAAACTCCACCGCACTAAGACAGGTTAAATGGGACAAGTGGGGGCTGTGCTGGGTTTGGGTATTTAATGCTTCTCAATATTCTGCGTGGGAATTTAAACTGGAGGTGGCAGTGTTTTTTTTAAACAAGATTGAGTTGCGAGTTCGACATCAACCTGGCATCAATCTCGGGAACCTGTTCTCGGCTGATCTCACTGCGCCACCACTGACCGGAAGGGGGAGGTGAATCTTGCTAAGAAAAATTTAAGCCGAATACAAAGTTACACACTCAACACAGTGTCAACGGCAACGACTTAAAATGGCAGAAGGCGTCGCAATCTGACTTAAAATGGCAAACGGTGTTCTTCCTCGACTCATAAGTACGAGTTGTTCGTAAGTTGGACTTCGTAATTCGGGGACTACCGGTATACAGTGCGGAATAGGCCCTTCCAACCTTTTAAGCCATGCCATCAGGCAATACCCCCAATTTAACCCTAGCCTAATCACAGGACAATTTACAATGACCAATTAACCTACCAACTGGTATGACTTTGGTCTGTGAGAGGAAACCAAAGACCCAAAGGAAACCCAGTAGTCACGGGGAGAACATCCATACTCCTTACAGCCAGAGGCAGGAATTGAACCTGGGGTGATGGTACTGTAAAGCGCTGTGCTAACCACTACGCTATGGTGCCACCCCCTGTGAACTTTGATTCCAGGTATACACCACTGTGGTTGATTGTTATATTATTAATTTGTACAAACACCACAGCAGTTAAAAGTTCAGACCAATAAGTGACAGCATCTAAACATCTTGACATTTATGACCAAATTCCAAAAATTAAATGTCAGAAAAACCAGTATCTACTGCGAGAGGAAGTAACTGCCTGATGATCATTTCTTGGTATTTAAAGAAATGCCGTCTATACAGCTGGAAACATTTTCCAAGTGAGATGAATGCCAGAAATCATGCAGTATAATTGGTGTGTCTGACGCCAAAGCAATGCCACAGGTGTCCAGACAATATTCAGAAATGTGCTTCTGAAAATCTTTAGCACATCTGACAAAATTTAAGACTATATTTCTCAAACTACAGTACCTCAGTGAATCTGATATACTACGTTGAGAAGTTTGCTAACTTTATGGCAGCAGTTTAAGTTGAAATATTAGTGCAAAATAACAGGAATAAAAAAAAGTAGTGAGGTAGTGCTCATAGGATTCAAAGTCCATTTAGAAAATCAGATGGCAGAGAGAGGGTAAGAAACTGTTCCTGAACCATTCCGTGTGTGCCTTCAGGCTCCTGTACATCAATGAGCACAGACAGACAGACATACTTTATTGATCCCGAGGGAAATTGGGTTTCGTTACAGTCGCACCAACCAAGAATAGTGTAGAAATATGGCAATATAAAATCATAAATAATTAAATGATAATAAGTTAATCATGCCAAGTGGAAATAAGTCCAGGACCAGCCTATTGGCTCAGGGTGTCTGACACTCCAAGGGAGGAGTTGTAAAGTTTGATGGCCACAGGTAGGAATGACTTCCTATGACGTTCAGTGTTGCATCTTGGTGGAATGAGTCTCTGGCTGAATGTACTCCTGTGCCTAACCAGTACATTATGGAGTGGATGGGAGACATTGTCCAAGATGGCATGCAACTTGGGACAGCATCCTCTTTTCAGACACCACTGTCATAGAGTCCAGTTCCACCCCCACAACATCACTGGCCTTACGAATGAGTTTGTTGATTCTGTTGGTGTCTGCTACCCTCAGCCTGCTGCCCCAGCACACAACAGCAAACATGATAGCACTGGCCACCACAGACTTGTAGAACATCTTCAGCATTGTCCGGCAGGTGTTAAAGGACCTCCCTCAGTATCTTCAGGAAATAGAGATGGCTCTGACCCTTCTTGTAGACAGCCTCAGTGTTCTTTGACCAGTCCAGTTTATTGTCAATTCGTATCCCCAGGTATTTGTAATCCTCCACCATGTCCACACTGACCCCTTGGATGGAAACAGGGCACATCCCAGGTGGTGAGGGTCTTTAGCGATGGACACCGCCTTCCTAAGGCACCGCTCCTTGAAGATGTCTTGGACACCACGGGGGCTGGTACCAATGATAGAGCTGACTAATTTTACAAGTTCCTGCAACTTACTTCGATCTTGTGCAGTAGCTCCCCCATACCAGATGTTGATGCAGCCAGTCAGAATGCTCTCCATGTATGTTTGTAGAAGTTTTCGTGTGTTTTAGTTGACAAACCAAATCTTCTCAAACTCCTAATGAAATATAGCTGCTGTCTTGCCTCCTTTACAGTTGCATCTATATATTGTGTCCAGGTTAGGTCCTCGGATACTGACATCCAGGAGCTCGAAATTGCTCACTCTCTCCACTTCAGATCCCCCTACGAGGATTGGTTTGTGTTCCCTCGTCCTACCCTTCCTTAAGTCCACAATCAGCTCCTTGGTCTTTGCTGACACTGAGTGACAGGTTTTTGCTGCGACACCTCTCAACTAACTGGAATATCTCACTCCTGTATGCCCTCTCATCACCATCTGAAATTCTGCCAACAATGGTTGTCTCATCAGCAAATTTATAGAAGCTGTTTGAGCTATGCCTAGCCACACAGTCATGGGTGCAGAGAAACTGGTTCCAATTCTTGCTAAAACATATGACTCACTGTGTTTCCTTAGCTTCTCATCCGTTGGACATAATCAGAATCAGGTTTAACACCACTGGCACGTCACGAAATTTATTAACTGTGTGGCAGCAGTACAATTCAATACATGATAAACATAGAAAGAATGAATTGCAGTAAATAAATAGTTAAATTAAGATAAATAGTGCAAAAAAAATCCAGAAATTAAAGAAAGGAAAGTAGTGAGGTAGTGTCTATGGGTTCAATGCCCATTCAGAAATCAAATGGCAGAGGGGAAGAAGCTATTCCTGAATTGCTGAGTGTGTGTCTTCATGCTTCTGTACTTCTTTCTTGATTGTAACAGTGAGAAGAGGGCACGTCCTGGGTGGTAGAGGTCCTTGATGATGGAAGCTGGTTTTCTGAGACACCGCTCCTTGAAGATGTCTTGGATACTAAGGAGGCTATTACCCATAATAGAGCTGATGAACTTTACAACCCTTTTCAGCTTGCTACAATCCTGTGCAGTAGCCACCCCATACCAGATAGTAATGCAGTCAGTCAGAATGCTCTTCATGGTACATCTGTACAAGTTTTTTTAAAAATTTTTTTAATTAGTTTTTCAAAACATTTTACAAATTAAAAACCCCAAATCCCAATGAGGAACATTAAAACAGTGCAAAATTAAGCATACAATAACAATATGCTACAAAGGAAGAGAATTTAGCAAAAAAAAGCACCTAAATTAAAGACAAGTAAGCTTAGTGTCCTCCCCAAGCCCTACAACACAAGAAAAAACAACAGCAACTCCAGACCAACCACAACACAATATAGAGCGTATAAGTCAGGACAGCCAAGCTCCCAGACTGTGAATACACTCAGCAACAGAGGATAATAATGCCTTCTACCAGAAAAAAAAAGGAGCTGAAAGCAAGGGACCAAAAAGAAAAAAAAACCCTAGTCAAGAGGAAGGTTATGAAAGTACTCGATAAAAGGTCCCCAGACCTTATGGAACTTTAGATCTGAATTGAGAACTGAATAATGAATCTTTTCGCGGTCCAAACAGGCCATGATGTCGTTAAGCCATTGAGCATGAGTGGGCGGGGTAGCATCTCTCCATCTGAGGAGGATCAAGCATCTAGCCAGGAGAGAGGCAAAGGATAATATTTGGCATTTGGTTGGACCCAGACATAAATCTGTCTCGCCCCAAAAACCGAACAGAGCAATTAAGGGGTTTGGTTCTAGGTGCTGATTCAGAATACACGATAACGTAGTGAAGACATCTTTCCAGAATTTCTCCAAGCTAGGACAAAACCAGTACATATGGATGAGAGAGGCCACGCCCCTCTTGCATTTATCACAGAGCGGACTAACGCTAGGGTAGAATCGAGATAGTTTAGATTTAGACATATGGGCTCTATGAACAATCTTAAACTGTAAAAGGCAGTGGCGAGCACAAAGAGAGGTTGAGTTAACCGATTTGAGAACTGAATCCCAGCTCTCCTCAGATAAGGAGATATTTAAATCCTGCTCCCAGGCCACTTTGATTTTATCCATGGGGGCCCGTCGTAAGGCTGCTAGTTTATCTCGGATGATTGATATTAAGCCTTTACCTAGTGGATTCATGGAAAGAAATAGGTCTATAACATTTTTCCCAGGCATTTCAGGGAAGTTAGGAATTAAAGGAGCAATAAAGTGTCAGATTTGGAGATACCTGAAAAAATGAACATTGGGCAGATTGAACTTAACAGAGAGCTGCTGAAAAGAAGCGAAGCGATTTCTGTAGAAGTTTTGAGTGTTTTTGGTGACAAACCAAATCTCCTCAAATTCCTGATAAAATATAGCCACTCTTGCCTTCTCTGATATATGTTGGGACCAGGTTAGATCCTCAGAAATATTGACACCTAGGAATGTGAAATTGATCATTCTCTCCACTTCTGATCCCTCTATGAGGATTGGTTTGTGAATAAGAGTGGTGAAAGACTCCATTGTCCAAGACAGTCACACTGGACAAAAACAGGCCGTTTGGCCCAACTGGTCCATCCTGGCCAAGATTCCTCTCTAAACTAGTCCCGTTTGCATTTGGTTAATAGCTCTTACTTGCTGCTGCTGGAGAAGGGTGTCTGTGTGTAATGGTCACTCGTTCGCCACTCCCGAATGAAAACCCCTGCATTCTCTCTTGCTCCCTCTCAATGCTGTCGAAGGATGATTATGAAGTTCTGGGCCTGTGATTTATGGATTGGACCGTAGTTCACTTTTAACAGTTTTCCATTTTTTTATATTCTGTGTTTATTCCCGTTCTTATTGCTTTCTGCATGATTTGATTTTTGAGCATGGTTGGGGGGGGGGGGGGGGGGGGGAAGCATTGATGTTCTTGTTGCTGTTTGCGCAATTTGTTCTTTTTTTTTAGTGTGGGAGGGGTTAATGTTCAAGTTGTCATTTACACGTTACAGTTGATATACTTGTTGCTGTTTGCGCAACTTTTTTTTTGCACATGGAGGGGTTGATGTTTTTCTTTGAATTGCTCCGTGGTTTTCCTTGTTTCGTGGCTGTCTGGAGAAGACGAATCTCAGAGCTGTATATTACATACATAATTTGGTAATAAATGTACTTTGAACCTTTCCAGGTACCATTTGAATGTTGATAATTTATCTCCTCACACACTTTCACTTGCTGCTTATTCCATATTTTGACTACCCTCAGGGTCAAACTGTTTCCCCGAGGCTCCTATTAAATCTCCCCTTCTCACCTCAGACCAAGGCTCACTATGCTTTTTTTATTGATTCCCCAAGCTAGGAATAAAGACTGTGCTCCTTTATCCTAACCCAACAAATTTCACAACATGTGACAGTGATATTAACCCTCAATTGAAGCAGCAATTCTTTCGGGCAAATGCCGAGGTTAACGAGTGGCAGCAACTGTCTTGTGACAGAAGCTGCTGGAGAATGCTGATCCACAGAGCAGCCAAGGATTTTGAGGATTCCAGAAGAGCAATTGCTGAAGACCGAGGAAGGATCCTACAACACAAGCGCCCTCATCTCAGCTGTTCCCATGCCCATACTGCTCCAGAATCTGTAGGTCCAGTATTGGCCTCTGCAGTCACCAACGATCAGTCCGTCGCTTTTGGGACTCTTCTTCCCTCCTGATCTTCACAAGTGAAGAACCAGCCATCAAATCAATCAATTGTCAATGCTGTTCAATTTTACATGCCTCTATAGATCACTCCTCATTCTAAACTCCAGAGAAAAAAGTCCCAACCTTTTCAATCTCTCCACATAAACTTAGTCCCTTGTGTCTTGCCAGCATCCTCTTAAATCTCCTCTGCAGTCTTTCCAGTTGAATGGCATCTTTCCCTTTTTATGAAGCCTCTATTTCATTTATTCTTAAAAAGAACAAGGATCTAACTGAATGTTCTTCTTATAGACCAATTTCCTTACTTAATGTTGATACTAAAATTTTATCTAAAAATACTAAAATTTTAATCTAAGCTTTTGGCTCATAGGATTGAAAATATTTTGCCATCTATTATTTCTGATGATGAGACAGGATTTATCAAAAATCGATACTCCCACTTTAATTTTCATGGTTTACTGAATGTTATTTATTCTCCTTCTAAAGAAATATCGGAACGTGTGATATCCTTAGATGCTGAGAAAGCCTTTCATCGGGTTGAATGGAATTATTTATTTAAAACTTTAGAAAAATTTAACTTTGGGCCTGATTTCAATGGATTAAATTACTTTATCTATCTCCCTCTGTTCAGGTTCTTACTAACTCTCAGAAATTTAAACCTTTTAAACTTCAACATGCAACTAGACAAGGTTGTCCCTTGAGTCTTTTGCTTTTTGATTTGGTCTTAGAAACTTCAGCTATTGCTTTCCAGGAATCTAAGGATATCACTGGAATTTTAAGGAGGTATTACCCACAGTATCGCTTTATGCTGATGACCTTTTGCTCTACGTTTCTAATGTGGAGTCTTCTTTACCTTCTGTACTTTCTTTACTGTCCTGCTTCAGTCAGTTTTCAGGATATAAACTTAACTTTCCGAAGGGTGAACTTTTTCCTTTGAATAATTTGGTATTAGTTAATACTAACCTTATTTTTAAAATGGTAAGAAATCAATTTACTTATTTGGGCGTAACAATTACTAGGAATTATAAATTCCTTTTTAAAGAAATTTTTTTTACACTTCTGAATTATGTTAAGAAGGCACTATCAAATTGGTCACCTCTCTCTTTATCGCTGATTGGCCAAATTAATTCTATTAAAATGAATATTTTGCCTAAACTTTTATATTTATTTCAGGCCGTACCTGTTTTATTCCTAAATCCTTTTTTGATTCTCTGGATTCTATTATATCTTCTTATATATGGAAAAATAAAATTTCTCGATTAAATAAAGTTCATCTTCAAAAAGCTAAAAAGAATGGAGGTTTATCCTTACCCAATTTTAGGTTTTATTACTGGGCAGTCAATTTATGGAATCTTACGTTTTGGTTATGTTAATCGTGAGGACTGTCCGGTCTGGGTTTCTTTAGAACCTAATTCTGTTAATAAATTTTCTATCATTTCTCTTCTCGGATCCTCAATTCCTTTATCTTTAAGAAACTTAACTGATAATTTTGTAAAACACTTTGAGAATTTGGGTACAATTTAGAAAATATTTTGGTTTATTGAGTTTTTCATCTTCAATCCTATGTCTTCTAACTCTTTTTCTAAGCCTTCTATGACTGATGTAGTTTTTAAAGAGTGGAATAGATTGGGTATTAAATGTTTTCAGGATTTGTTTGTTGGAGATGGTCTCTCTTCATTTGAACAACTGTCAGCTAAGTATAGCCGACCCAAAACCCACTTTTTTTGATACTTACAAATTAGAGATTTTCTGCGTTCTCAAGTACATACATTTCCTAAAAGTCCAGATAAGAATTTACTTGATACAATTTTTAATTTGAAACCCTTCCATAATGGATCTATATCTAATATTTATGGTATGTTGTTGGGAATGAGAAATATTCCTGGGAACAAGATTTACAGATTCCAATTTCTGGGGATACTTGGAATGAAATTTTAAAATTGGTTAATCCCTCATCGTTATGTGCCCATCATTCCCTTCTACTATTTAAAGTGGTTCATAGGGCCCACATGACATTTTTATTCTGATATATCTCCCTATTGTGATAGAGGTAACAATGGAGAAGCTTCACTAATTCATATGTTTAGGGCATGTGCAAGTCTTGAAAAATATTGGAAGGAACTTTTTTGGTGCTTTTTAAAGTAAATTTTAAACCTAATCCTTTGACTGCCTTATTTGGTATTGTTGGAGGAAATTATATTATTTTGGAGACACTCGACTTGCACATTTTGGCTTTTATTTCTCTTATAGCCAGGAGGGCATTGTGCTTAGATGCCACCCTGCCTACTCATACTCATTGGTTAAGGTAAGTTATGTCTTCCTTAAATTTAGAGGAGATTTGCTGTTCAATTTCTGAAGCTAGACAAGATTTTTTTTACATTGTGGAGACCTTTTTTGAATTATTTTCAAAATCTTTGATTTTCTATTAAGCACAGATGTTGGCTAATAATATGTTTTACTATATAAGAATTTCTTTTCATTTTCTTTTTTTTTTAAACCAAACAGTTGTTTCTTTTCTGGTAGTGGGTTTAGATTTTTTTGTATAATAAAATTATCTTTTTTCAGTAATGTGTTTAAATTTAATTTATATGGACATGGGGTAATGAGGCTATATTTGCGATTCCAATATACTGTAAACAATATATATTATATCCTACTGTACTCTGTATTCTTTTACGTAAGAATCAATAAAAATATTGAAAAAGAATGGCATCTTTCCTAGAGCAGGATGACTAAAACTGAACATATCGTTTCAAATGCAGCCTCAGCAACGTCTTACAGAACGGCAACATAACATTCCAACTTCTATACCCTGACTGACGAAGATCTGTGTGCCAAAAGCCTTCTTCACCACCTTGTCCATCTGATAAAGTGATATTGGATTATTATTGTCATATGTACCAGGATACAGTGAAAGTCTTGTCGTTTACTGTTCATACAGATCAGATCATTACACAATGCATTGAGGTAGAACAAGTTAAAACAATAACAATGGAGAATACCCCAGTTTCCCTCAATTTCTCCATCTTCACTGCATCTGTTCTCAGGATGATGTTCCAAATGCTAGAACATCTGAGATATTCATTTTAAAAAAAAATAAAAACACGGGGTTTCCCTTCCACCATTGATGCTGCCCTCACCCACATCTCCTCCATGGGGCGGCATGGTAGCGTAGTGATTAGCACAATGCTTTCCAACACCAGCGACCCAGGTTCAGTTCTCGCCATTGCCTGGAAAGACCATGTGGGTTTCCTCCTGGTGCCCTGGTTTTCTCTCACGGTCCAAAGATGTAGTGGTTGATAGGTTGATCGGCCAATGTCTCGTGATAAGGTCAGGGTTAAACCATGGGATTACTTGGCAGCACAGCACGAAGGGCCTATTCTGCATAGTATCTCAATAAATAAAAATAAACTTCTTGCCCATCTGCCCTCACCCCATCTCCCACCTTTGCAACAGTGGTAGGGTTTCCCTCGTTTTTACCTGCCAGCCCACAAGGCTAGGTATCCAGCACAGTATTCTCTACATCTTCTGCCTTCTACAATGGGATCCTGCCACTAAGCAGATCTTTCCCTCGTAACCACCCAAACCCCCACCCATTTTCCAGATCATTCTCTATGTGACTCCCTTGTCCACTTATCCCTCTCTACTAGGCGGGGCAAGTGCTACACCTGCCCCTAGACCTCCTCCCTCACCACCATTCAGGGTCCCAAACAGTTCTTATAGGTGAGGCAACCCTGCAGCTCTGAATCTGTCAGGATCCACTTACTGCATCCAGTGCCCGTGGTAAGGTCTCCTTAACATCAGTGAGACTTGACACAGACTAGGGAGCACTTCTTTGAGTACCTTTCCAAAAGGTATGATCTCTCGGTCACTACCCATTTCAACTTGACTTCCAACTCCCAATCTGACATATCTATCCATGGCCTCCTCTACTGCCTTGATGAAGACAAACTCAGGTTGAAGGAGCAACATCTCATATCCTATCTGGATTACCTCCAATCAAAACATGAACTTTGATTTCTCTAACTTCTTTTAATTCTTCCAATAATTTCTTTCCCTGCCTCACTTCCCTCTTTTTCCATTCTCATCACATCCCTCCTCCTTCCCTTTCTTCCTTGATCTAAGGTCCTCTCCTATAAGATTCCCTCTTCTTCAGCCCTTTACCTCTTCAACCTATCATCTCCCAGCTTTTTACCTTTCTCATTGCCCATCACCTGCCAACTTGCACATCCCTCTCCTCCCCCCACCACCTTATTCTGGCTTCTGCTCCCTTGCTTTACAGTCCTGACCAAGGGTCGCGCCTGAAACATCGACTGTTCATTTCCCTGCATAGATTCTGCCTGACCTACTGAGTTCCTCCAGCATTTTGAGCATGATGCAATGCAGAATGCCAGCCGGTGATGTAGTGGTATCTGCACCACACTTCGAGACAAGTGGTCCTGGGTTCACATCCAGCCGGCTCCGTGCTGGGTTGCGCATCGAGCTAACAACTCAGCCTCATTAAAAGAAGACAATATGCTACCAGGCACAGAGAGGCACAATAACAATACAGAATAAACTGTTTCAGCTACAGAGAAAGTGCAGCGCAAGTAAACATTAAAATACGAGATCATAATGAGGTAGACTGTAAGGTGAAGAGGCCACCTTATCGTACAAGAGGTCCGTTCAAGAGTCTGATAACAGTGGGATTGAAGTTGTCCTTGAGCCTGGTGGTATGTGCTTTCAGGATTTTGTATCTTCTGCCTGATGGGAGAGGGGAGAAAATGCCTGTGATGGTGGGGTCTTTGATTATGTTGGATATTTTACTGAAGTATAAACAGAGCCCAAAGACAAGAAGCTGGTTTCTGTGTAGCATCGAGAGTCCACAACTTGTTGCAGCTTCTTGTGGTTATGGACAGAGCGAAGGTTCATTTCATTGCCAAAGTATGCAAGTACAATACAACTCTAATATTTCCCTTCTCTAGATAGCCATGAAATACAGAAAAACCACTGGGGTTGTTGGAAGAAAAGACATGAACCTCCCGCCATGAAAAAGAAACAAAACTTGCAAACCCCAAACCCACATGGAAAATGGCAGCAAGAACATCAAACCCCAAACCCCCCAACCCTTCCCTCACACAAAAACTAACAGATCACCCACGTGGAAATGGCATAGCAAGCAATTATGAACCCAGATAGGATGCCTTCTGTAGTGCATTGATAAAAATTGATAAGGGTCGCTTTTAGTTCAAAGTTCAAGTACAAAGTACATATATGTCACAATATACTGCCCTGAGATTCATTTTCTTGTGGGTATTCACAGGAAATACAATGAAACCCAATAGAGTCAATGAAAAACTGCACATAAACATGGACAAGCAACCAGTGAGCAAAAGACAACAAACTGCAAATACATAAAAGACAAAAAAAAACTACAACTATAATAATAAATAGATAAGCAATAAATATCAAGACTTTGAGATGAAGAGTCCTTGAAAGTGAGTCCAGAGGTTGTGGGAATAGTTCAGTGATGGGGTAAGTGAAATTATTCCCTCTAGTTCAAGAGCCTGAAGGTTGAGGCATAATAACTGTTCCTGAACCTGGTGGTGTGGGTCCTGAGGCTCTTGTACTTTCTTCCTGGTGGCAGCAGCAAGAAGCGAGCATGGCCTGGATGGTGGGGGTCTTTGATGCTGCTTTCCTGTGATAGCGTTCCAAGTAGATGTGCTCAATGGTGTGGAGGACTTTGCCCATAATGGACTGGGCTATATCCACTACTTTTTGCAAGCTTTTCTGTTAGAGGACTTGGTGCTTCCATACCAGGTCATGATGCAGCCAGTCAATATGCTCTCTACCATACATCTATAGAAGTTGTCAACATTTTAGATGACATACCAAATCTTCATAAACTTCTTCAGTGAACCTGAAAATGCACTCACAATCAATTCATTCCTTTTCTGAAGGCTCACTAACACAAGTGCTCCAGGATTTGCCTATGGCCATACTGCATATGTGAGTTCAGCAGTTTTAACCATTAGAAATATTGCATCCTTTCCCATCCACAATATTGGGCCCGTCGGGGAAACTCTTTTCTTTTCAATGACCCAAGAATTTGAAAACCAGGGAAATCACTCACAATTATTGAAAGTTCAGAGTAGGGAAGTGGTAGTGGTGATATGGATTGGCATATCTAGCTGTTCTTTTGGCAATAACAAAGCTGATTTAGTTGCTAGGTTTCAAAATGAAGTCACAACAGACATCAAATTTCCCTACAGATTAGAGCATCTGATTATGTGTTTGGTTAAATGCAGAAGTTTGGTTTGTGGAGAAACTTAAGAGACTGGGGACTTTCCAGTTAACCAAAATCAGTTTTACTTCTCCAAAAATGTTCCCTTGATGGAAACAAGAATTGTAAATGTGTGAAAGAACCAACACATTTCACTAGCTGATAGTTATATATTTCACTGATAATAAGCTAATCACACCAGTTAATCTCAACCTGTTTGCCATGGGAGTGTAGCGGTTACTATAAAGCTATTACCGCTCAGGGCATTGGAGTACGGAGTCCAATTCCTGCATCTTCTGTAAGGAGTCACTATATGCCCTCTCTGTGGAATGTGTGGGTTTCCTCAGGTGCTCCGGTTTCCTCCCACAGTCCAAAGACATACTGGTTACTAGGTCATTGTAAATTGTCTCACGATTAGGTTAGGGTTAAATTGCGGTTGTAAGGGGAAGAGCATCTTCACGCTTTATCAATCAATCAATAAATCATTCAAACAATTTAAACTGACCTTCATGCTTATCTATACTAATGAATAAAATACTCAACTGACTTAGACAGGGCAAGGAAAGAGTTTTGTAAATCTGGCTCCAAAGACATTTTTTTCCTTCTGTAACAACTCAACACAGCACGTGACTGAACGAATAATTGAACGAATTAAATTTTATTTCGGTCAGTACAAACGTAACAAAAAGCATAATTTTCAACGATGATTTCATAAGACAAAATTAAATAATAAAAATCTTTAAAACAGACCGAAAGGGTATAGGCTGAAGCTACAGCTTATTATGCCTACCCCTCTTACCCAAATTATAAACTGTAAGAAATCTAATTCCAAATGAATACTCAAACTGAGCACTTCGAAAGACTTCCCAAACACAAGTAAATCTGCAGATGCCAGAAACCAAGAGCAGCGCACACATCCAAATTGAGGAGGAACTCAGCAGGTCAGGCAACTCCTATGGAGGGAATTAAACAGTCGCGGTTTTAGGTCGAGACTCCAGCACCTAGATTGTCAACTCAATTGGATGACGTTTCTAGAGATCAGATTGGAACCCAGCTTTCATTCCCAGCTCAGGCTGTACCTTCTGCATTGACGATGCTCGACAAGGTGAAATATCCTACCCTGACAAATGATGTTAATCGCATGTCTGTTCCCAGCAGATGGATTTCCCAGCAATGCCCAAGCTTGCACAATTAAAGTTTGTACCGGGTTTCCAAACACAGTACTGAAGACTAGACAGCGTGGCTGGGGTATAGGGTTGGTCATCCAAGAGAACAGCTGACAGGATCATAAGGGTCTCCCTACCATCCATCAGGGATGTTTATCAGAAGCGCTACATAGGCAGGGCCCTTGGTATTATCGAGGGTCCCACCCATCCATACAGCATTTGAGCAGGTGAGAAGGGCTCTGGGGAACTCAGACACAGCTAAGCATTGGGACTAGACGGTGTGAACCCCAACATCTTGAAGGAGTGTGCTGAGCAGTTGTGTGGAGTTCAGCTCATGTTGAATCCGAGTCTCAACCCGGAAAGGATCCTGACTGTGTGGAAAACTTCATGAGCGGTCCCACTACCCAAGGGCCAACCGAAGGTCCTGAATGACTACTGTCCAGTGACTCTGACCTTGCACATCACGTAGAGAGAGGCTGGTCCTGGTTCACCTATGACCTCTGGTCAGAACAGCTCTCGATCCCCTGCAGTTTGTCTACCAGGAGCACATGGGAGTCGGCGATGCTGTCATCAACCATTTGGGTAAGCAGGGCAGCTTACGATCATGGTTTCTGATTTCTGAAGTGCCTTCAATACCATACAGCCCTCAATGCTGGGGTGGGGGCGTGGGGGGGGGGGGGAAATAAGCTCCACTCAGTGCAGATTGGCATTTCCATTGGATCCCAGATAATGTACCCAGATAATGTGAGTGGCAGACCTGTTTGTGCAGCTTCACAGCTGTGTGTCTGACATGGCTATAAGCCCCACAGGGGACTGTAATAGCTCCCTTCCTGTTTACTTTAGATACAACACTGAATCATGTCATCTGCAGACATTTTTTGATGACTCAGCAATATTTGGGGGTTATAAAGGGAAGATAGGAGGATGAATACAGGGCCCCGGTGGAGGACTTTGTCAAATGGTGCAAGCTGAATCACCTGCAGCTCAACATCAGTAAGACAAAGGAGATGGTTGGTGATGGACTTTAGGAAGACTAAGCTTGCACTGCTCCCTGTTACTATTGATGGTGAGGACGTGGATGTGGTGAGAACCTGCAAGTACCTGGGGTGGACCTGGATGACAGACTCGAGTGGAACACCAACACAGGTTGTGTAGAAGAAGGGCCAGGGCTACCTTTACTTCCTGAGGAGACTGAGGTCCTTTGGAGCAAGCAGGCCTCATTCCACATGTTCAACCAGTCTCTTGTTGCCACTACAATCTTCTAATGTGGTGTTGTGCTGGGGCAATGGCATCATACGGGTGGTGCCAATAGGCTCAATATACTGATTAGAAAGGCTGGGCACACTTGAGATTGTGGAAGAACAAAGGACCCTAGCAAAAATCCTGGCAATTCTGGGCAATGTTTCTTATCCTCTGCATGCCACCTTGGCAGAACAGAGGAACACTTTTAGTAATAGACTACGTCAACTGTGCTGCTCCAAAGAGTGCTATATGAGGTCATTCTTACCCCTGGCATTAGGCTCCATAATGAGTCAACCTCTAGCCAGGGAAGTGATCACCCCCTCCTGTTGGACTGTTTCAGGCAACTTAGTTTTTATTCTTTCTACTTCTCTTCTAATATTTTTATATCTGTGCATTTGTAATGCTGAGACACTGTAATTTCCTTTGGGATGGATCGAAACAAGAAGTCAGAATGGGAAACAGTGTCTTCCCTCAGACTTCTCACCTCCCTGCCGCAGCATGTTCAAGGTGTCACTGGTTAATCTGTTCTATTGCTTACAATGTTTAATTTATGCACTTCAGTTTGTTTTTTTATGCATAATCCAGCTGTAGATTTCATCCTTACCTTCGTAAATCAGCGTGTGTTATATGTGTTCTGTGTTTAGCCCCCCCCCCCCCCCCCGCGCTCTACTCGCTTCACACCTATGACTGTGTCACTTTGTACCACTCCAACACCATATACAGGTCTGCTGATGACACCACTGTTGTGGGCCGTATCAAAGGTGGTGATGAATCAGCGTTCTGCAGGGGGATTGAACACTTGGCTAAGTGGTGTAATAACAACGTCCTCTCACTCAATGTCAGTAAGACCAAGGAACTGATTGTAGGCTTCAAGAAAGATCTGTGAGCCAGTAATCAATGGTGGAGAGGGTCAGTAACTTTAAATTCCTGGGTGTCACTATCTCAGAGGACCTGTCCTGGACCCACCATAAAAATATAATTGTGTAGAAAGCATGACAGTGCCTCTACTTCACCAGAAATCTGTGGAGGCTCAGCATGGTTTCAAAAACCTTGGCAAAACATCCATAGATGTGTGGTGGAAAGTGTGCTGACTGGCTGCATTATGGCCTGGTATGGGAACACCAATGCCTTTGTGTGGAAAGTCTTACAAAAGGTCGTGGATTCAGCCCAGTACATCATGGGTAAAACCCTCCCAACCACTGAGCACATCTATATGAAACTTTGCCATAGAAGAACAGCATCTATCAAAGATTCTCAGCATGCAGGCCGTGCTCTTGTCTTGCTGCTGCATCAGGTCGAAGGTACAAGAGCCTCAGGACTCACACCACCAGGTTCAAGAACAGTTACTACCCCTCAACCATTGGGCTCTTAAACAAAAGGGGATAACTACACTCATTTAAGGACCCTTTTATCTTGTTATTTTATGCTCATTACTTACTGCTATATATTTATCTCTGCATGTGCACAGTTTGCTTAGTTTCTGATGTCTACCATTACTGTTCTATAGATTGCCAAGTATGCCCGCAGAAAACAAATCTCAGGCTTGCATATGGTAACAGGCATGTACTCAGATAATAAATTGTACGTTGAACTACTGTGCTTTACACCCTACTCTGGAGAAATGTCATCTCCTTTGACGGTATAGATGTTTATAGTTAAATGACAATAAACTTGACGACTGTTTGCTAATCCTCTTCAATCTGAAGGAACTACGTGCTGCTGCTGTAGTGTGGCTGTTATTACTTCAATATGGTCATAAAGAAAGCTTTTGGCAAATTGGCTTTCAGAAATCAAAGTACTCAGTACAGGAGATGGGATACTATGTTGAAGTTGTATAAGACACTGTGAGGCCTAATTTGGAGAAATGTGTGCAGTTTTGTCATCTATCTACAGAAAAGATGTAAATAAGATTGAAAGAGTACACAGAAAATTTACAAGGGTGTGGCCAAGTCTGGAGGACCTGGACTATAAGGAAAGATTGAATAGGTTACGACTTTATTCCTTGGAACGTAGAAGATTGAGAGAAGATTTGATAGAGGTATAGAAAATTGTGAGGGGTACAGATAGGGCAAAAACAAGCAGGCTTTTTCCACTGAGGTTGGGTGGGACTACAACCGGAGGCCACGGGTTAAGGTAGAAAGGTGAAAAGTTTAAGAATGAGAATGAGAAACAGGTATATTATTAACCGGCATGTGTCATGAACTTTATAAGCATGAGAGAAAACTTAACTCATAAGGACATGCGAGTGTGGAATGAGTGTAAAGATCTTTACTCCTCAAGTACATGTAGGTAATAAAGTCAATTCAATTCAATTCAGCTGCCAGCACAAGTGGTGCATACAAGCTCGATTTCAACACACAAGAGAAATTTGAATAGGTAGATGGATGAAAGGGATATGGAGGGCTATAGTCACGACGTAGACTGATGGAAGTAGACAGTTTAAATAGTTCAGTATGGACCAGATGGGCTGAAAGGCCTGTTTCTCTGCTGTACTTTTCAATGACTCTATGGGTAGCAGGATTTTAGAATGATCAAAAGTTCAAGAGTTAATAATCATACCTTGCTGAATATAAAAACAGGTAGCAGTCTTGCCTCCGAATCAAGCTCAATCTAAAAAAAACAAACAAAAAGTTCGAGGCAAATATTCCCGCTGCTCTCTGTGAAGAGTTTGTCCATTCTTCATGTAATCATGTAGGTTTCCCCAGGTGCTCTGGTTTCCTCCCGCATTCCAAAGACTAATGATTTGTGGGCATGTTAGAAAGTGACTGAAGTTTGTGGGCTGCCCGTTACAATCTTCACAGGCTTAATTTGATGCGAATTGGATTAGCAACTTTAAATTCCTGGGCGTTACTATTTCAGAGGACTTGTCCTAGACCTACCATGCAAATGAAATTGTGAGGGACGTACGGCAGTGCCTCTACTTCTTTAGGAGTCTGCGGAGATTTGGTATAACATCTAAAACTTTTACAAACTTTGATAGTTAGAACATAGAATAGTACAGCACATTACAGGCCCTTCGACCCACAATGTTGTGCCGGCTCTCAAACCCTGCCTCCCATATAACCCCCCCCCTTAAATTCCTCCATATACCTGTCTAGTAGTCTCTTAAACTTCACTAGTGTATCTGCCTCCACCACTGACTCAGGCAGTGCATTCCACGCACCAAGCACTCTCTGAGTAAAAAACCTTCCTCTAATATCCCCCTTGAACTTCCCTCCCCTTACCTTAAAGCCATGACCTCTTGTACTGAGCAGTGGCGCCCTGGGGAAGAGGCGCTGGCTGTCCACTCTGTCTATTCCTCTTAATATCTTGTACACCTCTATCATGTCTCCTCTCATCCTCCTCCTCTCCAAAGAGTAAAGCCCTAGCTCCCTTAATCTCTGATCATAATCCATACTCTCTAAACCAGGCAACATCCTGGTAAATCTCCTCTGTACCCTTTCCAATGCAGGATAGTTGTGCAGGAAAAAGTATTTTCAGTGGCTACATCACAGTCTCGCATGTTAACACAAATGACTTTGAATGTTAAATCCTACAAAAGGTAGTGGATTTGGCCCAGTACATCATGGGTAAAGCCCACCCAACCATTAAGCATATCTACATGAAACACTGTCATAAGGATGCAGCATCCATCAGAGATCCCTCACCATCCAGATCGTGCTGTCTTTTCATTGCTGCCATCAGGTACAAGGTGTAAGAACCTCAAGACTGACACCACTGGCCTCAAGAATAGTTACTACACTTCAACCATCAGGCTCTTAAATAAAAGGGGATAACTACACTCACATATCCCATCATTGAAATGTTCCCACAACCAATGATCTCACTTTAAGGACTCTTTATCTCTTGTTCTCATTATTTATTGCTATTTATTAATTTCACACAGTTTGCACAGTTTGTTGTCTTCTGCACTCTGGTTGATCTTTCATTGATCCTGTTATAGTTACTATTCTATCGATTTGCTGAGTATGCCCACAGGAAAAAGAATCTCAGGGTTGTATACGGTGACATTTATGTACTTTAAAATTATCATTTTCTTTGAACATTGAAGCCCTTTACACTCCTCAAAGCTTCAACAGATACAAACTTAGACAAACTTCTTCCTCAAAGATGGTATTGCAGACATCAGTCTAGTAACGTTTTTCTAAACTATTTCTAACACATTTCCATCCTTCTTTATACAAGAAGAACAAAACCATATACAGTAACCCAGACATGGACTTCTCAGTACCCAAATGCCCCCTACATACTTTGAAGTTCAAAATAAATATTATTATCAAAGTATATAAATGTCACTGCATACAACCCTGAGATTCACTTTCTTGTGGGCATACTCAATAAATCTATAGAATAATAACCATAACAGAATCACTGAAAGACCATCCAATTAAGACATTCAACCACAGTGCAGACGACAACAAACTGTGCAAATACAAAAAATAATAACAATAAATAAGCAAAAAATATAGAGAACATGAGACGAAGTGTCCTTGAAAGTGAGTCCATTGGATGTGCGAATATATCATTGATGGGGTAAGTGAAGTTGAGTGAACTCATCCCCTTTGGTTCAAGAACCTGATGGTTGAGGGGTAATCATTGTTCCTGAAGCTCTTGTTGTGACTGTGTGCTAGCCTCTTGTGAATCATGTATATAGATACACAAATCCTTCTACATCTCAGAGTGCACTATCTCTCACTATTGAGATAGTATGTTCCTTTTTTTATTTTTCCTGCCAAAATGGATATTGTGACATTTTCCCACATTATACTTCATTTGCCATATCTTTGCCCACTCATATAACCTGTCACTTAGTCACAGAGTACTAAAGAATCAGAATCATTTTATTGCCAGTAGGTGAAAAGTACCAGAATTGATTGTAGTTCGATGCCTAGCATAACACATAACAAACAAGAACAGCAACCAACAATTTACAAGACCACAGTGCAAACAGCCATGAGCAATCAATAATTAGCAGAACGGTTACATGTGCAAATGTCAATAGTCAAACTGAAATAAATGTGGACATATGAGCAGGCTCAATAATTAGCAACAGAACAAGGAGATCAGGAAAGACCATTTAATGGATCTTGTGCAGGGACAGTTAGGGTATTATACCCTCATGAGTTTTGTTGAAAAGCTGGATAGCGACAGGAAAGCTTCAGAGATGACGTGTAACCCTGGTGGTGATAGACTTGCAGTGTCTCCCTGATGGCAATTTGGTGACTAGGTGACTGCTAGGGTGGGTGAAGTCAGCAGTAATTTTTCAGCTCTGTACTTCGCTCTGGCAGTGAACGGGTCTTCTAATGTGGGCAGGTGACAGTTAATTACCTTCTCCGCTGAATGGGCCACTCACTGCAACCTGGACTTGGAGAGGAAGGAGGTGGCGGGAAACCAAATGGCAATAGAAATGGTCACAACACTTTCAATGATGGTTGAGTAAAAATTCACCAGGATATGGCCTGAAATACTAAGTTTCCTAAGCTGGAAGAACAATCTCTGCTGGGCTTTCCTAGTGATGTGTATAATGTGCTTGCTCCACTTCAATGTATTACTAATGGTAGTCCATTGACAGACACAGCCTGACCATTAATTTCCAAAGAGGCGCAGTAGGGGTTTATCAGCAGAAGTCAATCCTCCTTTCCACTGTCTTGATAGCATTAAACTCCAAACCGTTACGAGCACACCATGCTGCATGATGGTCTTCCTCTCTTTAATAGCATTATTAATAGCATCATTATTAAAGAGATCAACTGCAGATGCGCTATCTGTGAGCTTTAGAATTTTAACGGATTTGTTTTTGAGGTACAGTCATTTGTATAAAGTGAGAACAGGAGGGGTGAAGAAAACAGCCCTGGGTAGAGCCTGTGCTTATAGACATTGGACTGGGCAAGTAGGAGCCCAGCCTTACATACTGCTTCCTTTCTGTCAGGAGGTTCATAATCCACTGACAGACACTGCAGGGTACAGCTAGCTGTCTTTACTGGCTTTGGAGCAAATCCAGGACAATAGTGTTGAAAGGAGAACATAATCCACAAACAAGATCCTCAGAGAGCTGTTGGGAGAGTTAGAATATTGAATAATGTAGAGAAGGCACAAATGAACTACATCCTCAACTGAATAATTTGCTCCATAAATAAGAAAAGCAGTAATGGACTTAAGTTAGGCCAATACCAGACATTCAAAGGTTTTCACAAGTCAGAGCGACTGGCCTCTTAAATCATTAAATCCAATGATCTTATCTGTCTTGGGAACTAGAATGATTGTGGCAACTTTAAAGCAGTCCAGAACCCCTCATAATTGTAGGGAGGTATCAAATATCTCAGTGAAGACAGGTGCTAGCTGATCCGCACAGTGCTTTAGAGAACCAGCTGAGACACCATCAGGGCCTGCAGCTTTATCCAATGATCGGTTTTCTAAAAAAGCTTGCGAACGTCTTCTTTCTTCACAGGAAATACAAGGGGAGATGGGGGGGGGGGGGGGAAGAAGGGGAGAAGAAGTGAACGCAGCTGGGGTAAAGGGGGGATGGTGGGAACAGAGTGGTTATTAACGGGTGTGGGGGCAAGAGGCTCAGCATATCAGGATCAGAGGAAGTGAGGAGACTGATGTTGATTCTACAGTACAGAAACAGGTCCTTCAGCCCATCTAGTCCATAAAAAGCAAACACGAGAAAATCTGCAGATGCTGGAAATTCAAACAAAACCACACACAAAATGCTGGTAGAACACAGCAGGCCAGGCAGCATCTATAGGGAGAAGCACTGTCGATGTTTCGGGCCGAGACCCTTCGTCAGGTGTTCCACCAGCATCTTGTGTGTGTAGTCCATAACAAACTGTTTTTCTGCCTAGTCCCATCGACTCACACCTCGGTCATAGCCCTCAATACCCCTCTCATAGATGTACTTATCCAAATTTCTCTTAAAGGCTGAAATCAAGTCTGCAATTACTACCTCCACTGGCAGCTCGCTCCACACTTGCACCACTCATGTTCCCTTTAAGCATTTTACCTTTCACTCTTAACTCATGACCTCTGGTTGTAGTCCCACCACATCACAGTGGAGAAAGCCTTCTTTCATTTACCCTATCTACATCCCTCAATTTTGTATACCTCTATCAAACCTCCCCTCATTCTCCTATGGCTTCAGGGAATAAAGTCCGAGTCCATTCTACCTTTCCCTATAACTCAAGAACTCAAGTTCCAGCAACATCCTTGCAATATTAATGATATCTTTCCTGTAGAACTGCATACAATACTCCATATCAGGCCTCACCAATGTCTTGTACAACTTCAACAAAACACCCGAACTCCTGTACTCAATACATTGATTTATGATGGCCTATGTGCCAAGTAGGCTTTCTTTAAGACCCTATCTACCTGTGAAGCCTCTTTCAAGGAATTATGGTCTGTATTCCTAGGGAACTCTGTTCCACTGCACTCCTCAGTGCCCTATCATTCACTGTGTAAGTCCTATCCTGGCTTGTCCCCCCAAAGTGCAATACCTCACACCTTGTCTGCATTAAGTTCCACCCACCATTTTTCAGTTCATTTTTTCAACTGGTCCAAATCCCTCTGCAAACTTTGATAGCTTGCTTCTTTATGACTTATTTTTCTATCTTTCTATTATCAATTGGCAAAAATACTTCTAGAAAATGCATCCAAGTTGTTCATATGAATTGTAAAAAGTTGAGCTGTCAGGACTGATCTCTATGGCAATTACTCATTACCCCTCACCAACCAAGAAAAGACCTGCTGAGGCCTACTCTTTATTTCTTGTTAACCAGCCAGTCTTCTATCCATGTCAAAATGTTACCACCTACACCGCAATTACTATGCCAGTGGCACACTCTTCCAGGTCACAAAGGTCCTTTTTCGTAAATGCAGTATTCTGAAGAAAGAGTCTGGCTAATGGGGAGGTCCGGCTATGGTTAATAGTAAGTGTCGCAAATAACTCCGCCAAGCCTGATTGAGGAAGGTGGATGGTTGGGCATGGGGCTAGAACCCCATGCAGTAAAAACCCAGAGCTACAGAAATGCCAGCAGAAGCTGCAAAGATCTCAAGCTTGGGAGAGGAAGGTGGGGACAACTTGAAAGACTGGCATAGGACAGGGAACTCGGGTGAGCTGCTGTGGCAGCCTATGTCCCAGTAAGGGTGATGGGCTTACTAATCAACATCACAAATAGACTGACAGTCACACCCTACTGCTGATGGTAGAATTTTGAACAATTTACAAATTACTTTTGTTTCCTATATTGTACTGTAATGTTATTGGTGTAAAGTGTTTAGCAACTCCAGAAGTAACCTTAATGGCACTTTGAAAGAAGTTATTTAAAAGCTAATTGAGATGTACAAACACGTTCATTCACAGCTTCTACAATTACACATGCAGTACATGATTAATTCATCAAACCAACTGCCAATTCTATCTACAATTATAATTATGGACAATCTTGCTGACATAGATATTCCTATTAGTATTTTTATTGATCATCAATAAGCACTTAACTCTGCTGTGAAAGATCCCAAGCTCGGCTGCAAAAGGAGGAGGGTTGGCCACGGGAGCTGGAAATCCCATCCCGTAAACACAGAGCTACAGAAATACCAACAGAAGCTCTGAGGACCTCATCCCTGAGAGAGGAAGGATCTTCAGGATGAATGTGGATATTGGTAAGAGGCTAAGGTGTTTGATGCTGCAATGTTTCTTGAGCTTGGTAACTAGCTGGCAGACATTTCATTACCAGTCGAGGAGATGCCCTCAAATGTGAAGTTGTTGGGTGTTTCTCTCTGGGCACATTTATATAGCCCTCTGTAAACAAATATACATAGACGATATCTACGAACCCCTATGAGCCAAAGACACTTGAGACAATAGAATTTAAGGGTCAACTGAAGGGGTAGCCAATCAGGACCGAGGCAAGTGAATGGGGAGAGGGCTAGATAAGGTGGATGTGGAGAGGATGTTTTCTATGGTGGGGGTATCCAGAACTAGAGGCACAGCCTCAAAATTGAGGGCAACTTTTTAAGAACAGAGGTAAGGAGGGATTTTTTTTTAGCCAGATAGCAGTAAATCTGTGGAATGCTCTGCCACAGATTGCAGCGGAGACAAAGTCCATGTGTATATTTAAGGCGGAAGTTGATCATGTCCTGATCGAAGGATATAGCGAGAAGGCAGGTGTATGGGGTTGAGTGGGATCCGAGATCAGCCATGATGGAATAGCAGAGCAGACGATGAAATGGCCTAATTCTGCTCCTATTTCTTATGTTTTTATATAACTGTGAGCATTTCCAGAGAGAAACACCAACAGCTGTGCACTGAGTATGTCACCTTGACTGGTGATGAAACGTCTGCAAGCTAATTGCCAAGTTCAGCAAACACCACAACATCAGAGGAAAGATCTTCACCTAGAAGACTAGAAGGGCCTATTCCTGTGCTGTACTGTTCTACAGTTGGTGGCCACTTTATT
This sequence comes from Hypanus sabinus, assembly GCF_030144855.1. Taxonomy (NCBI): domain Eukaryota; kingdom Metazoa; phylum Chordata; class Chondrichthyes; order Myliobatiformes; family Dasyatidae; genus Hypanus; species Hypanus sabinus. Next base: position 5,393,557 of record NC_082734.1, read on the forward strand.
AGGTCCACCTGTACACCTGCTCAGAAATGCAAATATCTCATCAGCCAATTATGAGGCAGCAACTCAAAGCACGCTGACATGGTTAAGAGGTTCAGACCAAACATCAGAATGAGGAGAAAATGTGACCTAAGTGACTTTGATCATGGCATCATAGTTGACACAAACAGGGTGGTTTGAATATCTCAGAAACTGCTGATCTTCTGGGAGTTTCATGCACAACTGTCTCTAGAGTTTACGGAGAATGTTGCAAAAAAAAAACATCCAGTGAGCTTGTAATTCTCTGCCTATGATTAAACCCAAGAAATACTCTGTAGATTAACAGCATTTTTGGAGAGGGAGATGGAGCAAATGTTTCAAGTCAATCACAACATTACAGCACAGTACAAGTCCTTCAGCTCAGGATCTTGAGTCAACCTCTTAACCTACACCAAGATCGATCTAACCCTTCCCTCTGAAAGAGCTCTCCATTTTAACTTCATCCATGTGCCTATCTAAGGGTCTCTTAAATGTCTTTAATGTATCTGCCTCTGCCACCACACCCAGCAATGTGTTCCACACACATACCACTCTCTGTGTAAGAGACATCCCCCCCTATACTTTCCTCCAATCACCTTAACATTATGCCCTCACGTATTAGCCATTGCCACCATGGAAAGAAAAGGCACTGGCTGTCTACTCTATCCGTCTTATAATGTTATGCACCCCTATCAAGTCACCCCTTATCCTTCTTTGTTCCAAAGGTCACTCAGCTTTTCACATAAGACATGCCCTCTAATCCAGGCAGGATCCTGGTAAATCTCCTCTGCACTCTCTCAACCGTCTACATTCTTCTTATAATGAAACGATCAAAGTTGAACCCAATACTCCAAGTGTGGCACCATATGCCTTCTTAACCACCCTATCAACTTGCATGGCAGCTTTGAGGAATCTATAGCCATGGACCACAAGATCTCCATGTTTCTCCACTCAACTAAGAATCCTACCATTAACCTTGTACTCTGCCTTCAAGTTCGATCTTCTAAACTTTATCACTTCACTCTTTTCCATATTGAAGTCCATCTGCCACTTCAGGTTCACCAGATTGATTCCTGGGATGGCAGGACTTTCATATGAAGAAAGACTGGATCTACTAGGCTTAAACTCACTGGAATTTAGAAGATTGAGGGGGGATCTTATTGAAACGTATAAAATTCTAAAGGGATTGGACAGGCTAGATGCAGGAAGATTGTTTCCGATGTTGGGGAAGTCCAGAACGAGGGGTCACAGTTTAAGGATAAAGGGGAAGCCTTTTAGGACCGAGATGAGGAAAAACTTCTTCACACAGAGAGTGGTGAATCTGTGGAATTCTCTGCCACAGGAAACAGTTGAGGCTGGTTCATTGGCTATATTTAAGAGGAAGTTAGATAAGGCCCTTGTGGCTAAAGGGATCAGGGGATATGGAGAGAAAGCAGGTACAGGGTTCTGAGTTGGATGATCAGCCATGATCATACTGAATGGTGGTGCAGGCTCAAAGGGCCGAATGGCCTACTCCTGCACCTATTTTCTATGTTTCTCAGCCCAGCTCTGCACAAAATGCTGGAGGAATTCATGGAAAAGACTACAGTCGACTGTACTCTTTTCTATAGATACTGCCTGGCCTGCTGAGTTCCTCTGGCATTTTGTGTGTATTGCTTGGATTTCCAGCATCTACAGGTTTTCTCTTGTTTGTGATTGGACTGCATTCTATCAATGTCTGATTGTAACCAACAACCTTCACTATCCACACTGCCAACAACCTCCAAGTCGTCTGCAATTACAGGATCATATCCGGTAAAGCAAGGATGAAAGGCTATTGACTTAGAAAGTTAACTCTGTCTGTCTGACTGACTCCTGCCCCTCCCACTGCTGTAGTTCGGTTTACTGTGCATCGTGAATATCCTCCTTTTATTCCAGATTTTAAGTTTCAGAAGTTTTGCTTTGCCTTTTGAACTCTCAGCAAATGCTTTGTCTTGATTTACCATTCTATCTCAGATTGTCATGATTTAGTTATTGAGTTTGCAGATGGTATTTCCGTCATTATAATATGTGCTGTAGCTTTCGCTGTACAAGAGTATATAAATAGTTAACTCCTTAAAATACTCTATGCGTGATCCTATCCTTCTGGGTCCCGTGTTACAGTACCAACCGATGATGTTATAGTCTTAAACTGTCTGTAACTATTTTACGGCATCACAGCTTACAAAACCTCTAAGTTGCAGTATATAAACAGCGAACTATTACCTTGTGACCGTCTGCAGACGAACCCATTCTTTACCTCTGCTTCTCCAAAACAAACTCCTTGCATCATATCCGGTTAGTGTCGATTTTTTTAATTGGTTCCTACGCAACTCACCCACAACTGGGGGAGTGGTCAGAGTACCTCACCTGCTCGCTTTTTAAAGTTAATACTTGTTCTATTAGCTGCTGAAGAAGTTTGAATTACACATTTTTAACTATCAGTAAATCTTGCAGTGTCAGTGGAAGGAAAAAAAAAATAACGTTTCAATTCCAAGACACTTCTTTAAAATTCTTTCTCAATGCTGTTTCAGGTGCTTTTTTGTTTTATTTACGTCAGATTTCCAGTTTTTAATTGTTATTTCAGATTTACATTTTTTGGTTTAATTTCAGATTTCCAACTTGTACATCTTTTTTTCCTGATCTGGGTTCCAGGTTTAGAGTTACACTGTAGTTTACTGAGAGTTATGAGAGTTTCACTGATATTATAGTCTTACGACTTGGGAGATCGTTGCGACTTGTTTTTTGTTCACTTCAAGTAAGGGCACGAAGTACACTCCCCATTATTTTTAATCATTGCATGGAGGCTCTTACGTTCATAATCGTGAGGTTTTTTTCACCTGGCATCTTCAATATCGCCTTAATTTTGCAGCATTAATTCCCTCCCGGCGGTCACCATTTTTGTGAGGGGAATGAAGATGGGGAGGGGAAACCATCTTAAAGATAATAAATGCCCTATTTTACACGATGACAGTCAGCTATCTCATTCTGTTTAAGTAAGAGCTCTCACTTCCCGAGGTCGGGAGAAAGCCGCGCCGTTTCTTCGCTGGAAGTTGTGCAGGAATCGGGCCAGCCGCCATTTTAATGAGGGGAAAGTCAACCTTTTCTCCTTCAGATTGCATCTCGGTCGTTTCAAAATAGATCACCCCAGTTTCACCTCATATTTGAGATGGGGGGTGGGGTGGGTGCAACGACATCTCTGTAGAAACAAAACGGCAGTGAATAAATTATCGGTCATTAAACACGTCTCCATTTTCCCCGCACGGGCGTCATATTTGTGAGGGGCAAAAGCCGGCGACCGCTTTTTAAGATTTTTTTTTTTTTGAAAATGACGATTTGCGATCCCCTGTTGCTTCCACGCGTTTCGCTCGACCGTTTAGAATGGTGGTCAACTCCGGGAAAGAATTAACTCGCTTTAAAAGTGTTAGGGTTTGACGTGGTGCGCGTTTGCGTGATGACATCAGAGGAGGGAGGCTGTGCCTCGGAAGCTCTGGCTGTGGGGAAGCTTGAGGGAGAAGCAGGTAAGGAGCCTGCCCGTGGAGGGGGGCTCTGCTTTCGGACTCGACCTCTCGAAATCCTCCTCGCTTTCTTTCCTATTTTAATACGCTTCAATATGTTGGACTGTTATCCATGCCTGGATCCTCTCTCAGCTACCCGTGGAGCTCCTCACGTTGCTCTTCTCCGCGCCCTCTGGATTAGTTGTTTATAAGTGTCCGACACTGTTTGTTCAGCTCTGCTATTGTGGATTACCTGTTCTGTGGAATGTTGTTAATGTGTTGAGAGACGACTCGTGGCAATATTTCTTGTAAGCTGCATTTCCTGTCGTATGTGATCAAATTCTACTTTTTTTTTAAAAAAAAAAGAAAAAAATGAGAAAGGACAAATTTCAAATTGTAAATAGGGATGGGAGAGACCTAACTGCCTCTTGGGGACACACTGTTAATGTGATTAGTGTTTTTTTTAGAAATCCTAGTCTTCAAAAATAAACGGTAATACTGTATATTAGAATTGGCTATGTTCAGGCTCTGGGTAGGTGTTTGATCGTTCTGATCACTGTCACTGTTAGAGAAAACACAAAATACCTCCTGGAATAATTCTAGGTTTAGAAGATTGTGCCTTCATTTTAAAAGTGGACAGAGTAAAGATATTTGAGAAGAGGTTTGGCAAAATCAGGTTTAATAGAAGGTAGAAGATGGTTCAAGATTGGTGGAGGTTGAATTTAATGCTAAATTTGTTAGGTAATGTTATTTTTTATTGGACTTGTTTTTTAAATTTTTATTGAATGATGTGACAATGTGAGTTTCCTCCAGGTACCCTGGTTTCCTCCCACATTCCAAAGATGTACCTGTTAGTAGGTTAATTAGTCATTGTAAATTGTCCTGTGATTAGGCTAGGATTAAATCAGGGGATTACTGGGCTGCATGGCTCAAAAGGCCTGAAGGGGCTACTCTGCTGTATCTCAATAAATAAATAAATAAGGATATAATCTTGTCAGTAATGTGGTTGAAGCAGTCAAAAAAAAGGGTAACTTGTAGGGTTATAAAGGAAATGGGCCTGACTGGGTTAGTGGGCTATTAACAGGTTATATGAGATAAACTGCTGGAGGAACTCAGCAGGTCGGGCAGCATCTGTGGAGCGAAACTGATGGTAGCCGTTTTGAATCACAACTCTTCATCTGGACTGCCTACAGATGCTGCCAGTAGTTTTCCAATGCAGATTCCAGCATGTACAGACTTATGGCATAAACTTGATAACCAAATCATGTTGTTGTTTTGAAATTCTGGATGATGTTTTTTCAATTGCACAATAGATAAGCCATCAAATTTGTGGCTCTTGTAAAAATTTGGTTTGGCAGGCTAACATGCTTAAGCCAAGATTGTAGGTTTGTCCCGTATGCTGATCTGAGGTCCTCTCTGTCCATTGGAAAAAGTCAGAGTTTGTATTGTGTTTATCAGGGTGTTCCAAATGCCTTATAATCTACTTTGAAATGATAGCAGCAAGCTATCATTATCTGTTCAACGATGTGCTGGAGAGTGGGGTCTTTGTTTTTAATCATTGCTATATCTACCAAGATATAGTGAATGTCTTGTGTACTGTTCATACAGATCAGATCATTACATAGTGCATGGGGAAGAACAAGGTAAACAGTAGCAGAATAAAGTGTGACAGCTACAGAGAAAGTAAAGCGCAGGTAAACATACCACGATAGATTGAGGTCAAGAGTCCATTTTATCATACAAGTGTCTGGTAACAAAAGCATAGAAGCTATCTTTGATACTGGTGGTACAGAGTTTACAGTGAGGAGACTGGCTTCATGATGTGCTGAGCTGTATCTGCAGCTCTCTGCAGTTTCTTGTGGTTACGTGCAGAGCAGTTGCCATACCAAGCCGATATGGATCCAGATAGAATACATTGTATGGTGCATCTATAAAAATTGATAAGGGTTGATGGAGATGTGCCAAATTTCATTTTTTCTCATGAGAAAGTAGAGGCATTGGTGAGCTCTCTAGACCATGACTTCGGAGCCCCCATATCCATGATAAAACAATTTTTCTTAAGACCATAAAATATGGGTGCAGAAATAGGCCATTTGGCCCATCGGGACTGTTCCACATTTCGTCATGGCTGATCCATTACCCTTCTCAGCCCCAATCTCCTGCCTTCTCGTATCCCTTCATGCCTTGGACCAATCAAGAATTTATGAACCTCTGCTTTAAATATTTGTAAAGACTTGACTTCGACAGCTGCCTGTGGCAATGAATTCCACAGATTCACCACTCTTTGGCTAAAGAAATTCCTCCTCATCTCTGTTCTCATAGGACACCCCTCTATTCTGACTCTAGGTCCTCCACCATAGGAAACGTCCATTCTATCAGACCTTTCATCATTTGATGGGTTTTAATTGGGTCACCCCTCATTCTTACTTCTAGTGAATACAGGCCCAGAGCCATCAAACACTCTTCATATGACAAGCCGTTCAATCCTGAATTCATTTTTGTAAACCTCTTTTGAGCCCTCTCCAATGTTAGTACAACCTTTCTAAGCCCAGAACTGCTCTCAGTGGTCCAAGTGAGGCCTCACTAGTGCTTTATAAACCCTCAACATTTAATTTCAAGAGGACTAGAATATACAAGCAAAGATTTGTTAATATTGCATCTACCTTTCTCACCACAGACTCAACCTTTAGGGAATCCTGCATAAGGACTTTTAAGTCCCTTTGCACCTCAGATTTTTGAATTTTCTCTCTATTTAGAAAATAGTCTATCCTTTTCTTCTACCATACATTTCCCAATACAGTATTCTATCTTCCACTTCTTTGCCCATTCTCGTAATCTAAGTCTCTTGGCCTCTGTACTTAAAACTACCTCCCACTCCACCTATCTTTGTATTATCCACAAACTTTGCAACAAAGTCATCAGTATCATCATACAAGTCATTGGCATATAATGTAAAAAGTTTTGTCTAAGGAAGCAGCTTTCTGGAGGATGTGACTGGGTTAAGCAGCATCTGTATGTTGGGGAGAGAGAATTGTCAGTATTTCGGTCAAGAGCCTGCATCCTGAGTGTGGAGGGAGAAGATGGTTAGTGTGAAGTACAGAATGGGAGGAGGTGAGGTGGCTGGTAGGTAAGTGGGAGGGGGATGATTACTAGATGGAACCTAGAGAGGTAGATTTAGGAAACAGAAGTTAACTGTTTAGGGCAGGAGGCTAAAAGGCTAAATTGATAATGGAACTACTGGAGAGATGAGAAATGTAGATGGAACCAGATGAGGGTGAGATTCCAGTGGGTTGTTTTAGAGAGTGGGACCTGGAAGTGGAAGAAAATGGATGATTTGGGGGGGGGGGGGTGAGTGTTGGAGAGTATGGAAAGGGGACAAAAATGAGAGGATGAGGTTTGAATCAGAAGGTGAGGGTTACCTGAGATTGGGAAGGGCAGCGTAGACTACCCACGTAGATTGAGGTGTCGTTGCTTTAGTTTATGTTGGGTCTCACAATGACGGTGGACAAGGTCAACAGTTGTGTCAGTGTGACAATAGGGAGTTGAAATAGCATGCAGCGGGGAGCTTGGGGCAGGCACTCTGTTAATCAGTTGCCTGGTCTGGCCTTTGCAGCAAGTTGCCAGTCAACAGATATGCATAATCTTGACTGACAGTGTGCTACACAGGCAGTGGTGCCAAAATACAAGTTGTTATTTTACATTGTGCCCTATGTACTTTAATCTAACAAGAATGGAGCAAATATGGCCCTTTAGCCCATCAGGTCAATGCCATTTCAAATGCTCAGCAGTTTGATTTTTGCTGCAGATTCCAGCATCTGAAGTCTTTTGTGTCTCTGCTTCTTCCTCTATGGTCGAACTAAGATCTATTTTAAAACAATACTGAGGGCTTTGTTTTAAACCTGTAACCTAAGAGGACAGATCTGCCCCTTGATTCAGAAGCTTCTCTGTTCAAATACCATCCTCCTGTGACTTAAGCCCCATTCCATCATAGTTGGTAGTATAGTGGTTAGCGTTGGTACTTGTGATTGGGGTTTAGTTCCACCGCTATCCATAAGGAGTTTGTACATTTTCTCCATGACCATGGGGATTTTCTCTGGGTGCTCTGGTTTCCTCCCACATTCGAAAGGCATATAATTTAGTAAATTGTGAGTATGTGGCAACACTTGCCCAAAGCACAATCCTCAGACTGCTGGTCATCAGTGCAAATGACACATTTCACTGTACATTTTGATGTACTTGTGACAAATTAAGGTAATCTCTTTACTGTTGGAGGCCTCTGGTTGAGAGGCTGAGCTACATATTAGTCTACAATCACAAATTGGCAAAATATCCTAAGAGATGAGACTGTAGATAATGGAATCTGGATTAACACATGTTATGAAATCCCATAACGGGATCACTTACCAGCAAAGGTAGAGAGGTCCGTTGAAGTCTGATGGTACTATTTTTTTTTTCTTTATTTATGAAAGGGGCACAAGCATAAGATTAATACAAACACTCAAATATACGTAGTCACTACTTAATCTAAAAGCGCGGGTCTAATAATAACCATCAATAAGAAACAGCTCGATCGTTTGTCTAGGGGATAAATTAGTGTCCGATGGAAATATAAAAGTCACTCAAATTCCTGCAGGCTTCTGGCTTTCGGGGGGGGGGGGGCGCTGGGTTTTCACTTGTTGGAGAGAGAGAGAGATTGGTGAGAAAAGAAAAACTTGCCCGGGTCTTTATGAAGCCAAATCTGTTGAATCAGGGAAACGGGCTTCCCCGTTGTTAGCTAAAAGTGGTTTTCCGTGATTCCGGCCACAAATTCCAAACCCAGAATCTAACACATGTGGCTTCCTTCAAAATGGCTTCCCGCTACAACGGGATCGCTATTGTGTCTTCTTGGTGCGTCTGAAGGGGTTGCTCCCCCCCCCCCCCCCCGAGCCTCCTTTATACTTCCTCACGGGGTCTCAGGTGTCAATCTGGTTGAGATGATGCAATCTCTCTCTCAACCAGCCCACCGAGGGCTTTACACGTGGTCTCCATGAGACAATGGTCAATGTCGCCTTATTTTGCATCCCAGTGGAACGAGGTATTCAGCATCTCTCTCTTTCCCTCCCCCTCCCTCCCCCTCTCCCTCCCCCTCTCCCTCCCCCTCTCCCTCCCCCTCTCCCTCCCCCTCTCCCTCCCCCTCTCCCTCCCCCTCTCCCTCCCCCTCTCCCTCCCCCTCTCCCTCCCCCTCTCCCTCCCCCTCTCCCTCCCCCTCCCCCTCCCCCTGCCCCTGCCCCTCCCCCTCCCCCTCTCCCTCCCTTCCCCCCCCATTTCCTGGGTCTACTGACCCCCCCCCCCCAACAAGTGCTCTTGCGATTCTCACAAAGGGAGGGGGCTACGGACATAACACACACAAAATACAGGAGGAACTCAGCAGGTCAGGCAGCCTCCATGGAAATTAATAAACAGTTCTCATTTTGTGTCAACACCCTTCATCTGGACTGAAAGAAAAAGGGAAGAAAGCATGTTTAAAATGTGTGGTGTGAGGAAGGGGTGGAGCAAGATCTGAAGGGTGATTGGTGGGATTCCATTGAGAAGGGGAAGCACAGTAGTGTCGTGCTCAGCACAACGCTTTGCAGCATCAGTGACCTGAGTTCACTTCCCACCATTGCCTGTAAGAAGTTTGTACATTCTTCCCGTTGTGTGCGTTTCCTCTGGGTGCTCCAATTTTCTCCCACAGTCCAAAGACCTGCTGGTTGGTAGGTTAATTGGCCATTGTAAATTGTCCCTTGATTAGGCTAGGGTTAAATTGGGGGATTACTGGGTGGTGCGGCTTGAAGGGCCTGTTCCGCGCTGTATGTCAATAAATAAAAATAGTAATGATAAGGGAGGGAGGGGGAGAGTGGAAATGTGGGTACATAAGATCCCACGATGCTATTTTGGAGAGTCCGATTGAGTTACCCCTGCTATCATTTAACCCTTGCACATCCTCATGGGTTACCTAGTCCTTTATACTTTAGTATTTGTGGGAGCTTGCTGCATGCAAACTTCTGTATTGATATAAGTGACAGAAATGGCACTGTGGCAGAGTTAGTAGGGCTGCTCCCTCTCCATGTCAGAGTTCCAGGTTCAGTCATGACCTTGAGTGCTGACTGTGTAGAGTTTGCCTGTTCTCTCTGGCTACAGAGGTCTCTTCAACCATCCCAAGGGTGGTACACGCTGGTAAGTTGGCTACTAAATTATCCCTGGTCTTTGGTGGAACCTGGAAGGATGTGACAGAAATGTGAGGATATTAAAGATGGAGTGCAGGTTGAGTGAAAATGTGCACTTGATCGGCATAGACTCAGTGGACTGAAAGTCCTCTTTTCATGGTGTACGTACACTCAATGGTCAATATATTAGATACACTCCTGTACCTAATAAATTGGCCGCAGGTATGGAACCCAGTGTAGTCTTCTGCACGCCACTGTTGTAATGTGTATTTATTTGAGTTACTGTCGCCTTCCTGGCATCTTGAACCAGTCTAGCCGTTTTCCTTTGACCTCTCATTAACAAAGTATTTTTGCCCAAAGAACTGCCACTCACAGGATTTTTTTTTCCACACCATTCTCTGTAAACTGAGGAGACCGTTGTGCGTGAAAATCCTAGAAGATCAGTTTCTGAGGTACTCAAACTGCTCTGTCTGGTACCAACAATCACTCCATGGTTAAATTCACTGAGATCACACTTTTTTTTCTCTGATGTTTGATCTGAATGACAACTAAACCTCTTGATTGCCTGATTAGATATTTGCATTAATGAGCAGGTGTTCCTAATAGAGTGGCCATTGAGTGTATGACTCTGCATGTCAGTTAGTGTACAGAATTTTATAACAGTTTTAAACACCAACTTGTGTTGTGCACTTAGCTGTGAGGGTGGACCACTGCTGGTGTAGTAAATTGTCAGTCAAGATTAGGCATAATCAAGGCTGACTGTTGAATGTTGCTTAGTGTAAAGGTGTCAATGTCGGGTGTTGTGTAGGTGGATGTTGATTATAGTTTTCATCCAATAGCCTTTAGTAGTTCTGCATTAAATGTTTTGCCATCTTTAATTTTGTGAAGAGAAATATTTTGTACCCTACTTGTTCTTGCTTTCAATCTATGCTCCCTCCCCAAAAAAAGTCTTTGCAAAATATATTGTGCTGATTTTTCCATGTAGCAACTGGTGCTTTGCTAAGATTTCTGAATGGGCAATTAACCCATGTATACTATCTCAGTATATTTGCTTCTCTTTACATGATTTTTACTTATAATTATAATTTATAGTATTTTATGGCATTGCTGCTGCAAGACAAGATTTCAGTGATAATGATTCTGATTTTGACTTTTTTATTTTTTTTATTGCGATACAGTGCAAAGTAGGCCCTTCTGGCCCTCTGAGCCATGCTGCCGAGCAACCCCTGATTTAATGATAGCTAATCACAGGACAATTCACAATGACTTACAACCTACCATCCAGTACATCTTTGGACTGTGGGAGGAAACCTATGTGGTCACGGGGGAGACAGTAAGTACAAACTCCTTCCAGGCAGTAGGTCACTGGTACTGTAAAGTGTCGTCCTAACCACCACATTATATTGATTCTTAAAGGGCAGGGCTTAAAACAGTCTATTGGTTCAAGTGCTTAATGGTTTAGGTGCAAAGGGGGTAACTTCATTGAACTGTTCCCACAACTTATGGATCACTTTCAAGGACTCTACATCTCATGTTTTCGATATTTATTTATTATTGTTTTTGTATTTGCACAATTTTTTTGTTTTGCACACTTGGTTGAACACGCAAGTTGGTGCAGTCTTTTATTGATTCTATTATGGATTTATTGAGTATACCCACAATAAAATCAATCTCAGGACTGTAAGGTGACATGTATGTACTTTAAATAATAAATTAACTTTGAAATGTACAACCAGAGGTTGTGGTGCACATTGGTACTAATGACATGGGTAGAAAGGGAGAAGAGGTCCTGCACTGTAAGCAGGGGGAAACTTGGGAAAGAGGCTTAAAAGTGGGATCTTGAGGGTATAATCTCCAGATCACTTGCAGTACTATTCAGGGCAAGAATAGAAAGCTAAAACTGATGAATGACTGGCTGAGGAATGAGGCAGGGTTTCATGTTCTTGGATCATTGGAACCCTGATGACCTGTACGAGAGGCATGGGTTGCACCTTAAGTAGAGGGGAACTAATATCCTAGTCAGGAGGTTCTATTAGTGCTAGTGCATTAAGGAACAGATATGCAGACAGATTAGGGAAAGGTGTTTTTAAAAAACAAAACACAACAGGGTTGTTGTAGTGCATGACTTTACCTTCCATAATATAGACTGGGACCTCCTTAGTGCAAGAGGTTTAGAGGGGGAGAAATTGTTAAAGGCATCCAGGAGGGTTTCATAAATCAACAAGTCCAACAAGTAGTGGGGCTATACTGGACTTCATGTTGGGTAACGTGCCTGTCCAGTGGGAGAATAGGGGATAGTGATCATTGCTCCTTAAGTTTTAAGGTCACTCAAGATCAAGATGTGTATGGACCTTGCAGAGGGGTATTAAATTGGAGCGGGGCAAATTACAACAGCATTAGGCAGGAACTAGGGAGAGTTCATTGGGATCAGCTGTTTCAGGACAGGTCCACATCTGACATATGGAAGGTGTTTAAAGACTCCAGTATGTGACAGGTATGTTTCAGTAAGGAGGAAGAACAAAGATAGTAAGTAGGGGGACCTTGGATTCAAGGTGAATTCAGTTAAGAAGAATAAGAAAACATAAGGTTTAGGGAGCTAAGATCAAACAGAACCCTTGAGGGTTTTAAAGAAGACAGAAAATAACTCTGAATTGGGAAAGCCAAAATGGACCTTAAAGTATGATTAAAAAGAATCCCAAGTCATATTATACCTACATCAAGAGGATAACTAGGGAGTGGGTAAACCACTCAAGGATGAAGTAGGAAATATGTGCTTGGAGGCAGAAGATGCATATTTTGCAGCAATGTTTACCAAAGAGCGAGACATTGAGGATAGTGAGATCAGTGTGGAGTGTGTTAATTTGCTAGGACATTTTGAGATGAAGAAGGTAATGTTGGGTCTCTTAAAGAATGTTAAGGTGGAGAAGTCCTCAGGGTCTGATGGGCTATGCCCCAGGTTATTGAGACAGGCAGAAGATGAGATTGCTGGCACCTTGAATGATATCTTCATGTCCTCTCTAACCTCAGAAAATATCCCCAAGGACTGCTGAGTAGCTAATTCCTCATAAAGGGATGGAATCCAGGAAACTATAGCCTGGCAAGTCTCGTATCAGGGATACAGAAATTTCTAGAGAGGATTCTTAAAAGAATTTGCATGCATTTGGAACACCATTGCCCAATTAGGGACAGTTGATATGGCATTGTGTAGGACACAAGGTGGTTTAATACTGGGGTTTTTTACCTCCAAGGAGGTGTCAAAGTTGATTGAAGGTAAAGCTGTGGGTTTTAGTAAGGCGAGGTCAGTTATGGGAAGCTCATCCAGAAGATTAAAATACATGGAAACCATCGTGAATTGGTTGTTTGGATTCAAAATAGGTTTGTCTTTTGAAGACAGAGGGTGGGAGTGCTTATTCTGGTTGGAGAAGGTGGTGTTCTGCAGGGATCTGTATGGGACCTTTGCTGTTTGTAAAAAATCTGGATGAAAATGTAGATGGGTGGGTTAGTAAATTTGCAGAAAATACAAAGATTGGTGGTATGGATAGCATAGAAGACTGACAAAGGACACAGCAGGATATAGATCAGTTTAACTTGGCCAAATGTGAAGTATTGTGCTTTGGGAAATCAAATGTAAAAGACCAATACACTATTAATGGCAAGACCCTAAAAGTGTTGATGTGTAAAGCAATCTTCAGGTCTAAATGTATAACTCCCTGAAAGTGGTCAGGCATGTTAATAGGGTGTATGCTTGCTTTTCTTAGTCAAATTGAGTTCAAGAATCAGGAAGTTATGTTGCAGCTTCGTAAAACTGCTTAGACTGCATCTGGAGTGTTGCATTCAGTTCAGATTGCCCCACAGTAGGAAGGATGTCAACATTTTGGAGGGGTTTAGGTTTACCAGGATTAGAGGACATGCACTTTGTTTTCTTCCGGAGTACCTGAGATATGTTAGAAGTTTATAAGATTGAGAGGGATAGACAGAGTAGACGGCCACTATCGTTTTCCCAGGGTTGAAATGTTTAATACCAGAGGGCATGAAATTATGGTGAGTGTGGCTAAGTTCAAAAGAAATGTGCAGAATACAATTTTTCACACGGTCTTGGGTGCTTGGAATGTGCTACCTGGGGTAGTGGTGGAGAAAGCATGATAGAGGCATTCAAGAGGCTTCCAGGCACATGAATGTGCAGGAAATGAAAGGATTAATGTCATGTAGGCAGAAAGGATTGGCTTAGAAATGGACAATTAATTTAATTAGTTGGGCACATGATGTGGGTCCTTATTTGCAGTGGTATTTATTACTGGAGCAGTGTATTTCATTGTTAAAGAGTCTCTTGACCTGAATGACTGCAGAGTTTGTGCCAGGACAGTGGTGGAAGTATTGGAATAATTGGGCTTCTTCTGAGGTAGCACAGGCAGAATGTATGGATTGGCCTCACATGGAAGATTCTTTTGAATATCTGTGCTGCTGACACTGATATTTGTAGAGGAGATTCATGTAGAAGGTATGCTAGTATAGATCACTTGGGCAGAATGGCCTGCTTCTCTGCTGTATGATTCTGTGATTATCCATATCTGAACCTATGTTTTTAATTCTCAAGTGAAAGGCCTCTGAGCTTAGCTTAGAATAGCTTGATCTTGGGACAGCATGGTAGCGTAATGTTTGCAGCGCCAGGGTTCAATTCCTGTTTGTCTGTCCTCTGTATGACTGCATAGGACTCGTCCCGGTTTCCTCCCATATTCCAAAGACGTACGGAATAGGGTTAGTAAGTTGTTGGTATGCTAAATTGGCACCAGAAGCATGCCGACACTTATGAGCTCCCCCACCCATCTCAGACTGGGTTGGTATTTGATGCAAGCAACATGTTTTACTGTGTTTCAATGTGCATGTGACAAATAAAGTTTTATCTTTTTAATCGTTAAAGTGTAGGAATTGTTTCTGCAAAGAGAAAGCCAAAGTTGATCGATCTTAATTCAACCCAAAACCTCACTAACAGCCTTCCCACAGATGTTGCTTGATCTGTGAAGTTTCTTGAGCAGTTTTTTTATTTGCTTCAGATTCCAGTAACTGCAGTCCTGCAGAATGGGCATTGGCCCAAAACGTCAACTGAACCCGCTGATTTCCGCCAGCATTTTGTGTGTGTTATCTGCAGTCTCTTGTGTCTCTGATATTCCAATGAGATTTTATTGAGTGAGCTGTATATTTTAGGTTGGCTTTGTTAATGAGATGGTGGTTAACCTTGGTGGTCAGGTGCTAGTTGAGCAATTCCATGTCTTGTTTGAATCATGGCCTACATTCTGTAGGGAATGAGGTAGAATGAATCTATACAACTCCCCATCCAAGTAGTTCTTGAATTTTGCAGAACAAAACTATTTGCCCACCTTCAGGGCAGTAGAGATATCGGAGAGAATGTTAAAAGGCCAGCAATGTAGGAAGTGTTTGACATATTTGGTTTAACATTTACAAAAGTAACCACACTGGTAACCACTTCCTTTTTCTTCTTGGTTTGAATGATTCTTTAATCACTTTGTTTCATCATCATTATGTGCTGTGTCATATGACGTGGCAATTACAGTCAATGACCATGATTGTCCTTGGTTAATCTGTCCACAGAAGTGGTAGGCAGTGTCTTTACAAGATGGGTGACCTCCTGCCATTATCAGTACTCTTCAGTGGCATCAGTGGTCACATAACCAGGACTTGCGATATGCACCATCTGCTCATTTGACTATCCACCCCATGCTCCCATGGCTTCACGTGACTCTGGTTCCTGGATGGGGGGCTATATTAGTGCTACACCTTGCCCAAGGGGGACTTGCAGGCTAACGGAGGGAAGGAGCGCCTTGCACCTCCTTTGGTAGAGGCGTATCTTCACCCTTGTATCAACACTGCTCTCCAGTCTAACTTGAGGCAGTCCACTGCATCAGAAACACTATAAATTGTAAGTTGTTTTGGGGATAGTGTGATATGTGAGAGGTGATATTAGGAGTTTGAGGAGATTTGGCATGTCACCAAAGACTGGAGCAAATTCCCGCCTATGGACCAAGGAGAGCATTCTAATGGGTTGCATCACCATCTGGTGTGGAGGGGCCACTGCAGAGTGTTTCAAGCTCCAGCAATAGACTCCCCTGCATAGAGGATATCTTCAAAAGGTGACGTCCATCACCCTGGATGTGCTCACTACCATCAGAGAGGAGGTATAGGTGACTGAAGACATAATCAATGTGCTAGGAATAGCTTCTTGTCCTCCACCACCAGATTTCTGAATGGGCAAAGAACATAGACACTATCTCACTGTTTTTGCACTAATTTAATGTTTTATTGATCTATTTCTTGCAACTTATAGTATTTTTTTATTGCACTGTACTGCTGCCACAAAACAAATTTCATGGTGTATGCCAGTGATAAACCTGATTGATACATGTTCACTGTAACTTGTGAAACTATTATACTATTGAGTATTGAAATTGTCATTCACAAAATCAATGGCCACTTGTAAAATGTGTGTCTTTGCTTTGTCATTTAATGATTGGAAGTGTGCCAGTTGCTTGATGTGTTCATTCTGAGGCTCTGCTGACTCAGTGGAAGTGCTCATCTGATGACTATGTCTGGCATAACTATGTTTTCAGCAGTTTGGACCGGGTTCATTCTCTTTTAACATGGGCTTATAAAATTGAGGAGGGATAGCTGGTTAGAACCTATTTTCCAGGGCAGGGCCTCCAGAATGAGAGGAGAGAAGTTTAGAGATTTGAAGGATGAGAAGGTAATGGTTATCTAGAGCAAGCTGCTGGAGGTGGGGTAGGGGCATTTAGTTACAATATTTGATAAGCGCTTGGATAGGGACTTGCAGGCCATTGGGATTGGCATAGATAGGCATTGTGGTCAACAGGGATGAGATGTGCTGAAGGGACCTGTTTCTGTAGCAACACATGCAAAATGCTGGAGGACCTCAGCAGGCCAGGCAGCATCTATGGAAAAGAGTGAAAGGTCAATGTTTCGGGCCGAGGCCCTTCATCAGGCCTAGAAAGGAAGAGAACTCTGCATAAAGGGGGCGGGGGGAGAAGTACAAGGTGGTAGGTGATGAGTGAAGCTGGGAGAGGGGGAGGGGTGAAGTAAAGTGAGAGAAAGGGCTGGAGAAGGGGGAATCTGATAGAGGGATGGTCATGGAAGAAAAGGAAGGGGAAGGAGCACCAAAGGGAGGAGATGGGCAGGTAAGGAGATGAGGTCAGAGAGGGAAACAGGAATGGGGATTGATGAAGTGGTGGGGGGGGGACAATTACCGGAAGTTCAAGAAGTCAAAGTTCATGCCATCAAGTTGGAGGTTACCCAGAACTGTTTCTGTGTTCCATTTATGGTTCTTGTGGTTGATGCTCTTCTGAGCTGCTGCTTTCATCAACTTTTGTCATTTCCTTCAAATTTGTATCAAATTTTGGCATTCACATGAAGCTCTTCTAAAATTAATGAAGTTGGAGAAGTTCTGTAAGGAGTTTGTATGGCCTCCCCTATGGAATGTGCGGGTTTTCCCCAGGTATTCCAGTTTCCTCCCACAGATGTACCAGGTAGGTTAACTGATCATTGTAATTTGTCCTGTGGTTACAATAGGGTTCATTGGATTTTTGCCTGGTGTGGCTCAAAGGCCCTACTGCACGCTGTATCTCTAAATAAATAAATTTGAAATGATTGAACAGATTTGGAGAAAAACATGAGATGCTGCAGGTGCTGGAAATCCAGAGAAAGAGACAACGAAATGCTGGAGGAATTCATCAGGTCAGGCAGCAAATATAGACAGGAGACCCTTCAAAGGATGTTGTCTTGAAATGTTGACTCTGTATTCCTCAGATGCTGCCTGGCCTAACGAGTACCTTCAGCATTTTGTCTGTGTTACTTTAGAGAATAGCAGGGCAATATCCTGAGCAATAGTTATTTCATGAGTACAGATTTTAAAAAAACATATCTGGTCACGATCCTGTAAACAGAAATGTGATATTACTGTGCATCCATTAGCTACACAAATCATTTGTAAAGGTTGAGTCTTGAGTTTGAGGTGCTAAAGTAATTATAATTTAGTTTTTATTGCCTTTCACTTGCTACATTAGTGCAATTTTACTAGCAATAAAACAAAGTTATTGATCTCCCAGACTTTTGGCTGCAGGCTGCAATCTATTTTCATCGCTGCAAACGATCCTTGCTGTAACTCAACCCTACTGACCCGACAATGAGGTAAAGTCCTACTTGCTACGTGAGTGTTGTGTACATGTTTATTGGCAATAGCTTCTTTCCACTCTGTAGCTGTTTCCTAAATGTACAGTGTGTACAAATGTGCCAGAGCTATTCTGTACCTGTGCTGAAAGTATGCTCTTGTATGGAGACTGCACAGTTTTAACTCCGGAGGGAGCAATGTGTCACAGCAAGATGTTTGCCTTGGGACATATGGTTTAGCTAGCTGGAGCTGAGTTGGAATCTGTACAGTGTTTTAATGCCTTTGGTGGGGCATGTAATTACAGCTTCGCTGTTTACAAACTCTTTCTAAATATGTAAGTGGCAATAAATGGATTAATTTTTTTAACATGGATTTCCTTCATTATAATAACTTGGTCTTTTATACAGGCTAATATATATCTTTAATGCTGGTATTAAATGTATTTAATACTAGGGAGTTCCCAGGAATACCAAGAACTAACTAAATATACTCAATGGCCGCTTTATTAGGTACACCTGTACACCTCATTAATGCAAATATCTAATCAGCTAATTATGTGGCAGCAACTCAGTGCGTAAGAGATTGCAGACCTGGTCAAGGGGTTCGATTGTTGTTCGGACCAAACATTAGAATGGGGAAGGAATGTAATCTAAGTGTCTTAGGCTGTGCAATGATTATTGGTGCCAGATGGGATGGTCTGAGTATCTCAGGATTGCTGATTTTTTCCCCCCTCCACACATCATGGTCTCTAGAGCAGGAGTTTCCAACCTGGGGTCCATGGACCCCTCAGTTAATGGCATAAAAAGGGTTGAGAACCCCTGCACTAGAGTTGACAGAGAATGGTGAGAAATCAAGTAATAGGCAGTTCTATGAGTAAAAATGCTTTGTTAATGAGAGAGGTCAGAGGAGAATGGTCAGAATTGTTCAAGCTTACAGTAACTCAAATAACCACTCATTACAACAGAGCATCTCTGGATGCACAACACATCAGACCTTGAAACAGATGGGCTACAGCAGCAGAGGACCACACCAGCTCCACTCCTGTACCTAATAAAGTGACCACTGAGGATATATGCTATGAAACAGACTAGGTGGCAATGTCCTTTTAATGCATTAGCCCCTCCAGTACGTCCATGTATGTTCAGCCAGATACTTGCTAAACTGGCAATGACAATTGTCTCTGGTCTGTTCCTTAATTTAGATACTGTCATTTCCTATCATTGCTGTTACCAGGACAGCATGGTAGTGTAGTAGTTGGTGCAGTCCAGGCCCCAGAGTGTGTCGAAGCAACAGAACCCGATGTTTGGGCTATGATTTAGGTGCTGGTCTTTACGGTACTCTCAAGACCATAAAGAATGATACCATTAAAGTCTTAGACTTCAAGTACCTTGGGTCAATAATGATGAGTTTGGAGAAGGGCATAAAGATACGGAAGGCATTGGCATGAGGGCTGTGAACGACATGAAGGAAATCTGGAGGTCGAACCTGACCAGAGGGCTCAAAAAGAGGATCTTCATAGCAGTCATGGAGTCCATTCTCACATATGGATGCAAGACGTGGACAATCACCAAGACCATGTGAAAGTCACTAGATGGTTGCTATACATGAGTGCTCCAGATAGCTCTTGACGTAAGCTGGTAACAGCACATGATGAACGTCGAGCTCTATGACGACCTAACAATGCTCACTACTAAAATCAAGGCGAGAAGACCGCAACTAGCGGGGCACTGTCTACGCCACCGTGAGCTACCTGCCAGCCTAGTCATCACATGGGAGCCCAAGCATGGGCGGATGAACCCTGGGCGCCCTCCCAAGACTACGGTCAGCATGCTCCTAGAAGATAGTGGCACGGCTAATGTAAATGAACTGAACACATGGAGGAGTGAAGAGTCTGTCATCGTGCCTGACGCCGGCCCCCTAGGCCTGGGTCAGCATAGTAGTAACAGTAGTTAGGTGCTGGACCAGTTTGAAAAGGTCAAGGCCTGAGACAAGGGATGGGCAGGTTCAGTTTGCTGCTCCATGATGTTTACTCGGTTCTGTGCTGAACTAAGTTTCTGTGGATGGACTGTCTTTGTGGGCTTCAGTTCAGAATGCTATTTGCTTCTATTTATTGTTTGCATGAATTTTTTTTCTTACTGCAGATTACATGTTTCACAGTCTTTATGGTATTGTTTTGCAGGGTCTTGGTTTTGTGATTGCCTGTAAAGGTGAATCTCAAAGTTGTTTAATGTATACATACTTTGATAATAAATGTACTTTGAATGCTATTACAGCAGCCAGCGACCCGGGTTCAATATCCTTTGCTGTCTGTAAGAGTTTCCTCTGGGACCTCAGGTTTCCTCCCATATTCCAAAGGCACACAAGTTGGTAGGTTAATTGGTCACGTGGATGTAATTGGTTGACACAGGCTCTTTGTGCTGGCGGGCCTGTTAACTGTAACTCAAAATAAACATTACCTTGTTCATTACAAACTCTCAACTTCAGGTTTATTGTCATTCAACAATACACATGTATGCAGCTAAATGAAACATTATTCCTCTGGGGCCAAGGTGCAGAACACGTTTCATACAGTCACACACAGCATGCATAGTTGCGTCCCAGCACTTGTGGTCACAAAATAATATTAGTCCAAGTCCCTGAGCAGCATGTCCTGAAGATTGACAGGTTGACATTAGAGTGCAAGATGCCTGTTTTTGTAAGACAGTATAATGTTACTGGCACTATTATAATAAAAGAAACAGTTGTATAATATGTTAAACAGCAGACAGGAAGAAAGGAAGGTTCAGGCAGATCCAATGCTGACACTTTTGGGCAGCATGGTAGTGCAGTGGTTAGCTCAAAACTTTACAGCACAGATGACCTGGGTTAATTTCATGTTGCTGCCTGTAAAAAGTTTGTACGTTCTCCCCAAAACACGTGTGTTTCCTCTGGGTGCTATGGTTTCTTCCCATGGTCCAAAGATGTACCAGTTGGTAGGCTAATTGACCATTGTAAATTGTCCTGTGATTAGGCTAGGATTAAATTTGGGGATTGCTGGGCGGTGGGGCTCAAAGAGCCTTATTTGTGCTGTATCTCAATAAACAATAAATAAATAAAACAGAATTGAATATATTATTGAAGCCTAAATTAAGGTGAGGGGTAAAGAGCTGGAAGTGGGTCTTTTTGGGCAGCTTAATCAAAATAAGTGCATGGCTGCCATCATTTCTGTGCTTTCCTTAAAAGTTTTGTTTGTCATAAATAATCCCAAAAACATTGACATAAATTATACAGCAACTCATACAAAATGGGATGTCACAGTAGCATAGTGGTTAATGCAAAGTTATTACAGCTGGGGGTGTCAAGAGTTCAGAATGCAATTCCAATGCCACCTGTAAGGAGTTTGTGTGTGTGTGTGTGTTTTCTCCTACAGTCCAGTTAGTAGGTTAATTGGTCGTTGTAAAATGTCCTGCGATTAAGCAGGTGGGTTGCTGGGCCGGAAGGGTCTGTTGCGTGCCATATCTCTAAGTAAAGTGCAATAGATGCTGCTGGAACTCAGCAAGTCAAGCGGCAACCACAGAGACACAAATGATTCACGTTTCAGGCCTTACATTAAAAACTTGTAAAAATTGTGTATAAGAAAAAATAAAAATATTTGACCCAAAAAAAAATGCCAGGTCCATTTCAGTGCAAAGAGATTAATGTGATCAATCAGTGCTGCTAATCTATTGTGGTGAGAATTTTTTCTGCCTGATCGATTGGGGAAAAATTGAATGTTTGGAAGGAAAATTATCGATCTATTGAGATACAGTGTGGAATGGGTCCTTCCGGCCCTTGAGTCATGCCGTTCAGTGCCCCAATTTAATTCTAGCCTAATAATGGGACAACTTGCAATAATCAATTAACCTACCAACTGGTGTGTGTTTGGACTGTAGGTGGAAACCAGAGTACTGGGGGGGGGGGGGGGGGAATGTGGTTGGAGCCCATGGAGTCGTGGAGAACAAGTGGAGGTCAAGTCATTGGTGTATTTAAGGCAGAGATAGATAGGTTCTTGATTAGCCAGGGCATCAAAGAGTATGAGATGAAGTTGAGGGAGTGGGGATGATTGGAAGAATTGGATCAGTCCATGATTGAATGGTGGGACAGACTTGAAAGGCTGAATGGCCTACTTCTGCTCCTAAATCTTATGGTCTTATGAACGCTTAGGTTTCCTCCCACATTCCCAGGTTAATTGGTCACATGGTTGTACTTGGGCAGTGCAGGCTTGTTGGGCCAATTATCATGCTGTATCTCTAAAGTATCATCTACAAGTCATTTGATAGGCATGTCAGGTCATGTATTCTTGTATTTATCCTAGATTCGTGGTCTGGTGTCACACAAACAAGTAACAATCTTTTTGTTCTTTTCCGTGCCTTGTAGTGTATTCCTTGTCTTTTTTAGCATTTTGTCTGTTTTTTTTAAATGAGGCCAAGTTGATGGATCAACGCTCACCCAGCACAAATGGAAAGTGTGCAAGGAGCCAGCTGGATTCAAACCTGAGACCACTTGCCTCAAAGTCCAGTGCTGATGCCACTACACCACTTGCTGGCAGTAACAATCTTTTTCACTCCTTGGAAATTAGAAGCATCTTGCACTTGTACACTATTTTCTCCTGCTTTCGGATGAAGTGCTGATTAATGTGATTAATTTTGATTGGTACTTTACAGGTGGCTTGTGTGTGATTGGTCAGTAGGCCTCTTTCTGGAGTGCTTGGGGGAATATCAGCTAACTTGCTGAGCAAAGTGGGTAAATGCACCAGGATGAGACCACCTTCAAGTTGGTGCAACACCTTGTATTCTCTTTGGGTAACCTTCAACCTGATGGAATGAATATTGATTTCTTCTTCTGGTAACCAAATTCCACTCCTTCCCTCTTCCTCTATTCCCCACTCTGACCTTTTACTACTCCTCATCTGCATATTACTTGCCCCAGGTTCCCTGCTTCCCTTTTTCCTATGGTCCACTCTCCGCTCCCATCAGATTCTTTCTTCTCTAGCCCTTGACCTTTCCCAACCACCTGGCTTTCTCCCCCCACCCCCCACCCCTCCACCTTGTTATTCTGGGATCTTCTCTCCACCCCCCCCCCCCTCCGCCTTCCTTTCCAGTCCTGAAGGAAGGTCTCAGTCCAATGTATTTATTCACTTCCATAGATGCAGTCTGACCTGCTGAATTCCTCCAACATTGTATGTGTGTTGATTTTAAAAACAAGTAGATCATTCAGTGTGCCCTGCTTTTCAAGATTATGGCTATTCTTTTGACTCAGTACCACATTCTCATACTAACCCCATAATTCCCTCAATTTCAAAAAAATTGGTCTCCCCTTTCAGATGGAGCTTTCACAGCTGTCCTGTGTACAGAATTACTAATTGTGCTCTGAATTGCGAAACTTTGTTCTGTCCTAAGTTACTGGCTGCTTAGTCTGATCTCACAGACTCGCCCTCTTCAACTGTTGTTAAAACCCAAGCAACTGGTGCTACTTGAGGGGGCAACTCACAGACTTTTGGATGGAGTGGTGCATTTATGTTTACTTTTAATCCAACTGAGCTATTGGGGTCTAGATGCCTCCTGTCGTCTGAAAGATGATGTCTTTGATACGGTGGTACTTCCTCAATATTGCAGTGCAGCGTCAGTCAATGGTGTGTACTTCACTCTCTAGATTAGGGATTGAACTAAAACTTACAGCACCACAAATAGCAAAAGACTATTTACTAACCTTGAAGGTTCACTAGATGAGCGTTCTTATTAACGTTACAGCAACTGGCAAAGTGTTGCAGAGAATTTGTTAAACAGATGGGTCATCGAGCCAGTTTGGCTGGTTCTGGCGTATTGATTATTTACTTTGTCTGACTAGTCTCTCTTTCCCCTCCAGCCTTGTTGCAAAACCCTGTATGCACATGCACGCACACATGTTTTATACATTATATATCTTTTATGTATATTTAAAGTAAATTTCTTAACAAAGTGCACATACCGGGATGTCACAGTATACTACCTTGAGTTTAATTTTCTTACGGGCTTTTACAGCAAGTATAAAAAAAGCACAATAGAATTAATGAAAAACTTACTGATAAATTACAGATGTGCAAAAGATGCCAAATTGTGAAATTGTAAAAAGAAAAATGGTTAGATAAATAAGTAAAAATAATATTAATGACTAGTTGTAGAGTCTTTCAAAATTAGTCTGTAGTTTGTGGAATTCAGCTCAAAGTTAGACCATAAAACATAGGAGCAGAATTAGGTCATTCAGCCCATCGAGTCTGCTCCACCATTTCAACATGGCTGATCCCAGATCTCACTCAACCCCATATACCTGCCTTCTTGCCTTATCCTTTGATATCAGTTGGGGTTAGCAAAGTTGTCCATGCTGGTTCAGAAGCTGATGGCCGAGGAGTATTTATTTCCTGTTCATTGACTAACTCTGATTTGCTCTGTGACTAAAGTCAGTTAAAGATAAGTTTTGTTTTGGGAGAAAAGGAAGGTTTGAGCATGGTAGCATAGTGCTTTACAGTGCCAGTGACCTGGTATGAAAAACTGTGCTTTTTGTACATATGTACATTTGTAAGAAAAAGTTTGAGCCCTTTGCAATTTCTGATCTTCTGCATTAATTGCACAAAATGTTTTCTGGTCTTCATCTAAGTCACAATATTAGACCAGCACAATCTGCCCAAACTCATAACACACAAACAGTTGTACTTTTCATGTCTTTATTGAACACATTGATTAATCATTCACAATCCACGCTGGAAAAAAGTATGTGAACTCTTGTGTATATAATAACTAGTAGAATCTCCTTAGCAGCAATAACCTCCACCAAACATTCTCTGTAGCTGCTGATCAGCCTTGCACAACAATGAGGAGGAATTTTAGACCATTCCTCCATACAAAACTATTTCAGTTCAACAATATTTCTGAGATACTTTGCATGAACAGCCCTCTTCAGGACATGCCACAGCATCTCAATTGGGTTAAGGTCTGGACTCTGACAGCCACTTCAAAACGAAACTTAAAAAGAAAATTTAATTCTGTTTCAGATCATTGTCTTGTTGCATCATCAGCTTCAGGTGACAGCTACTACCCTGACATCCTCCTGTAAATGTCTTGATACGATTTTGAATTTGTTGTTCCCTCTACGATTGCAGGCTGTCCGGGCCCTGAGGGAGCAAAGGAGCAAGAAACCATAATGCTCCTTCCACCATGCTTCACAGTTGGGATGAAGTTTTGGTGTTTCTTTTCTCACTCCAAATAGAGTGGTGTGCATTTCTGCCAGAAAGTTCAACTTTTGTCTCGTATATCCACAGAACATTGTCCCAGAAGTGTTGTGGAACATCCAGGTGGTCTTTTAGATGTGCAACAATTTAATTTTTTTTCAGTTGTTTCCTAGGGGTCCTTCCATGAACACCATTCTTGTTCACTGTTTTTCTTATAGTGGACGCTTGAACAGAGACCTTAGCAAGTTCCAGAGATTTCTGCAGGTCTTTTGCTGTTACATTTGGGTTCTTTTTCAGCTCTGTGCTCTTGCTGCAATCTTTGCAGGATGCCTACTCCTAGGGAGAGTAGCAACTGTACAACTGTACTAAATTTGCTCCATTTGTACATAATTTCTCTTATTATGGACTGGTGAGCATTCAGATCTTTAGAAATGCTTCTGCAGCCTTTTTCCAGCTTCATGCATCTCTACAATTCTTATAAGGTCCTCTGAAAGTTGATTTGATCGAAGCATGGTGCACATAAACAGATTTCTCTTGAGAAGAGCAGGTTCTGTCTGTAACCTGACTTAGTGTGCTTTTTTTTCATGGGGCAGGGCAACTCTACTATCCATACCTCCAATCTCATTGATTGGAACAAGGCATGTCCTAGGTGATGGGAGTCCTTAAATGATGGACGCTGCCTTTTTGAAGCATTGCTTCTTGAAGATGTACTGGATACTATGGAGGCCAGTGCCCATCCATGATGGAGCTGGCAGAGTTTACAACTCTACAGCTTATTTCAATCCTGTACAGTAGCCTCCCCACACCCCCCTACCACCGTACCAGATGGTGATGCAGCCAGTTAGAATGCTGTCCACAATTCACCTGTAGAAATTTGTGGGTCCTTTGTGACGTGCCAAGTTTCCTCAAACTCCTCATGAAGTATGCCTGCTGCGTGTTGTCTTTGCATTTGCATCGATATGTAGGGCAGGATAGATCCTTGGATGTTGATGCCTAGTAACTTGAAATTGCTCACTCTTTCCATTTCTGATCCCTCTGAGGACTGGTGTGTTCCCTCATCTTGCCCTTTCTGAAGTCCACGATCAGTATAGATCATAATAACCTGTGTGTGTATATATTAAAAAAAAATTGTTTCCTGTTGAATGTTCCACCTGTCCTCGCTGACCATAAGAAACAGTTTGCCCTTGTCTGCTCCATGAAAGTCCTGCTGTAAAACATCTCTGTCCAACCTTTTGTTCCCCTTGCGGGGGGCGGTGGTGGTGGAGGATTCAATATTTTCCTGCTTCCCAACATAGCATAGTCAGTTCTTGTACTATTAGTGAATTTCCTCTGTATGTACAGAATCAAGTTTAATATCACTGGCATGTGTCGTGAAATTTGTTAACTTAGTGACAGCAGTACATTGCAATAGTAACATTGGAAAAAAAAAGTAAATCAATTACAGCAAGTGTGTGTATATATATTAAATAGTTTTATTTAAAATAGTGCAAAAACAAATAATAAAAAAAGTGAGGTAGTGTTCATGGGTTCAATATCCATTTAAGAATCAGGGGAGGAAGCAGCTCCTGCATCACTGAGTGTGTGCCTTCAGGCTTCTAAACCTCTTTCCTGAAGGCAACAATGAGAAGAGGGCATGATGTGGGTTCTTAATAAAGGACGTCACCTTTCTGCGGCACCGTTTCTTGAAGATGTCTTGGATACTATAGAGCTGACTAATTTTAGAACTTTGTGTAGCTTTTAATCCTGTGCATTAGCACCCCACCCGTCTCTCCCATACCAGACAGTGATGCAACCTAACAGAATGCTCTCCATAGTACATCGTCATTTTTATTGTCATTTTGACTATAACTGCCATGAACAGTACATAGTAAAAATGAGACAACGTTTTTCAGGACCATGGTGTTGCACAGTACAAAAACTAGACTGAGCTACGTAAAAAAAACAACAACAACAACAACACTAGACTACAGACCTACCCAGGACTGCATAAAGTGCATAAAACAGTGCAGGTATAATAATAATTAATAAATAGGACAATGGGGCACTAAGGTGTCAGTCCAGGCTCTGGGTATTGA
The DNA here is from genome assembly GCF_030144855.1 of Hypanus sabinus. NCBI lineage: Eukaryota > Metazoa > Chordata > Chondrichthyes > Myliobatiformes > Dasyatidae > Hypanus > Hypanus sabinus. The sequence continues at coordinate 5,420,763 of NC_082734.1, forward strand.
GGAGTCTGATAAATCTATAGAAGTCTTCGAGTGTTTAGGGTGACAAACTAAATCTCCTTAAACTGATGAAATATAGCTGCTATATTTCAAAAAGGCATCCTCCAATGTGGTAGTCAGAATGAAATAAAATAATTTAGCTGAAACCTTACCATTGTTGTCTTAGCACACACTTCTAATCCTACTGTCTTGTCTTTCTGTTATCCCACAGGCAACTACACCTACTATAATGATGACTGACATGCTTGATAACCACCGAGAGAGTTGGGACTCTCTAATCTGTGCAGTGGACAAGTATCGTCAGCAAACGGGCAATGATGTTGCCCTGTTGACTGCTTACCGGCCGAAGCTGCAATCAAACCTTGCCTATGTGGTCCATGGCACTGGGACTCTCTCGGACGCCACCAAGCACTACCTGGACGATATTGCTGTTTTCCACAAGACCTCTACCTACACCAACTGTGCCATCCCCGAGCGTGGCAATGCAAAAGACACAAAGGAGGATGAAAGCAGTGCTGAGGACTCCTTCTCCAAGAGCTACCCGTCCATTTATGGCAAGGGGAGCTTATCATCTGACAGTCAGAGCTCAACAAAACTGAGACCAGCGACGGAATGTGACTCTGGAGCTGCAGAGACTGATGAGAGAACGGCCTCTGAAAGCGAAAGAGATGTGGATAGATGTAACTTGGATGATCCTTCAGGTAAAGAACCACACAGTTGCAATTTCTACACTGAGTAGACTTAACATGCAAAAACCACATTGAGTTGATGTGTAGGTGAAAGGTCAAAGAGAGGGTACTTAGGAGAAAAGGAAGGTGTGACATGGTAACGTAGTGGTTAGCAAAATGCTTTACAGCACAAGCAACCCAGGTTCAATTCTGCCACTGTCCTGATCATTGAACACATTTAATGGAACACTGCCACAAGAAAGCAGCATGCATTCCCAAGGGCCCCACTATCCAGGCCATACACTTTTCTCTCCACTACTATCGGGTAAGAGGTGCAGGAGCCTTGGGTACCACACCAGCAGGTTTAGGAACAGTTACTGCCCTTCAACCATCAGGCTCCTGAACCAGTATGGATAACTTCACTCATCTTAACACTGAACTGATTTCATAACCGATGGACTCGCTTTCAAGGACTCTTTACAACTTGCGTTCTCGGTGTTACTTTTACTTCCACAGTTTGGCTCCTTTTGCAATTAATTGTTTGTCAGTCTTTTATTTGTGTATGCTTTTTTTTCATAAATTCTGTTATTTTCCTGTGAATGCCTACAAGAAAATGAGTCTCAAGGTAGTATATTGTTATACATACACACACTCACTCACTCACACAATAAATTTGACTTTGGCTGTCTGCAATAAGTTTGTATTGTCTCCCTGTGACTGTGGGATTCTTCTGGGGCTCCATTTTCCATCTATATTCTAAAGACATACGGGTTAGTGAGTTGAGTGCAAGTTATCTTGTTGCCAGAAGTACATACGGCAACATTTGCAGGCTGCTCAGCACAATCATCACTGATGTGATTTGACACAAAGACCACACTTCACTGTCTGCTTTGAGGTACATATGACAAATAAAGCTAATCTTTAAGAGGTATCTCTGTCAGCATCTGTTATGTACCCTGGCCATTTCTTAAAACAATTGAGACCCATGAGAAAGACCATTCTAATGTAAAACCACTGAGCAAGGACCACATTATCTCTTCAAATCATTTGTCAATATAATGCTAATACCTTCAATTTCACTGTTCTCTCCAAAGTCCTTGCTGGGCAGTCAATCTGCATGCAAGATGTTGCTTCACAATCCACAGACCTGTACCTTATTTTCCATTTAAAGTAATATTTTGGTTTATTTTTGACATTATCTCCCTCTCCCCAAATGTCTCCCAAAAAATGACACTGCTGCTGTGCCTCTTACCTTGTTGGCATTTAGGGCAGCAGTGAAGGACCTCCATCTCTCTGTCCTTGGCCACTTTCTCTATTTTGCCCCAGGTAAGGTTCAGAGTCCTCATTTCTGCCTCTGCAGTTGTCTTTGGTCTCCCACATTTTCTCCGTCCTTCAGGGGTCCAATGAAGTGCTATCTTGATGATGGAGTTGACCTCTCTTCTCATCACATCCCCAGTCCAGCTCTAATGTTTTCTCATGATGATTGTGGCCATGTTCTCTTGGTGATACTGGAGGAGTAGGGTGTAGCTGGAGATCTCTTTTGGCCAGAAGATAGGGAAATCTTCTGGTGGTTCATGGTGTGGAATGACGAATACTTGGCAAGGTCTTTCTCTGTCATGCACCAGCATTCTGTCCCATGCAAGAGTGTGAATAGAACACAGCTCTGGTGTAGCTTCACTATGGTTTGGACACTATACTTGGTTGATCCCCTAGTGAGCAAAAAGATAGTCTGATTCTCCAGTGCAATGCCAAGGAAGCACCACTCTTTTTGACATCTTTCTGGTGAGACATTAAACCAACACCCTACTAGCTCGCTTGAGGAAACAAAGATCCAATATTTCACAGGTACACTCCCTGATGTCCAGAACCAAATATACCAACCGCAAGGCTTGATCAAGCACTTCGTCTTTGGAAAACCATGACCCTGCATCTCAAAAGCTAAAGATATTAGCTTTGTATGTCACATGTACAACATAGAGTGAAATGCATTGTGTCAATGACCATCAGAGATCAAAGGTAGGTAGCCTGCAAGTGTTGCTGCACTTCAGGTAATAACATAGCATGCCACAACCCACTAACTCTAACCGTACTTCTTTGGAATGTGGGAGGAAACTGGAGCACCTGGAGGAAACATTTCAACAGGAAGGAATATACAAACTTGTTTACAGAGACGCCGGAATTGAACTCTGAACTCGCTTCGAGCTGTAATAGTGTTGTACCATCTGCTATGCTACCGTGAAGTTTTAATCTTCACTGTCTTTGTATGCAGAGCTAGTTATTTGTGTACTGTGAACTTCCCAAGGGAACTTGTCTGTGTTAAACCCACCGACCAGCTGTGAATTGAGATTTGATCCAGATTTCCCATTCAGAAAGCAAATGACCCAAAGAAGAAAAATGATGTCATGCTGTTAGAATGTGCACAGACATTACGGATTTCCCGTGTCTCTGCAGCAACTGAGCCATGTGGCCATTCCTCCTTAACTGCTTGTGTCCTGTCTGCATTGAATGGGGTTTCCCTGACATGAAATAGAATGCAAGCTGCATAACACTGGGTCAAGTTTCTGAAGATTGTGATGAACTCTGGGCTATAGTACCCTACATGCCATTTCAGTACGAGCCAGATTTAAATAGAGCTATGTAGTTATCTGGTTAACTATGATCTTTGATCAGCTATATTCCTGCTGACTGGCCCTCACTTCCCCAATTTCTGCAAGGTCAGGTCCAAAAGTATCGCTTCTAACCAAAAATAATCCTTGTTCATTTCCTAGTAAAAACATTGGACTTTCTCCACTATACCTTGTGTTTTTGATATGTAAATAGGTCATAAAGTGGAGGAACAGTTTACTCTTAAGACCTCGGGGTCATGATCTGACATTCCTACAGTCAGGTTTCCTTCTCTTTATCCTAATAGCCCTCTTAACTGATTACATCCATCTATCACGTCCTTGAACTTAAGACTGTGTCCACAGCCTTGTGCAAAGAGTTTCAAAAGCTTGCAACCTTCCGAGATAAATTCTTCCTCATCTTAATTTTTTAAGTGGGCTCCCTCTGATGTGAGACCTTGTCGTCTGGATTTGGACTCTCCTATGAAAGGAACTCCTTGCAGCCTTTGCCCTGTCTAGCCCCCTTTTTTGCTGTGTATGTTTCAATAAGATCACCTCTCTTTCTAAATTGTCCCATCCTGTTTAACCTTTCCTCGTAGGGCAACCCCGGGTGCCTTTTATCTATCTATCTATCTATCTATCTATCTATCTATCTATCTATCTATCTATCTATCTATCTATCTATCTATCTATCTATCTATCTATCTATCTATCTATCTATCTATCTATCTATCTATCTATCTATCTATCTATCTATCTATCTATCTATCTATCTATCTATCTATCTATCTATCTATCTATCTATCTATCTATCTATCTATCTATCTATCTATCTATCTATCTATCTATCTATCTATCTATCTATCTATCTATCTATCTATCTATCTATCTATCTATCTATCTATCTATCTATCTATCTATCTATCTATCTATCTATCTATCTATCTATCTATCTATCTATCTATCTATCTATCTATCTATCTATCTATCTATCTATCTATCTATCTATCTATCTATCTATCTATCTATCTATCTATCTATCTATCTATCTATCTATCTATCTATCTATCTATCTATCTATCTATCTATCTATCTATCTATCTATCTATCTATCCTTCCCTCCATGCAAATAACTTTAAATTTCAGGAGGATCAGAATTGTTCACAACACTCCAGATATAATCTTAGTATTGTGTTGAACAGTTGCAGTAAGAATTCCTTACATTTGTATGTTAGATGGCCACTTCATTATATTAAGTCTCTGTACACCTTATTAATACAAATATCTAATCAGCCAAATGTGTGGCAGCAACTCAACGCATGAAAGTATGCAGACATGGTCAAGAGGTTCAGTTGTTCAGACCATCAGCGGAATGGGGAGGAAATGTGATCTAAGTGACTTTGGCCATGGAATGATTGTTAGTGCCAGTTTGGGTGGATTGAGTATCTCAGAAACTGCTGATCTCCTGGGATTTTCATACACAATAGTCTCTAGCATTTACAGAGAATGGTGCAAGCAAAAAAAAAAAAAAAAATCCAATCGGGCAGTTCTGTGCGCAAAAATCCCTTGTTAATGAGAGAGGTCAGAGGAAATTGCTGTAAAACATTAAGTTTCACAACATATGCCAATGATATTAAACCTGATTCAGATTCTGTGTGTGGCCAGACTGGTTTAAGCTGACATAACTGCACAAATCAACAATGGTGTGCACAAGAGCATCTCTGAACACACAAACACACAACACATCCAACTTTTCAATGGATGGGCTACAGCAGCAGAAGACCACAAACGTACACTAAGTGGCCACATTTAGCTTCCAGGAGGTATCTAATGAAGTGGCTACTGAGTGTCTAGTGCAGTTATGGTTGCATTACTGTTCCTTGTACTATTATTTACAGGTTGCTAGGTTGAAAATTACCACCTTGCTGTTTCCTTGTAGTTGGCATGTCTGTTCTCCATGCTAATATGTGGAGTCAAGCACCTTGGTCTCCGATATGACCACCTTTTACTATTAGATTAGACAATTTACTAGGATGTTACCTGGGTTTCAGCAATTAAGTTACAGAGAAAGGTTGAACAAGTTAGGTCTCTATTCATTGGAGCGTAGAAGGTTGAGGGGGGATTTGATCGAGGTATTTAAAATTTTGAGAAGGATAGATAGAGTTGACGTGAACAGGCTGTTTCCATTGAGAGTAGGGGAGATTCAAACTAGAGGACATGATTTGAGAGTTAGGGGGCAGATGTTTAAGGGAAACACGAGGGGGTATTTCTTTACTCAAAGAGTGATAGCTGTGTGGAATGAGCTTCCTGTAGAAGTAGTAGAGGCCAGTTCAGTTGTGTCATTTAAGGTAAAATTGGATAGGTGTATGGACAGGAAAGGAGTGGAGGGTTATGGCCTGAGTGCGGGTAGGTGGGACTAGGTGAGATTAAGGATTCGGCACGGACTAGGAGGGCCATATGGTTATATGGTTTTGATGGAAATTGAATGCCTTCAAGATGTCCAAATACATTTCCTCATTCCCTTTATCCTCTGAAGTTTCCTTGAATATTTGGTTAGTTGTACACTCTCTCTGCTTCATGGAAGTTGTACTAAATTGATCAGTTTTTTTCAAGTAGGCTTTTTTATAACAAAGTTCAAAGTACATTTATTATCAAATTATGTTTACATTATACAACCCTGAGATTCATCTCCTTGGCAGCCATGAAACAAAGAAACCCAAAAGAACCATTAAAAAAAAAATCAAACACCTGATGATGTGTAGAGAGAAAAAAAACCAAATCATGCAAACAATAACCACAAGCAAATGGGGTTCTGAACTGAAGTCCATAGAGAGAGTCCGTCCATAGACCCTTAGGGCAAGCAGCAAGCTGAACTGGCCTGTCCCTCGCCTGGGTCCCCAACACCCTGACCTTTTCAATCTAGCCTAAATTGTTGTCCAAGTATCAGGTTCAGCTTCTTCGATACGCTTCCATATTCATTTCAACACTCTTCTCAACAACTGAAATTGGGCTAATTGGCTTTTGGGTTATCTCGCTGTTGCCTGTTTCCCTTTTTGAACAGAAGTATCACATTGCCAGAAGCTTGGAAAGCTCACTTCTCCAGAAGATTATACCTGGATGTCCACCATATTGTTTGCTGCTCTTAAAATCCTGGGATGGAAATGTATTGGTCATTAGCTCCATTTGTTCACCTAATATGAATTGTCATGGCTTGACAGTTAATGCCTTCCCAGCATTATTTAGGACTAATGGGGTATTTCTTCAACTGTAAAGACAAATGCAAAATGCTTTAAATCCTTTGCTGTGTGTAGCCTTTACATTATCTAGGGCAGGGGTCAGCAACCCGTGGCTCTTTCATCTCTGTGCTGCGGCTCCCCGTGGTTTGTTAGTTTTTGAAATGTAATTCGAAATTTGAAGATTATGGTGATCTTGTACAATCTAAATAAAACGTTGAGGCGATCCCATTTCCTGGCACATCCGAACCGGCTCACAATTAGCCACCGTTCCGGCTAAGGGAGATAGCCTACGGGGGTTTGTGAGTACGTGTCTTTTGGAGGATCCGCGCCCACGGTGGGCGGGTTGAGGGAGGCTTTAAAGCAAGGCTGTTTAGTTCGAATAAAGTTATCTTTGACTGCAGTGTCGTTATCTTAGCGCTGCGTGTAGTACACCGCCACAACGTGTTTTTTATCGCTATTAATATACGTCACCACTGCCAATCCCTGACACCCGCCAGTGCGCGATTTCTTTTAATTTTTCGATCGAAGGTAGGCTAACTATGGAGTAACCTTCAACCCAACGTCTTTTTTTTGGAGTTCAAAATGTTTTTGTTGCATGCAGAAATGTAATTTTGTTTTATCTGCAGGAGTTCATCAATTTCATAAATGTAACACATTATAGTTTGTTTATACATAGCATAAAGGCAAAAAAAAACGTTGTATGCAGTGTTATTTCATTTTAAATGTCAAACGGGTTTTGTGGCTCCCAGTGTTTTCTTTTCTGTGGGAAATGGGTCCATATGGCTCTTTCAGTGGTAATGGTTGCCGACCCCTGATCTAGGGGATGAATGTTCACTTGGGCCTCTTTTGTTTTTTATACAGTATATAGTTTTTCTTGAGTTTGTGTTCACATCTATTTTGTTGTCACCTTTTCCTAGATTCTGAGCTTCTCTTGAAGTCTACTGCTAACTTTTGGCAAGTGCATTTTCCCTTTCAACTTAATGCTTCCATTATTTTGGTTAGTTCTTTCCCTTGCTGGGATATTTCAGGGATTCTCAAATGTCTCCAGCCTTAATTTATTGTCCCAGTTCACTTTAGCTAATTTCATTATCACTCCTTTTATTTGTGTTCAACATTCAAATGAAGTACGAAATTCTGTCATGAACTGTTCTTCTGAGGCATCCATTCCCAAGGATAATACCTTTTTACCCTTTCAAATAAGTATAGCTAGAAGACAATTTAACCTGTATAACTTGTTTATGCACAGCCTAATACCCATGGGTAATAGGTACAAAGTAATAGGCAAGTGCTGTTGGAGTGAAGTCCCATAATGTTCTGAAGAAATATATCTGTAACCCTAAAGTCTTCATGGATTTGTAGCTTATGTAAAATGTAATGTGACACAATGGAACCTGTGCGATCCCACGCTGATTTGCTGATGTGGTTGGATGGGAAGCTTGCAAAGGTATGTGATTTGGAACAGGGAGTGTTTTAGCATTGTATGATTGAAAGCAGAGATCAGGAGACAGCTGTTGGGGGGTTGGGGGAAGAGATGCTACAAAGAAATTAGACATTAAAGGCAAATGTGAGATAAGACAGGAATGCAATTAGGGGGTGAAGTGACCTCAAAGACATGAAGTTGATGAATTACTGCACATCGTAAATGTATAAAAATTAACTGTTTTCAGCTGTAAGATTGAAGATGTCTACTGATGACTTAACATACGGAGGTAGTCTTCCCTTGCAAGTAATAAATTTGCATATAATTTGATCCACTTGTAGCAATGTGCTACACACAGCGCTGAAGTAACGACACGCAGTCGGTATGCCCTTTCGAGACTAGTTTTTCAAACTTCGCGGCACTGGCGTTTAATCCCTAGCGCCTGCCCTCTCTGGGCGGAAATGACATCAGAGGTGCATTACCAAAGTCTCTCCCTGCGCGCTGGCTACTTGTGAGCCGGTTCGCCTGCACAGAAAGTGGGTCACCACATAACCCCCCCCCCCCAAAAAAAGAACCGGCGATACACCCCCCCCCCCCCCCCCCCCCAATGTCCACAGTCTGGATCAGCCTCTGTTTGGGAGGTCTGCCTCTGCGCCACGGTGCCTGAACCTCGACTGGCTGTGCCAAGTCCTCATGGGCTGGTTTGAGTCGGTCCACCGTGAAAACCTCCTCTTTCCCCCCCCCATGTCCAGAATGTACGTGGACCCGTTGTTGTTGATCACCTTGAATGGCCCCTCATACGGCCGCTGTAGCGGTGCCCAGTGTCCGCCCCTTCGTACAAACACAAACTTACAGTTCTGCAGGTCTTTGGGTACATGGATCAGGGTCTGTCTGTGTTGTGAAGTTGGTACGGGGGCCAGGTTGCTGAGCCTTTCGTGTAGTCTGTCCAGGACTGCTGCAAGTTCTTCCTCTTGCCCCCTTGGGGCTGGTATGAACTCTCTTGGGACGGCCAGGGGCGCGCTGTACACCAACTCAGCCGACGAGGCGTGCAGATCCTCTTTGGGCACTGTGCGAATTCCAAGCAGGACCCAGGGAAGCTCGCCCACCCAGTTAGGTCCTCTCAGGCGGGCCATGAGAGTCGACTTCAAGTGACGGTGGAAGCGTTCCACCAGTCCGCTCGACTGTGGGTGGTAGGCAGTTGTGAGGTGTAGCTGCGTTCCCAACAGGCTGGCCACAGCCGACCACAGGATGGAGGTGAACTGGGTGACTCTGTCAGAGGTAATGTGGGCCGGTACCCTGAAGCGTGCTACCCAGGTTGCGATCAGAGCTCAGGCGCAGGAATCGGCAGATGTGTTGGTGAGCGGGACCACCTTTGGCCACCTCGTGAACCGGTCTACCATAGTTAGGAGGTACCGCGCTCCGCGGGACACTGGTAGAGGGCCCACGATATCCACATGAATGTGGTACCTCCGGTGGGTGGGTTCGAACTGCTGTGGCAGGGCTTTAGTATGCCGCTGCACCTTGGCTGTTTGGCACTGCGCACACATTCTAGCCCATTCACTGACCTGCTTGCGAAGTCCGTGCCACGCGAACTTGCTGGAGACCAGCTGGACGGTTGTCCTGATAGATGGGTGCACCAAACCGTGTATGGAGTCGAAAACTGCCGCCTCCAGGCTGCTGGGACGATGGGGCGAGGTTGTCCGGTAGCCACGTCACAGAGGAGGGTCCTCTCACCTGGGCCTACGAGAAAGTCTTGCAGCTGCAAACCTGAGACTGCGGTCCCTTAGCTGGGCATCTCGTCATCTGCCTGCTGTGCCTCCGCCAGTGCTGCATAGTCCACCCCCAGGGACAGGACCTGGACAACTGGTCTGGAGAGCACGTCTGCCATGACGTTGTCCTTTCCTGAGATATGCTGGAGATCCATTATGTACTCGGAGATGTAGGACAGATGTCGCTGCTGGCGAGCCGACCAGGTATCGGACACCTTTGTGAACGCGAAGGTCAATGGTTTGTGGTCCGTGAACGCGGTGAACGGCCTGCCTTCTAAGAAGTACCTGAAATGCCGGATTGCCAGACACAGTGCCAATAGCTCCTGGTCGAAAGCACTGTACTTGAGTTCAGGTGGTTGTAGGTGCTTGCTGAAGAACGCCAGGGGTTGCCAGCGCCCCTCGATGAGCTGCTCCAGCACCCCACCGACTGCTGTGTCGGATGCATCCACCGTGAGGGTGGTCGGAGTGTCTGTTCTGGGGTGCACCAGCATCGCGGCATCTGCCAAGGCTTCCTTGGCTTTAACGAAAGCGGCTGCGGCCTCCTTGTCCCAAGTAATGTCCTTGCCTTTACCCGACATGAGGGTGTACGAAGTGCGCATGATACGGGCTGCTGAGGGGAGAAAACGGTGGTAGAAGTTCACCATATCAACGAACTCCTGCAGCCCTTTGACCGTGTTGGGCCGGGCAAAGTGGAGATCACGTCTACCTTGGTGGGCAGAGATGTTGCCCTGTCTTGGGTAATCCTGTGGCCCAGGAAGCCGATGGTATCGAGACCGAACTGGCATTTGGCTGGGTTGATCTTGAGGCCGAAATCACTCAGGCGGGAGTAGAGCTGGCGGAGGTGGGACAGATGCTCCTGATGACTACTGCTGGCTATAAGGATGTCGTCCAAATAGATGAACGCAAAGTCCAGGTCGCGTCCCACCACATCCATTAGCCGCTGGAACGTCTGTGCGGCATTCTTCAGGCCGAACGGCATTTGGAGGAACTCGAACAGGCCGAACGAGGTGATGAGTGCTGTTTTGGGGATGTCTTCAGGGTGCACTGGGATTTGATGGTATCCCCAGACCAGGTCTATTTTAGAAAAGATTCTTGCCCCGTACAGGTTTGCTGCAAAGTCCTGTATGTGCGGCACGGGGTAGTGGTCTGGAGTTGTAGCCTCGTTCAGTCTGTGGTAGTCGCCGCATGGTCTCCAGCCCCCAGCTGCTTTGGGCACCATATGCAGGGGGGAGGCCCATGGGCTGTCAGACCTCCGTACGGTCCCCAATTCCTCCATTCTCTTGGAACTCCTCCTTCGCCAGGCGGAGCTTGTCCGGGGGAAGCCTTCAAGCACGGGCGTGGAAGGGTGGTCCCTGGGTCGGGATGTGGTGCTGTACCCTGTGTCTGGCCATGGCTGCCGTGAACTGCGGTGCCAGAATCGATGGAAAGTCCGCCAGGATTCTGGTGAATTTGTTGTCCAACAGCGTGATGGAGTCCAGGTGTGGGGCCGGGAACTTGGCTTAACCCAGGGAGAACGTCTGGAAAGTCTTGGCATGTGCCAGTCTTTTCCCTTGCAAGTCGACCAGCAAGCTGTGAGCATGCAAGAAGTCCACTCCCAGGAGTGGTTGGGCCACGGCAGCCAGTGTGAAGTCCCACGTGAACCGGTTGGCACCGAACTGCAGCTGCACTGTGCGGATGCCGTAAGTCCGTATCATGCTGCCGTTTGCGGCCCTCGGGGTGGGTCCTGGCTTCCTGTTCTGGGTGTCATACCCCGTCGAGGGCAAGATGCTGATCTCTGCTCCGGTGTCGACCAAGAAGTGGCGTCCCAAAGAAGTGTATGTCCCAAATGTACAAGTCCCAAATGTCACCAAATGTCCTGGTGGCCAGCCGCCATAGTCATTAGTGGCAGCTGGCCCTGGCCCTTGCAGGGCAGGCGACAACAGCGGGCTTTTGTGCCCCACCGCTGGTGGTAGAAACACCACTGTTCACTGGCCTCCTCACTCCTGCCTCTGTGTTATGTGCGCCCCCCCCCCCCCCCACTAGGCCTGGTCTGGTCCACTGTTGGACGTGTGGCCTGGTAATCTGACCGACAGACATCACGCTATCCCTCTTGGCTTTCCACAGCACGTCTGCCCGGGCTGCCACCTTCTGGGGGGTCGCTGAAATCTGTGTCGGCCAGCAGCAGCAGCTCTAGGAACCCTTGCTCGAACATGGGGCAGGGCTTGTGTCCGTCAGCCAGAGACAGCATCTCGTTCATCAATGCTGACGGCAGCCTGTCTCCCAAACCGTCCAGGTGAAGCAGGCAGGCACCTCGCTCACGCCATGAGAGGCCAAAGGTCTCAACAAGCAGCGCTTTGAATGCTTCATATTTGCCTTCTTCCAGGGGCGACTGTATGAAATCCGCAATCTGGGCGGCCGTCTCCTGGTCAAGGGCGTTCACCACGTGGTAGTAACGCGTGGAATTAGAGGATATCTGCCGAATCTGGAACTGAGCTTCTGCTTGGCTAAACCACACGTGTGGTAACAGCGTCCAGAAAGTCGGCAGTTTTTGCGAAACTACGTGAACAGATGAAGAGTCGGTCATCTTTGGTCCAAATCCTGTTTGGACCGTCGGGGTCACCAATGTAGCGATGTGCTTACACACAGAACTAGAAACAACGACACGCAGTCAGTAAGTCGTTTCGAGACTAATTTATTCAAACTTCGCGGCGCTGGTTTTTAATCCCTAGCGCCCGCCCTCTCTGGGCGGAAATGACATCAGAGGTCTCTCCCCATGCTCTGGCTATTTGTGAGCCGGTTGGCCTGCGCAGAAAGTGGGTAACTACACACTGTTAGTTTGTTGTAGTGTGTCACTGTCTATTTGGAAGACCTAGCTGAATGGTACATGACATACCCAAGGTGACTTGACCAATAATGCGTTGAAGAATCAAGATGGCTATCCAGAACACTCTACAGTGGTAATTATGTTTATTTATAGGCTGCATTTTAACCAATTAGAAAACGAGGAGTGCGCATAAGCAGCATAACCATTGTTATTGGTTTGTTATTGTCACATCAAGGTTCAATGTAAATTTATTAATATACGTATACAGAATACAACCTTGAGATTCATCTCCTTACAGGTAGCCACAAAACAAGAAACACAAAGAACCCATTTTAAAAGAAACCAACAAGCACCCATGGGGGAGGAAGATGAAAAAGCTACAGAGAAAGTGCAGTTAAATAAAGTGCAAGATCATTACAAAGTACATCATTGTGTGAGCAAGAGTCTGATAATAGCAAGATGAAAGCTGCCCTTAAGCCTGGTTGTATGTGCTTTCAAGCTTTTGTTTCTTTTACCTAATGGGAGAGGGGAGAAGAGAGAATTCCTGGTGCGTGTGGGATCTTTGATTATTCTGGCTGCTTTACTGAGGCAGTGTGAACCATGCACAGAGGTTTCTGTGAACTGTGTGCACTAATCTCTGCAGTTTCTTTGGTCACCTGCGGAGCAGTTGTCATACCAAGCCATAATACATCCAGATAGAATGGTTGGACCAGGACAAGTTATTGATGATGTTCACACCTAGGAACTTGAAGCTCTCAACCTCTGTGCCATTGGTTTAGACAAGAGAATGTGCACCACACGAGGAAATCTGCAGATGCTGGAAATTCAAGCAACATGCACAAAATGCTGGTGGAACTTCATTAGTCCTGACGAAGGGTCTCGGCCCAAAACATCAACACTGCTTCTCCCTATAGATGCTGCGTTCCACCAGCATTTTGAGAATGTGCACCACCCCTTCCTGGTCAGTGACATGCTATTCTGTCGACCTTGAGGGAAAGGTTCTTGTCATGACACTATGTCACTAATATCGCTGCCTCCGTCCTGTACTCTGACTCATCATTATTTGAAATATGGCCCACTACAGAAGTATCATCTTCAGATTTGTAGATGGAGTCAGAGCAGAATCTGGCCCCACAGTCATGAGTTTACAGCGGGTAGAGTAGAGTAGAGGTTGTGGACACTACCTTGTCGAGCACCAGTGCTTAGGAATAATCATGACAGAGGTGTTACCTATCAGTTCTGATAACAAGATAACTTTTGTGATAATGGTTGAAAGAAAAGTATTTGCCAAGAAAAGTGTGGTGTAAGAACTCACATCATTTAAGTCAGGGCAACGTTGAGGCATGTTTGAGGCAAGTAGAGGAGAGGCAGATTTAAGCCCATCCACCGAAACCGAGAGCAAGGTTTAATCAATTTAAGTGCCCGGCTGATTTGGAATGGTTGGATACATGGTGAAATGGGATGGCTGGGTCCAGGCTGAGAGCGTGTCGCTGCGGCAGGGTGCAGTTCTTAGAGCTAGGAACGACCTGATGTTCGGAAAATTTAAGTGCCAGGTTAGATGGATTGAAAAGGCTGGGTGTTGGGACCAGAGGAGAGGATTGGACTGGTTCTGCTAGCTACTCTGTGACGTTTGCTCCACTCTGCACTACACAGAGGCTGTGGCCTACAATGGCTGCGCTGGGCTTTGTGTCTGCGGGCTCCACAGTGTTTATTCCACTATGCACTGAGCTGAGGCTGTGACTTGCTTTGGGTTTCATGTCCAAGGGGTCACTTTCTTTCCAAATGCTATTTGCTTGCTTTTTATTGTTTGCCTGATCTGTTTTTTCACTCTCTCAGTACATTGGATGTTTATTGGTCTTTATTATAATGGATCTTCTGGGTTTCTTTTTGTATTGTGGGCACCCATGAGGAGATAAATCTCAGTTTTAAGTGTATACGTTGATAATGTACTTCAAAATAATGATTGCAGTTTCTTTGTGTATAATAGAAATAGCAGGCAGGATCTCATTTCTGCTTCATCTGATGTATGCTACTTGTGGCTTTGAAATCTTCTTTCCATTGTGTGTTGAAATGCCATAGATGCTGTCTGCGATGCTGAGTTCCTCTAGAATTTAGTGTGTGTTCCTTTGGATTTTCAGCATCTGCAGAATCTCTTGTATTTCATGCTTTGCTGTGAAATTATTACTGGTTCAGTCTCTAATTTTTGAGTGCAGTGGTAGGTACTGTGAAATAAAACAGGTTATTGGAACAGTGCTGTGTCTTGTTCATCTGTACTCAAGTCTATTCAGGAATTTGGTATCGTGCCATTCATGAAGGTGATAGAATTGTGGACTAGCACCCAGAGACCAGTTGAAATCCTACTGAGGCAGCTGAGATTTTGGAATTTTAAGCCTGGAAATATAATTTTAAAATCTGCTGATATTAGAGATATGAAATAATAATAGAAAATGCTGGAAACCTTTAGTGAATCAGGTTTAATATCACTGGCATATGTCGTGAAATTTGTTTTACTGCAGCAGTACAATGCAATACATAATAAAAATTGTAAATTACAATATCGCTCATTCATTATGTGCTGTGTTGTACAATGTGGATGATCGTGGTCTTTCCAGGACCATGATTGTTTTTGACAAATTGTTCTATGGAGTGGTTTGCCATTGCCCCCTTGTATATAAAATATTAAATAGTGCAAAGATAGAGGAAAAAGTTGGGGCTCCTTAATGATGCTCTCCCGTTTGAATAGGGAGGTTAGTGCCCATGATGAAGCTTGTTGTGGCAACTTGAATTTTTAAAATAAAAGCCTCTAGTATCAGTAGTGGTAACCAGGAAACAGTTGATGAGCTGGTAGGTTTAAAGACAATCCAGTTTTTCTTCCAGCAAAGATAATTTTTGTACTTGCCCCATCTGACCACCCTGGCTCCGGACCCCACCGATGCAGTTGATTTTCAACTACCCCCTCAGTTTTGGGGCAGTTATAACAGGTGATAAATGTTGCTACTGTCAATAATATGCACTCCATGATTGTATAATTGAAAGCATTAAGGTGTTTTTTATATATATCTACTGGGTTTCCCCATGTGCACTAAAAAGCAGATCTATTGTCAAACAAATTTCAACAGCAAACTCTATTGGGAGCATGAATTGTATTGCAATAAGTGTAGATAATTCTGTAGATAATTAACTTGTCTTTTGGGAGTTACCTGACACTTTCAAAGTCTGCCTCAGCACTTCACCCTGACTCCATCCTTGGAAGTATCAAAATCAACTTTGTGGATTCAGTGGCCACTCATTAGATACACCTGTACTCCTTGTAAATACAAATATCTAATCAGCCAATCATGTGGTAGCAACTCCATGCATCAAAGCATGCAGATGTGGTCAAGAGGTTCCATTGTTGTTCAGACTAGACATCAGAATGGGGAAGAAATGTGATCTATGTGACTTTAACTGTGGAATGATTGTTGGTGTCAAATGGGGTAGTATTTCAAATGGCTGATCTCACATGACTTTCACACACAACAGTTTCTAGAGTTTGCAGAGATTGGTGCAAAAAAACAAAAGTGTTCTGTGAGTGACAGTTCCGTGGGTAAAAATACCTTTTTGTTGAGAGGTCACAGGAGAATGACCAGACTGATTCAAGCTTACAGGAAGGTGAGGGTAAACTCAAAATCAGACTTTGCAACAGTGGTGTGCAGAAGAGCACTGTTGAATGTACAACAGGTCAAACCTTGAAGCTGCAGAAGAGCACGGGAGTTTCACTCCGTATCTAATGAAGTGTATAGCAGTTGTGTATAAACATCTGTTCTCTCTTTACCTGTACCAAATCCTGTTACTCCATTGTCCTTGTGCATATTGGGTACTGCTACTGCTCTTGTATCAGTATTTTATCTTTGTTATGCAACATTTGTCTTGCATTCTTAACTCCCCTCCAGTTCTGTCTTGTTTGTCTCTGATTTAATTCTTCTGAATTCCCTTCTTAAACTTTCCGAAAATGAATCTTACAAGTTCTCATTGGTTGACCATTGTTGTTTCTACACCTGAAGAGCCTTACCGCAAATTCTTTTGTGATAAAGGCACTATATCAATAAAATTTAGCAAACACTGCTTTTCAATTCTTCCCTCAAAAATATAAAATTACATTTTTTTTACATTTATGACTTATTATTCTGCATCACTGATTTGCTATGTTTATGCCCTTTGTACTTCTCTCATGAGACACCTTGTTTTAGAAAGAAGTATATATTTCTAATTCTCATACCATAAAGTAAAATTTCCAGTCACAACACATTTAGGATGGTTGTGAATATTGATAGCTCTGGTTAAGGTGTTTGATGTTGCAGTGTTCATCAAGCTTGGCATTTAGCTTGTAGGCGTTTCATCACCGGTTGAGGTGACATCCTCAGTGTTGGTGCATTAGAACTTACACTGTGTCCCACCAATCTTGATCCATGATGATCGAGAAGGACACCATGGAGGTTCTGGTGCAGGCAAACACAAAGCAGGCTCAAGAATTCTTAGAAACATGTTTCTCTTCTGATTACTCTGTAAACAAACATGGCAAAATAGATGCCATCCATAAACCCCTAATAGCCAAAGAAACGCAAGCTAACAGAATTCAAGGGGTAGCCAGTCAGGACCTAGGCAAGTGAACTGAGGCCTATACAAACACGAGCACTTCCAGGGAGAAACACCCTCAGTTGCGTACTGAGGACTGGCAATGAAATGTCTGCAAGCTTATTGCCAAGCTCAGCAAACACTGCAGCATCGTGGTCTCTTCTTTTAACTGTGCCTCCAATTTTATGTTACCCACAAAAGTTTGAAAGTTGTACTCCATCAATGTGTTAACTTGATTTTTTTTTCCCCCTACAGCCATCTTCACAATGGATGAAGAGTCAACCAGTCAGGATTGTGAGCCTTTCTTTGAATCTGATTTGGATGGCGAGAGCACAGATGGTAAGTCTACAGTGTGGGGCAGCTTCGATGAGCCAAATGGCCTAATGCTGGTCCCATATGTTATGTTATGTATTGAATATGTATTGAATCTACTGTAGGCTAATAAGTAGGAAGTAGCTGTTTATTCCATGTTACTCATAGTGACACACTCACTTGCCCTTATAATTTTTAAGAATTGGATTAATCACAAGTTGAGGTGATTAAGCCAATTTAGTAAATGGACATCATCTCCACTGGTGTGGAGTGGATTGTAGTTCAATACTGCTTACAACAACACCTTTGTGGATGGTTGAGATGCATTTCATGATATAGCATAGACTTGTGTTGAAAATACTTCCTTTTGATGCCAGAATGAATTCTAGCTTCCATTTCCATTTTGCATTTGTATTTCTATTTCTAGCATTTCTATTAGATATGACTGATGGTGAACTTCCAGGAAAATTAGGTTGTTTGGGGATGTTATGGGACCAGGTAGAAACTGCAAGGGCAGTAGTAGTGCACTCACTTGTGATGAGGATGTTATTCCCCTAAGGCAGAGTTTCCCAACCTGGGGTCTTCGATCCATTCAGTTAATGATTGGGAACCATGGCTTTTTTTTTAAATGTTGCGAACCCTAGTACCAAGGGGTTTCCAAAATGTAATGGTGAATTACCTTAATGGAGAGCACCTGTCAATGGCAGTATTTAATGTGGGGAGGCTGATGTATGGACATGACAGCACACAGTCCTTGAGAGATCGAGGTCAGGGTCTAGTGGCATGGAATGGAAGACTACTGGGAACCCTTCATTGTTGAAGCTCTTCTCCCATTTCACTGCTGTCATGATGTGTCATCATCTTCCACCAGCTCCACCACTGAGGGCTTGGTTGGATCACTCTTTGCCTGGAAGCTCCCCCTTGAACTTGCCATCATGGCTAACCCTACCAGGAGTTGAGTGCCAGATGGCTAAACTACGGACTGCATTGCTCTTTGGATCTCAGAACTCAAAAAGGCCCTCCACCACCACAAGATGATGATGATGAGCCTTGCAAAGATGTGCATGGGCAATCCACCTAGGTCTAGCACAGTAGTTACAGTGTAACTGAATGTGTACTAGGACTCCCAAGTGGTACAATGTCTTTTGGCTAATTGGTAGTTTTGCCTTGCCCCTCATCTTGCAGATGGCAGTTTGAGCGAAGAGCTTCCTATTCGTCCACAAACTCTTTCTCAAACAAAGTGTCATCAATATGCCAAGTCCTTGCCTGTGTCAGTTCCCATCTGGGGATTCAAGGATCTGAAGCCAAAGAAGTTAGCTGATGGAGATAACGATGAACGGGTAAGGTATATTTCCTCTTGCTAGTATGCCAAAGAATTGTTATTAAATGTCATCAATGAAACTGGCCATCAAATTGATATTGAGCTAGTTGGTCTTTTAGGAAGAGGTTTGATGTGCTCAGTAAAGTATTTCAGTGTAATATCCAAAAAGGAGCTGGATAAATATCTGAAAGGAGAAATGAATATGGATAGAACCAGCTAGATTATTGCATAGACCCCATATATCATTGGGCCAAAAGGCCTCTGAGTTTTAACCATTTTGTGATTTGGAAGACTGCTTGCCCAATCTAGATCTACATTAGGTCCTATCCCCACATGATATGGTTGACTCCCAAATGGCCCCATGTACGACTTTGGTGTTCCAGATGTAGGGGAAAACAGGAATGGGCAGCAACAGCTAATTTGCCAATGGTGCCCACATGTCAAACTAGGGAGAGCATCCCACACCTCTTCACTCTTGAACAAAAAACAATTGAGTGGGGAAAAAGAAAGATAAGTTAAAAGTCTTGGCTTTCTGATTTTCTCAACTGGTCAGTGATGGATCACCCATTTGGTTGTGATTCCAGAAAGAGCTCACTTACACCAAACAGAATTGAGAGCATTGGAATACCTTTGTAGATTTTTGCCTTGCTCTTTTTCTCTTTGGGGGTGGGGGGGGGGCAATCCATACAAGGCCCCATGGATCCTACAGTAGTCCCACAAAATAATTGGTGGGCTAACAAACCTGGTGTGGTTGAATCAGGAATGGTCCCTTAGTACTGGGTGTTGTATATCATGTAACAGTAATATTTATTGTATCATACAGCACAGAAACAGGCCCTTCAGCCCAACTGTTCCATGAGAGCCATATAAGTTATTCTCATTTTCCCAAATTTGGTCCATTACCTTCTAAACCAGGATTCTCAACCTTGGGACCATGAGCCCCTTGCATGATGGTATTGGTCTATGGCATAATAAAGGTTGAGAACCTCTGTTCTGCATCTTTCCTATCCATTTACCTATCCAGCTGTCTTTTAAAAGTTGTAAGTGTACTTGTCTCGGCCACTTCCTCTGGCATCTTACTTTACGTGTCCTTTTCTATACCTTTAAATAAATTTGCTCCTCAAGTTCATGTCTAATCTTCTCCCTCTTGCCTTGATTCTGTCTTCTAGCTCTTGATTTTCCCAACCCTGGCGAGAGTACATTCACCCCATGATTTTGTGCACTTCTGTAAGATCACCTCTCAGTCTTCTGTGTTCCAAGGGAAAGGGTCCCAGCCTATCCCACCCACCTCTCCCCATAACTCACTCCCTCAAGTCCTTGCAATGTCCTTGTAAACCTTTTTCTGCTTTTTTTGTTCCGCATTTATTAACCTCTTTCCTAAAGCAGGGTAACCAAAATGGAACACAGGGTATGTCCCCATCAGCATCTTGTATAAACACACCATGAGCTCCCAACTTCCATTTTCAATACCCTTGCTCATAAAGGCCAGTGTGCCCTTACTATCTGAGAGTCCAAAACTTGTTTTTGAGAGCTTTGAAGCTTTAGGCAGTATTCCCAATCACCTTCTTTCCTGTTTACCATCACCACCCTCTCTGATCAAGTTTTCCAGCAGAGGTGGGCACTTGTCTTCAAATAAAACATTTAACGTAACGGGGTCCCCAGGTGCATCATGGGAGCGATGGTGATTATTGGCTATGAGGTTGTGTTGGATTCCCTGATCGGAGGATGGAGAGGCGAAGTTTGGGGAGCATCTTCTTGTGCATAGGATCCAGTGATCTCAATGAACGAACACCAAAGATACTTACAGATTTCAGTGCTGTTTCTACATTTCATTGATTTGTGATGCATATATAAAAGTTTAAAAAGATCTTTGGAAAAAATATAGCTTCATTCCCTGCCCCCCCCACACCCCCCACAAACGAGCAGTATATTTTGTGGTCTGTAAATAAATAATTCCTGCATTCTAGATTTTTTTTTGTTACTATGGGATAAGTGGTTCCTTTAATTCTCTGTCAGAAAAAGATTAGCTGTCTGCACTGTCTGTCAGAGCAGAGTGGTTATGAATATGAGACTTCAGTACTTTAAATGTTCTATTTTTGAGAAGTGTGGGAGCCATTGGTGGAGTCAGCAAATGGACTTGCATTACAGGTCAGTTGTGATCTGATTGGGTGGCAGAACAGGCTTAGCAGAGATGGAAGTAGGGATCAGAGAAAGTGTTGCAATGCTGGTGCGATGTCTATTTAATTTTTAAAAAAACACAAGATCCTAGACATCTGAAATAGCTCATCTCCACTGATACTGCATTCTGTGAGGCCCCTAGCTGAATTGTGGACATTTCTGGCCACTGACTGCCTTTCTTTTCATCATCAGTTGCCGTCACCAGACCTGGACAAGATCGCTGCCAGCATGAAGGCCCTGACCATGAGTGTAACAGACGGCACTGAGATGTTCGGTGATCTGCCGCGGCCCCGACTCAACACCGGCGATTTTCAGAAACCCTATCGGAAGTATTAAATGCACTTTTCAACCCCTGCCTGCCCTTTCTGCCCCGCAACCCAAAAATACCTTTTCCTCCAGAACCCCTGTCATTCAACACTACAGAGATACTTTCTGGAAAGGAAAGACCTTATTGGCCAGAAACTTATGGCAATCCTGGCACTACATGTAACATTTAAGGTTGTGTATGACAGAAGACTGGGTCATGAGTTGATTCCATAATTTTTCTGGCTGAAGGAAAAGTATAAACTTTATAGTATATTTTTCTGGTTAAAGCATTGTGTGAAGCAGAGTTGCTCGAATCTGCTTTTTGATGTCTAACTTGTTCTTGTATGTCTGTTCGTCTTTTCACTGTTTTTAAACAGCGTAACTGGGTTTCTTTGTTGTACGTGAGCAGGAATCTAACAGCAGGGTCAAAAGGTTGGAGCAACAACTTAAGGGAATTTATTTGAAATCTTACTCGTCCATCCTATACAAGGCCAGAACTGTAAACCCTTGTCCATTCCCATTCTGAGGGGGGAGATGAAATCCATTTGGAGTGTCGAGCGCCCATTGTACAGCTGTCCTCCCTCTGTGCCATACTGATGAATGCATTGTCAGCAATCTGAATTGGTTCAGGTAGATACTGAGTCTACCAACCGAGAATAAAGCCCACTCTGTTTTGAGGCATTGAAGCTACATTTTAAGAATCTAGTCACTTCCAGAAGAAATGACTTTTAAGTTTGGTCTTTTAAACTGCATGACCCCCCCCCCACCCCCGAGAGCTCTTAACTCAATCAACTTCAGTATTGAGAAGCATTTGCAATGATATTGATGCTGACCTGTTTGCTGCTTCATCTAATAAGTAAATGTTCCTGGTGTCCAGGTTTCCTGATTTTTAGCTTTCCATTGTTCCTTGCTGTTTTTTTTGTGGAATCTGTCGATGGTATCTTCAGGTGACCTGCTAAACCACTGCAGTATACAATGAGTTATTACATGGGGTCATCACTGGCCTCATTCTCCCTTATTGGTTCAGAGTCACTATGGTGAATACACGTGGCCACCCAAGTCCACCTGAGAGATGTGGAGCACTTCTCTGCAGTATAGCCAGCCCCACATGGTTTCAGTCCTTGGGATTATACACTTGGGGTCATGACATCTCCAGCATCGGATAGGTATGTTGCACACTTTTATGCTGAGTTAAAATGATATATTTTACGACCTTTAACCATTGACTCTGTTGTGTATGGTGATGCTCGCATGGTGTATGGAGAAACTTGTATAACAGTACTTGTCAAGACAGCTGGCTTACTTGCCAGTGCCAACCTAGTGTGGCTGAGAATCGTCAAAAGCACCATGAGGGGCTTGTCCCAGCTTGCCTGAGATTCTCTCATTGCACGAGTTGCCATAGGAACTGAACGTTGGCCATCTGTATTTTTACCACCCCCTCCCTCCCCTCCTTTCACACAACCCCAGATCCCTCCAGTAATCATCACAGCCTAGCCTTTTTTTAAATAAATGTGCAAGCTCTAGCTAAAGAAATGCTTTGCAATGCAAATTTTTGAATTTGATTTCCCGTTCTGTTTACCTAACTTGATTGACCCCACTCAGCGTGTTGCAAGCACCTGTTTATAAACCAAAGTGGTTTGTCTGATGCCTTTTTAGTGGTTTGGAAGCTGCTCTGTGGTTTTTTTTCCCCTTTCTGCTTGAATCATTAAGACTTTCTGTAACACTTTTTTGTGCAGGCTCACATCAGTGAAGTTCACAAACCATTGACTTGGTTTTGCCCCCCAGCCCTCGCATCCTGTTGCTGCTCCTGTTTTCAACAAAACCTGCCTTGTTGGTTGACCTACTGAGGGGTTAAAAATGCATTGGCTCTCAGATTGAAGCATTTGGTGGTGGAAGAATAACAAATGTGGTTTCTCTCTTGTTAAATGGTTGTAACGGAATGCATAGGGCATTGTCAATGTCTCTAACACTTCCTACTGGTGGAGGTGGACTCTTTGTCCTCATTGTGCGGCTTGCAACTAAAGGATGAAGAAGCGCCAGCAAACTTCTCCCTGAAAGGTCAGTGTTTTTACAGTCCCGGCCCAGTCAGTGAGACTTTCCCTGTTCTCTCATGTCCACAGTCATTCATCTCCCTGACATCTGATAGACACTTCCCATAGACTGGGCAGCCAGAGATGTGTGCACAACCATTTCTGAATTTGAATGGAGCCCTTGTTGCGCATGAATGCACCATTGATGTGTGTGGTAGTGACTCTCTAAGGCTGACCCTGAATTTCAGTTCGGATACCAGCTCCACTTTGAGAGAGCATCCAATATTTGTCTTGCTGTTATCCATTCATTCTCAGCTGCTTGTCTTTCTCCAATCTGAAAACTTTTTCGGGGGGGGGGGGCTCAGTTGGAACGGGGTTGCTGAGCGTGGAAGGTTATGATTTTCCTTGCAGTTCATATCCAGGACATCAGCCGCAGTGGTCACAGTTGTAATCCAAGTGAATCCAAGGGAATGTTTAAATCACCAACAGATCTCTCGGCCATGTCCTGATTAGGAAGAAGTGTTTCTGAAAGACTTTGACACATATTGGGGCAGAGACACTTTGGTTCTGCTGGCACACCTTGATACTCCCCGGCTTGCTGCCACCCAGTCAGATTTCAGTGACTTTTCTGAAGTGATGCCTTGGTACTGATGATTGGGCTTGCATTAACTCAGCATTAATTGGTGCATGTGACACTTTGCAGTCATGTAACTTGTTGCAACTTTATTTTCATACACTATTTCTTGCCCTTTCTCTCTTCCTTCCATCCCTGTGCAACTTTGCCTATTGTAGCCTTCCGATTGCACTCGATGGCCAGAGTCTATCCATAAATTTCTTCCACACAACCCGTGACTGTAGTTGGCTCCATCTGACTATGAATTAGGATAAGGGGGCAGTTGTGGAGTTTCCTTTGAGCTAAGCACGGGGGGGCGGTGGGATCGGTTTAAGTGGCTGGTGGCCTGAGCAGAAGGAGAGGAAACCGGTGTGGGACTAGAACAGGTGGACAGTTGATGTGATTGCTTTGAAACCCAGTTTTTGTTTAAAGGCTGTGCAAAGTATTCTTGCAAAAATCTGTTTTGGGCAAAATTTTATGTAATGTTTAAGACAATATCTGAATGCTATTTTTTTTTAAATTGGCTGTTTTAAGCACCGAGAAGAAAAAGCCCTTTCCCGCTCATTTCTGAGTCGAGTGGGGAAAGATTTGGGCAGGCATCTAAACGCTCTGATCTGTGAAAGGAGCGTACTGAGTACAATCAATGCTTGCTTTTTTCAAATGCCAATGTATTTAAAAACAAGTCTCCAGCAAATTCCTGTTGGGGAAAAATCAGATTTAACTATGCTTCATTTCCACCCGCCCCTCTTTATTTCTGCAGTCCTAACTCTAACCGAACAGTCTATCAGTCTAAAAGCAGGAATGAAGGAATCCTCTCACTTTGCCCTCGTAGAGGTGGGTGGGCAGAAAGTAAGCTAGTAAAGTGCAGAATGTATTACTTTCAATTCCTTGCCCACATCTTCCCCTACAAACCAAATTGAGCTGTGGGCCCAGAATTAAGATAGTGATTGGCGAGTTTCTATAGAGAACCCAGCCCTATGGTGCTGTATAATTTTACAAAGCACTGTTCATAACCCTAACTGATTATTACTGAGTTTCATTCTTGCTAGGCTAGGTTGACCTGTTGTTCAGTAACTACGATATTTTCATCTTCAGCCGACCAATTTTCTTTTTGCTTTAAATGTGTTATGTTTTTAACAAAACTGAGGTAAACAAAGATGAGAGCACATAGTGTGCATTTTATCTTTACTCAGACTGCTTCCAATGAGTCATTTTGAAGGACTTCTGTTTAGGAATGAGATAATGCATCCTTTTTAGGATTGCTTCTTTTCCAAAGCTTTCTTGTTGTTGATTGGACTCCTTTATCTGGATATGCTGTCCCTACTGTCCCCATCTCTATAGCTGTTCAGGAGGACTTCTTTTAAAAAGGAAAGCTGGGCATCAAACAAAAGTTGAGACTGAAGGATGCTGTGGTTTCTGCTGCTGAGCAAAAGTGCTGCCATGGGAGGTGCAATCGCAGTGAAACTCCGCATCTTCAGAGTTGTCCAAGTAAACCTGTTGCTTCTGCAGATGTTTGATTAACTAAGTAGATAATTGCTGCTGGAAATGTGAACAGAAAATAGTGGGAAACTGACCAGAGAATATGGCTAATTTTTTAAAAAAGAATAAAGTCAAGTGATTATTACAGATGTGTCAAGATTATTTATTTCAATCACCAGTACATGAGTGTGAAGAGAATGAAGTGATTGTTAACTCTGGATCAAATGGTTCCAGTTTAATATCAGAGTATGTATACAGTGTACAGCCTGAAATTCTTACTCTGCACAGACGTCCATGAAAACAGAAGAGAACTCCAAAGAATGAATGACAGAAAAACATTAGAACCCCAAAGCCCACTCCCCCGCCAAGCACAAGCAGCAGCAAAGCATCAACCTTCCCCCCCCCCCCATGTATTCAGCAGAAATGATCAGTGCCCACCATCCACCAAGCAATCAATAGCAAAGCTCCCAAAGAGACCATGAACTATCCACCAGTGCCAAGGGCTCTCTCTAATGATCGACAGAGAGATATCCCCTATTTCATAGGGAATGGGGAGACTAACAAGCAGTTGCTATTACAGTGTTACAATCTGCTGTGTAGCTTTTTATTCTGAGATTCTCCAACTCAAGAGTAGGCAGCAAACTCTCCCCACCATCAAGAGAAAGTGGGGTGGGGGGGAGCAATCACTCGGGTACAGAGACCTACGTCAGCTGCTTCCACTGCTGTGAAATTGTGCTGTTCCTTCTCCCGCGACGCCTCACTCGGCGACACCAGCATGGAATTGGTCATGCACAGGACCGCATCTTCCAGCCCACCCCTGAACATGTCAATAAACTGCTGGTAGGTGAGCTCCAGGAACGGACTTGTCCGCTGTGGAAAAACCGCAGTCTGAGTGCAGCTGTAGGTCACAGACTTTGACAGAACCCTAGCCACCTTGAAAAGGAAAAGAATTCGATGCAACATTTAAAAAAAAAACACAACCAGCAAAAAGAACACTATAAAAATGATAAATATAAATAGATAAGATTTGTTTATTTACATAGACTGCGTACTTAAAGTTATGCTAGGTACTGAAGTATCTGTACATAAGGTGTAAAATGGGAAATTAGGTTCAATGAATGAAACAGGAAACCCATTTAAAAATGGGTACATTAAGTAAAAATGAACAGCAAAACTAAATTGTGTCTAGCTAAATAAATGTTTATCTAAGCTACCCCAAACCATTACACTGTACATTCAGTTACCCTTTAAGGATACTCTGCTAAATCTCCCCAAATTTTAAAACCCAAGAAGAAAGCATGCTACTTAACTAAACAAACTGGGGGTGGGGGATGGGGCTATCAATGTCTGCAATGGTGTTTCTCAGTGCTCCTTTAGCGCTGGTCACATCTCTCGGTCTGAAGTGGGGTCCCGCAGCTGGCAAGAAAGAGGGTGAAACATTTCCCCACCCCATGCAGGTGCTACCTATTATATCTCCAGAGTTCCTAGAACCGGAAATGGGTGCCGTGGCGAGTAAGCCAACGAAGGGGAGAAGAGTATTGCTGACTGTAAATGAACCAATCAGCATGATGGAAGCTGCTTTTACTGAAATAAGCGACACCCTGCACATGACATAAAGTGACTCTGACAGAAAGTAGTGGAGGAGTGGTGGGCCAATGGGCAGCCTGACTGGTTTTGAGTCCGGTGGTCCTGGTGTGGATGCTATGTAGCATCTTCCCTGATGGGCAAAGGTACCTTTTATTGTTAAAGTACGCATGTACAATACAACTCTGATAATAGTCTTCTCCAGACAGCTGTGAAACACAGAAAGCCATGGAGGTTGTTGAAAGAAAAGGCACAAACAGCCCGTGAGCAGCACGGGTAGGAACCTTCATGATATTTCTGGTCTTTTTTCCAGCACCTTTCTGGGTAGATCAACACCAGCTATGGAGGTATTGTTCCATGTGAGATTTGCCGAGCTGCTATTATCTCAACCCAGCCTCTAGTTTTTTTGCTGGTGAATTTATATGGGGAAATTGGGCTTTACAGTCTGGACTTCAATCCAATTAGGTAATTTGCAGAGAATAAAATAACTTGCTGTTTCTTTCTGACATGGCCGATCAAGTCTATTGCTGGCTCATGGAGCAAGCATATCCCCACCAATTTAACTTGTAACACACGAAATGCTGAAGGAACTCAGCAGGCCAGTCAGAATCTACGGGAGAGAGTAAACAGATCAACATTTCAGGCTGAGACCCTTCACCAGTCCTGATGAAGGGTTTCGGCCTGAAGTGTCGACTTTTTACTCTGCCTGGCCTGCTGAATTCCTCCAGCATTTTGTGTATTGTTTTGATTTACAGCATCTGCAGATTTTCTCATATTTGTGATTCAGTTTTCCTTCTGACAGATTCTAATGACTAGTTAACCTACTGGCATTCATGTATTTGGGATGCAGGAGGTAACAGCAGCACCTGGAGAGAAGCCCATGCGATCACAGAATTTGTGCAAACTCCACACACTGTAATGCTTCTGGCTGTGCCTCTTGAGGCTTACTGATGTAATTTTAATTTGCACTCTGCAGTATTGCAGAAATAGTAACAGTTGAATGACCAATTATAACCAATGACCAAAGACATTAATAAGAATTTGCTACCAGTCAAAAAGGGCTCTTCTAATGTTTATAATCTTGTCCAAACCGTGTAGCACATGCTTCATTTTGTACTGGAAGTGATTGTCTGGACTGTGCTCGGCTTGCAGCAATGCTGCATGAATCTATAAGCTTCCAAGATTCACACATGAGAGAAAAATCTGCAGTAGCTGGAAATCAAAGCAACACACAAAAAATGCTGAAGAAACTCAGCAGGCCAGGCTGCATCTGTGGAAAAATGTAAACGGTCAACATTTCAGGGTGAGATCCTTTATCAGGACTGGGGGGGAATAAGGATGAGAAGTCAGTAAGAAGGTGGGGGAAGGGGAGAAGTACAAGGTGTAGGTGATGGATGAAACTGGGAGAGGTGGAGGGGTGAAGTAAGGAGCTGGGAAGCTGACAGGTGAAAGATCTTTACTTCACCCCAGGAGATTTGGAACCTAAAACACTCGCAAATTTCTACAGATATACCATGGAGAGCATTCTCATTGGCTGCATCACTGTCCGGGGTGCAAGGGGGGCTAATGTAAGTTGTAAAATTAGTCAGCCCCATCGTACGTACTAGCCTCAGTAGTATCCAAGGCCTCTTCAAGGAGTGATACCTTTAAAAAGGCAGCGTTAATCATTAAGTGCCTATCACTCAGGATGTGCCCTCTTCTGTTACCATCAGGAAGGAAGTACAGAAGCCTGAAGACGCACACAGCGAATCAGGAATAGCTTCTTCCCTTCTGCCACCCAATTCCTGAATGGACATGGAAACCATGATCACTACCTCACTACTTCTAATTTCTGTTTTTGCACTACAGTACTTATTTGATTTAACTATTTGATATTACAATTAATCACAATTTTAATGGTTTTAGGATAAGATATCCATCTCACAACTTTTGAGTGAACTTGATATGCTTCTATGCAGGGGGTGGTCCTCGTGCCAAGATAGAGATCTTTAGGGTTTTAGAAAGAATTGCTACTATTTGATTATGGAATAAAAGTAGGGTTTTAAAGTTTTAAAGTCTGGAGACATGGCTTTAACTCAAATGCTAAGAAGAGATGTACTCATAGGAAAGGGATCTTAAGGTAATGCAGGAAAGGTATAGAAAGGAATTAATGGGGGTCTTAAAGGTTTAATGCCCCATGGATGTAAAAGAACTAGCAATTCATTCCAATTATTTTTTAAAATTTGTTTTTATTAGTGCCAATCTTTCTTGAGTAATCATTCTTTTCAGATAGTTTGAGAACGGGGTGTGTTGTTGCATGAACAAAGTCACTGGAGAGAAGTACTGGTAGACATGAAGTTGTCTCTTTATTGGACAAAATAAGACACAGCAGACATCGAACTGAGACCCTTTCAGACCAAGAGGTCTGCTCGACCCAATGCTACACAACATTTCACGTGCTAAGGATCAAAGGACAATTCCATATTTCCAACACATTCACAATACTTCCTTTGAACTACACACTAACTTCACACCCACACCACAGGCACCTGAATGGATTTTAATCAGTATTAACTATGATTCAAGGCTTTTAGGAACTCATTGTTCAGTGCTGCATTTTAAAATTTGTATTCATATTTGCAGATTGGTGACTGAAGTCAGTTGCTGCAGTTATTTGCTAAACTATGTGTGCTAAACCCCAAAAATGCCCTAACAGGGAGCCAAATGCTGTCTCGCCAAAGATCTGAGCTGATCAGTCTCTCTCTGGTTTAGAAATAACAGCCAGGTTAAATGACTTTGCCTTTTTTCTTTTGAGCCACATTGATTTTGACCAGATTTACGATTGTAGACATTTAATCAACATTAAGCTGCTAAGTATGTTGTTGCATCTGGTTGGTTTGTAGTGTGTTCAATAATGGGAGATTGTGTTGCTTAATCACTTGCACAAGCTCCTAAATCCCCCTACATCAGTGTTTCCCAACCTGGGGGCCGCAGATCCCTTGGTTAATGGTCGAGGTCCATGTTATAAAAAAGGCTGTGGACCCCTGCTCTACAAGATGGTGATTATTGTTTCTTAATTTCTAACCAGTTAAGAGAAATGGGCTCCATGCAGGCCTGATTTCCACTTCCTGATTAGGAATTGAGAACCATTACAAGTCCCAGTGACGTGATTACCAATTTTCAGCCAGTGGGCCGCCTGATAATCAGAATCAGGTTTAATATCTCTGGCATATGTTGTGAAGTTTGTTAACTTTGCAGCAGCAGCACAACACAATATATGATAAATATAGAAAGACTGATTTACATGTATATTAAGTAGTTATTAAAATAGTGCAAAGCAGATTTTTAAAGTAATGAGATAGGTTCAATGTCCATTCAGAAATCGGATGGCAGAAGGGAAGTAGCTGTTTCTGAATCATTGAGCGTGTGCCTTCAGCCTTTTGTTCCTCCTTCCTGATGGTAACAGTGAGAAGAAGGCAAGTCTTGGGTGGAGTGGGGTCCTTAATGAAGGACACCACTTTTTGGAGGCACCACTCCTTGAAGATGTCTTGAATACTACGGAGGCTAGCATCTCAACTTTAAAAGTATTTATATACCAAACCTTTAAACAGACAAAAACCCAGGCCAAGATGCCCAGTAAAAGATAATGGACTGTATTTTGTGTTGGGAGCCTCTGGAAGAGGACTCAAACTGACTCTGTGATAAGTCGGCCACCCATGGGGATACCTGAAGATTTAAGGACCCAACCAGTGCAGCCCACTACCAAATTAGTTTGCAGTGGTTGGCCACAGATGGCTTTATTCAATACCTGTGTCAGCTGATGATGCAGCGATCGCAGTAAGCAGTGACCAGATTTACGTCATTTGGGTCACTGGGTGGGCAATAGCCCTCCCTGCCCAATTTAGTGACCCTTGCTACTCTTACAGAGGAAGTTCTGGCCTGTCAGATGAGTGCCACCTATGACGAATGCCAGCCTGGTCTGACCAGCTGACCTTACTTCCTGCTCTGTGGGAGCCATCTGGTCTCGACTTGATGCCTTTCCCTGTCCTGCCAAGGCTAGGATTTGGAACTGGCATTGTTGTGCCCATGCCAAATTTCTACAAAGCTTTCCAATTAGTCCCTCCGTTTTTGGATCTGTCCTTGAACATTGCAAAAGATACACCTTCAAGCATATTGATTTCCATGTGTTTACAGACTATGTTGGCACTGTATTCCAGGCCACAGCAACTAGTTGTGCAGAAGGATCACAAACACGAGAAGATCCAAAGCACCAAACACAAAATGCTGGAGCAACTCAGCAGGCCACGCAGCATCTATAGCAAAGAGTAAGCTGTCAGTGTTTTGGGCTGAGACCCTTCGTCAGGACTGGAAAAGAAGAGGAGTAAGTCAGTAAGAAAGTGAGGGGATGGGGAAGAAGAAATGCAAGGTGATAGGTGAAACTAGAAGAGGAATGAGGTAAAGGGCTGGGAAGCTGATTGGTGATTTAAGAGATGGGGAAGGGGAATCTAATAGGAGAGGACAGAAGACATGGAAGGGAGGTAAGGGGATCAGGTGAGAGACTGGAATGAAGAATGGTGAAGGAGAGAGTGGGAGGGGGTTAATTACCAGAAGTTAGAGAAATTGATATTCATCCCAGCAGGATGGAGGCCACTTAGATGGAATACAAGGTACATCTGATTTCCTACTCTAAAGAGAATCTATAGACATAGGAGAAGAATTAGGTCATTCATTAAGCCTATTGGTTCTGCTCTGCCATTCCATCATGGCTGATTTATTATCCCTCTCAACCCTGTTCCGCCTTCTCCTTGCAACCTTTGTTATACTTGCTAATCAAGAACCTATCAACCTCTGCTTTAAATATTCCCAATGACTTGGCCTGCACAACTGCCTGTGGCAATGAATTCCACAGATCTAAAGAAATTCCTCCTCATCTCTGTTCTAAAGTGATGTCCTTCCATTGCAAAGCTGTGCCCTCTGGTCCTGGACTCTACCACAATAGGAAACATCCTATCCATGTCCACTCTACCTAGACCTGCCAATATTTGATAGGTTTTAATGAGATTCTCCCCCCCCCACCCCATTGAGTACAGATTTGTAATTAAGGTAGGAACTCTGATAATTGGTTACCATAAGTAGGCAGTGTTGGACTGGCAGTTTTTCCCCCAGTCTGTTGGATATTATTCTTATTAATAGACCAACATAGTTTTTAATTTTAAAAAAGTAGCTGGAGGAACTCAGCACATCTGCAGCTTCTGTGGAGGGAAAAGTACAAAGTTTCAGATTGATGCAGACAAGGTCTTGACCTGAAATACCGGGTGCTCATTTTCCTCCACAGCTACTAGCTGTCCTGTTTAGTTCTTCCAGTCTTGTTTGTTGCGCTAAATTGCACCGGAGTGTAGAATAAATGGAGATCTCATTGAAGCCTATCAAATATTGAAAGGTCTGGATAAGGTGGATGGAGGGAGGATGCTTCCTATAGCGGGTGAGTCTAGGACCAGAAGGCACAGCCTTAGACTAGAGGCTGTGTACCTTCCCCATGAACTCTCACAGTGCCTGCACCAAACTTGAATGTGTCCCTCAGCACATACTCCTGCAGCCTGGAATGAGCCAGTCAGCAGCATTCCTCCACGGACTTCTGGATGGGCTGGTAAACCAACGGGCTATAAAATTCAAAGTAAATGTTAGTATCAAAGTACACATATGTCACCATATACAACCCTGAGGTTCATTTTTTTGTGGGTATACTCAGCAAATCTATAGATCAGTAATTATAACAGGATCAATGAAAGTTCAGGAACATAGCAGATAGCAAACTGTGCAAATATAAATAAAGAACGAGAACGTTGAGATAGCACGATGAAGAGTCCTTAAAGTGCGATCAGCGATTGTGGGAACATTTCAATGATGGGGCAGATGAGTGCCGTTATCCCCTCTTGTTCAAGAGTCATTGACAGCTCAATGACTCGGACCTGAAGGAGTTAAGGAAGCGGGAGACCTTGTGTTAAATAGCGGCTGATGTCAACGGCAAGAGGTGGAGCCTAATGCTGGATCTCACTGTCTGACCCATTTAGAGGCTCAGAAAGGGGAAATCAGCTGGGCAGAGACAGTGGAGAGGACTATCATTAGTCAGCCTTTGGTCAAACCGGTGCTTGTGTGCCCAGTGGCTCTGAGGACTGGTTTTGTTTTCAGTCGATCCTCTGGGAGCTGAGCCGCTGTGAGAGAGAGAGATGAAGGGGCTGACTGTGGCGTCCAGGGGGGCAATTAAAGTCGGGGCACTGGAGAAGCGGAGCGAGAGCCTGCTGCAGCTCTGGAAGAAGAAGCAATGCACGCTGACCCGGGACAGCCTGCTCCTGACCGACGGCGGCGGCCGGGGCTGCCGCTGCAAGGAGCTGAGCTTCGACACCATCCGCAAGCTGGAGTGCGTGGAGAGGAAGGGCACGCGTGTCTACTTCACCATCGTGACCACCGACTGGCGGGAGATCGACTTCCGATGCGAGGATGCCAGCTCCTGGAACGCCGCCATCACCCTCGCCCTGGTGGCCTTCAAGAACGAGCGGGCGGTGAGGGAGTTCCACGCGAGGAAGCCCGTCAAGAGGTGGCGGGGGTGGGCTGCGTGAGGTGAGTGAGCCGGGGGAAGGCGGCTGGGTATCCCACACCACTGAGAGGAGACCGTTCGGCCCGTCAGGTGCGGTCTACCAGTCAATCAACCTTGGTCTTGCAACTCCTTTTCCCTGTGCGGCACTGGCGTACGTTCCAGCAACCAGCAGCTGCGGTCCTCCCGGGTGGAAAACATCAGCTGCCCGGCCAGATGATGAACTAAGGGGACCAGCGAGTTCCAAGTCAGCTTCAGGAGAACGGTCTCCAATAAAACCAATACCGTCACCCTGTCAGAAGTTAACCCAGTAGCTACCCAAAGGGGACCAGCGAGTTCCAAGTCAGCTTCAGGAGAACGGTCTCCAATAAAACCAATACCGTCACCCTGTCAGAAGTTAACCCAGCAACTACCTGGAAAACACCTTGTCTGAGAGACGAGAGGTTAAAGGTTAGGAGAGATCGTCCAGTCTGTCCCACCTAAATTGCTGACTAGCACCATTAGTAAGTTAGACCTTTCAGTTGTAGCTTCGACAGAGCCCCGTGTTCCTCCATGAGCTGCTTAGAACATTTCCAGGTGGTTTCTGGAGATAAGGAATTTCTTTAGCCAGAAGACGGTGAATCTGTGGAATTCATTACCAAGTCTTTACGGATATTTAAGTTGATGGATTTTGATAGTCTAGGGCATGAAGGGATACAGGGAGAAGGCAGGAGATTGGGGCTAAGAGGATTAATGAAATGGTGGAGAAGGCTCGATGGGCCAAATAGTAATTCTCCTCCTATATCTTATGGACTTGTGGCCTTATGAGTTACAATTCATCTGGGAGTCAGAAGCTCGCAGATCCAAACCCTGACCAGAGTCAGTCATGGGTGGCACGCTGGTGCAACTAGAAGAATCCCTGCCTCACAGTATCAGGTTCAATCCTCACCTTGGGTACTCTCTGCCTGAGTTCAAACGTTTTCCCTGTAACTGTGCAAGTTTCATCCTAAGGATTTGTCTGTCGATAATTTCCCAACAATTTTGGTTCTGGTGAGTGCCGTGTTCTTGGAAGGAAATGCTGACCTATTAGTTGTGGATCAAATAAAAGAGATTGTATTTCTCAGTCAGCTTGTTAGACTTTAACCCCCTTGTACCCTCAGACCATTAATTGTACCCACTAACACAAGAGATCCTGCAGGTGCTGAAAACCTTGAGGAACACAAACTGCTGGAGGAATTCTGCATGCCAGATAGCATCCATGCCTTGTGGTGCATTGTGTAATAACCGTGCCGTTTCTTTAGCATTTATCTGTTTTTACAAAGCCAAAATTGCTAGCTTGACGCTCAACACAGATGGAAAAGCATGCAAGGAGCCACTGGATTCGAACCCATGACCATTCACCTCATAGTCCGGTGCCGATGCCACTACACCACGGCCCAGGAAGACAGCATCTATGGAGAGGAATAAATAGTCAATGTTTCTGCTGAGATCCTTCATCAGGACACCAGCCACTAACCCAATGGTCGGTTTCTCGTACTCCGCTTTGTAGAGAGTAGCTCACCCAAAATTCTGCCACCTGTGACATCCACACCAGGATTTCCCATTACTGCTGCTACTTCTCAACCTGCTTGTTGAAGTTTCCCTCTCCACGGATGCTGAGTGTTTCAAGCATCTTCTGATTTTTTTTTTAAACATTCGTTTTCAGTGGTCCGGTTGATAATGTCCACTGATTCGTAATCTGCTAAGGTCTAAGTTTTAAATTCTCATTTTATCTTCTAATTCTTTTCCAGCCTCACGCAATCACAGAGAGAGCACAGGAGCCGCGCATGTGCTGGACTTTGCGAGGCAGCCTCTCGATATGTTGTGGCGATATGCCACCCGAACCACTGATATCCAAAATGCACTCAGTTAATTCTGGCTTCTCGGCCGACCTTGAATTTAATCACTTGACTCTCGGTCATCATATCCTAAGCTCTGGAATTCTATCCCTAATCCTCCCGGTGTCTCCATTAAAGCACGGCCTCTTCTAATGTCACGTAGATCAGAGTCAGACCAGTGTTTGATTTCACACCCCCGGACCTTTTTTATGAATTGGCAGAGGCTGGGCCGTGTTTGTACGCGGTACAGATAAGCTGTTAACGACGTGGGGGCACAGCTGGTGGAGAGGCTGCCTTGTAGCTTCTTACAACCTGCGTTCGATCCTGACATCCGGTCCAGTTTTTGCAGGGTTAGCAAATTCTCCGTGACACCAGAGGTTTTCTCCAGTTACTCATCTTCCTCTGAAGCCTATCGCTGAGTGTATTTGGGGAATGGGATTATTCTGGGTGCTGGCATAGACCCAGTGGGTTGTTGCTTTCCTATCCTTGGGTAGATGGAGCTTGTTTTCCCTCTCCAAATGGCCTCATTCTCCTCCTATATCTTATGGACTTGTGGCCTTATGAGTTACAATTCCTCTGGGAGTTAGAAGCTCGCAGGTTCAAACCCTGACCAGAGTCAGCCATAGGTGGCACGCTGGTGCAACTAGAAGAATTCCCACCTCACAGTATCAGGTTCAATCCTCACCTTGGGTACTCTCTGCCTGAGTTCAAACGTTTCATTTCAAGGATTTGTCTGTCGATAATTTCCCAACAATTTTGGTTCTGGTGAGTGCCGTGTTCTTGGGAGGAAATGCTGACCTATTAGTTGTGGATCAAACAAAAGAGATTGAATTTCTCAGTCAGCTTGTTAGACTTTCACCCCCTTGTACCCTCAGACCATTAATTGTACCCACTAACACAAGAGATCCTGCAGGTGCTGAAAACCTTGAGGAACACAAACTGCTGGATGGAGCTCCATCGAAGAGAGGGAAAACTCTGATTTCAAACCTCTGCTGCCTTGCGGCCATACCCACTCGTGGGAAAGGCTTCGGGAGTAAACCCTGAGGACAAATCCGGAGCTGGAGTCCCTAAGGCAGTCCGATGTTGCCTTCAACCTCATTCTGGCAACTCCTGCGATGACACCGGTGCCAAGCTGTGTCGGCCCTTGCCCTTCCCTCGGACAACATCGGAGGCGTGGAGAGGGGAGACTTGCTGCTTGGGCAACTGCCGGTCTTCCACACAACCCTGCCCAGGCCTGCATCTTGGAAAAGACTTTCCAGGCGCAGATCCATGGTCTCGCGAGACTAATGGATGCCGTACATCGTACACTCAAGCTGTAGGGGACCTGAGAGGGACAGAGGGACTTGATCAAAAATGGCATGGTAGTTTAAGTCCAGGCGACCTGGGTTCAATTCCTACTGTTGCATGTATGGAGTTTGTACATTCTCCCTGTGACTGTGTGGGTTTTCACCGGTTTCCTCTCATAGTCCAAAGATGTACCGGTAGGTGGGTTAATTAGCCCCCATTCCCATTCCGACATGTCAGGCCATGGCCGCCTCTTGCCATAATGGGGCCACTCTTGTGAGTAACACCTCGTATTCCGTCTGCGTAGCCTCCAACCTGATAGGCATAAACATTGATTTCTCCTTCCGGTAATTTTTCCCCTCCCCCCTTCCCTCTTCTTCTGTTCCTCACTCTGGCCTCTTGCCTCTTCTCACCTGCCTATCACCTCCCTCTGGTGCCTTGCCCTCTTCCCTTTCTCCCATGGTCACTCTCCTCTCCTATCAGACTCCTCCTTCTTCAACCCTTTACCTTTTCCACCCACCTGTCTTCACCTGCCACCTTCTAGCTCGTCCTCCTACTCACCTTTTCACTCTGGCGTCTTCCCCCGTTCCTGGCCAGTCCCAGCCTGAAAAGTTGACTGTTTATTCCCCTCCATAGATGCTGCCTGACCTGCTGAGTTCCTCCAGCATTCTGTGTGTGTGTTGCTCAAGACTTTCAAGGTTGTTGCTGAGACTGATAGAGATGTACAAACTCATTAGGGGCACATCCAGAGATGACGAATGCAGTCAGCCTTTCTCCCAGGGTCAGCAAATGAAAAACAGGAGAATATGGGTTAAAGTGAGAGGGGAAAAGTTTAGCAGCAACCTCCTCACACAGAGTGTGGCATGGATATGGAATGAGTTGCTAGAGGACCTGACCTACAGGGAGTTCAGTAGGTTAGGGCTTTACTCCCTGGTTCCAAGTTCAAAGTAAAATTTATTTTCAGAGTACCTGCTTGTGACCTCGTAGAACCCTGAGGTTCATTTTCCCTGCAGGCAAACTCGGTGACTAGTAACTGTAAACAGGATCAATGAAAGAGCAAGAGCATAGAACACACCAACACTGCAAATGCAGAGTTAAATAGTAGTAAAGATTATAAATATGTTAAATAGTAATAAATAACAGGATAAAGAGCCCTTAAAGTGAGCTCATTGGTTGTGGGAACATCTCAATAGATGAGTGTAATTGTCCTCTTCTGTTCATGGTACCTGGTGGCGAATCCTGAGGCTCTTGTACCTTCTACCTGATGGCAGCTGCGAGAAAGAGCATGTCCTGGGTGGTGAGGATCTTTGATAATGGATGCTTCTTTCTTGTGACTGAGTTTCATGTAGATGTACTCCCGTGACGTACTGGGCTGAATCCACTACCCTGTGAAGTATTTTCTGATCAAAGATATTGGTATTTCCATGCCAGGCCGTAATGCAGCCGCTCAATACACTTCCCACCACACATCTATAGAAGTTTGTCAAGGTTTTTGATGATGGTGCTAAATCTCCAGAGACTCCTAAGGAAGTGTTGGCGCGTGGCCAAGTGGTTAAGGCACTGGTCTAGTGATTTGAAGGTCGCTAGTTCGAGCCTTGGCTGAGGCTGCGTGTGTGTCCTTGAACAAGGCACTTAACCACACATTGCCCTGCGACGACACAAGTGCCAAGCTGTATGGGTCCTAATGCCCTTCCCTTGGACAACTTCGGTGGTGGCGTGGAGAGGGGAGACTTGCAGCTTGGGCAACTGCCGGTCTTCCATATATAAAAAAAAACTTTGCCCAGGCTTGCGCCCTGGAAACTTTCCAAGGTGCAAATCCGTGGTCTATCGAGACTAATGGAGGCCTAAGGAAGCAGAGAGGGTATCATGCTTTCTTTGCTATTACACTTGTATGCAGGAGAATGACAGGAAGTTCATTGAAAGTTGCCGTAAAGAAAGCTTTTGGCACATTGGCCTTCACAAATCAAGGTATTGAATACAGAAGATGGGATGTTCTGTTGATGTTGTAAAAGTCATTGGTGAGGCCTAATTTGGGGTTTTGTGGGCAGTTTTGCTCATCAACCTACAGGAAAGATGTAAATAAGGTTGAAAGAGAACAGAGAAAATTTACAGGGATGTTGTAGGTCTGGAGGATCTGAATTAATAAGGAAAGATGGAGTAGGTAGGAGTTTATTCTTGGAACGTAGAAGATTTGATAGAGGTATACAAAATTATGAGGGTAAATGCGAGCGTGTTTTTTCCACTGAGGTTGGTTGGGACTACATCTAGAAGTCTTGGGTTAAGGGTGAAAGGTGAGGAGTTTGGGGGGAACATGGGGGAGAGCTTCACTCAGAGAGTCAGGAGAATGTGGAACGAGCTGCCAGCATAAGTGGGGCATGCGAACAATTTCATTGTTTAAGAGAGGATAGGTACATGGATTGTAGGGGTATGGAGGGCTATGATTCCGCTGCAGATCGATGGGAGTAGGCAATTTAAATAGCTTAGCTTGGACTAAATGGGCTGCAGGGATTTACTTCTCAATGACTCTGGGAAGCAGTTGAGGCGGGTACAATAACTGTTAAAGGATAGTTGGACAGCTACGTGGATAGGAAAGATTTAGAAGGAACTGGGGTAAGTAGTTCTAGCTTGGATGTCCTTCTCAGCTGGTATGCACCAGCTGGTCCAAAGGGTCTGCTTTTCTTTAAACAAAATCACAGAAGTTTATTCACACAAAAAATGCTCAAAATACAAACATCAAATATTTACATGACTGAATAAATTCAAATTAAAATATAATTATTACTGCCTATAAACCGGCCAGTTCACTGGGGAGGGGCCCACTGCTCCTGGAAATCCTCCAGGAAAAACCCATCATGTCCGCACACCGTCTCGCTGAGGACGGCCGGGAATGCATCCTCGGAAAAGGGGCTGGCAGTCGGCACTAGCACAGAACCCTCGGCTGTCCCGCCACCTGGACCCACGAGTGGCCATCTCGGCCAGACCCAGGAGCAAGCCCAGCAGTAAATCCTCCGCGGGTCTCGCCCCTTTCGTTCTGGGTCCCCGTTTGTAAAGAGCGAAGGGCTGAAATGTAACCCAAAGCTGAGGAGCAGCCCTTCAGATATTCAAACAGAGGCTGCCCCCCCATCACATTCCACACATAAGCATAGTACACTGACGCCAGCCCCCAAAGAGCTTGTTTCTGTGCTGCGTGTGCCTATGACTGAATGAATCTCTGTCACTGTCGTTGCTTAGAAATTAACTATTATCTGTCCACCATCTCTTTCTCCAGACTGCAAGCTAAACTGATTCTCAAAGCAACGTCAGTGTCGGGACCAATCGTGAAGTTTTGGCTCCATATTTCAAAGCTGCAGGGTCCCAGAGTCTCAGAATTTTCACAGCTCGGACCCCCGTCTCCCTCAACCTGACTTCCAGCCCAGCATCCAGTTTGACAGCGAACTGGGGCCTCTGACCAGAATGGAATGAATTGGGAATAGTAATCGATCCCTGCTGGCAGTCCCTGTTCGGATCACCAGAGGGAAGAAAGCGAGTTGCCCCCAATTCCTTTTATTGGACAGGTGAAACGCCCTCATGTCCATTGGAACAGCAGGATTGGGGAAATCCAACTCCGAATCAGTCCAGAGATACCATGGGATTTCCTGGAATTAAATCCGGGAAACGGGGGAAAAAAAATTGTTTTGTTTTCTTTGGACACTTTTTGTTGTGCAAGTATCGTAAGTGGGATGATTGGAGGACAGTCGAGAGTCGACCAGTCATTTTTGCTTTGGCATTCCAGTTGGCCCAGCGGAGGTGGGACGTTGCCAAGATGGATGTGCTGGGTGGGCTCTTGGTGACAAGGCAATGTGGTGAAAACTCCAGGGGTATTCCAGAATAAAGGCGACTGAGGATCAGCATACCCAGAAGATCTTGGGGACGTAATCTCAGTCGCAAGGCCCGGGATAGCCTGTGCAGAGCAAACCTTTGGTCTTCCAAGTTACTGCCAGTGCTCGGCAACGGGGTCAACTGCCGCCCAGACGTGAGCGTGGCCCCGCATCAACAAGCATCCGCAGTGAGAGAGAGCTCGAGGTGTGCGCCCACTGAGAATTCT
Source organism: Hypanus sabinus (assembly GCF_030144855.1). NCBI lineage: Eukaryota > Metazoa > Chordata > Chondrichthyes > Myliobatiformes > Dasyatidae > Hypanus > Hypanus sabinus. The sequence continues at coordinate 5,461,491 of NC_082734.1, forward strand.
CCCCGGCGACGGCTCAGTCAGTCGGTGATGTCCGGCGCGCCAGTATTGACTGCAATGCTCTCCTGCTCCCACTGGGCCTTTCCACCCTCCCAGGCCTCCGGCTCCAGCTGCCCCCTTTGCATTCACAATGGGAAAATCTCACGGCTTTTGTGTGGGTCCCTGCGGATTGAGCCTACTGATGGAACTGGCTGCTGGGTGGTTCTCTTCCCCCCCCCCCCCACCCCCACCGGTTTGATTTTCTTTTAGCGCTTCCTCTCAGTCTAACTTATTTATTGTGTGTCTGCATAGCGTTAATAAACGTAAATCTGTCTGTCAGCCGTCGGCTGTTGGTTTCTGCTTCACTTCACCCGGAGAGCAGCCGTTGCTGCGGCAACGTGAGCCAAGGGAGGCAGGGGGAAGAACTCCGCACTGCTCAGATGGGAGCGGTGCTGCGGTATATTTTTCTCATCGAGACGGACCCGTCTCAAACTCGGGCTGAGTTATGTATCATCTGTGGGGGGAGGGGGGGGGTCTCAGCCCCAGTAGTCAGGAGCAAAACTAGGAAGGGTTTTCTTTTTCTCTTTCCCAGTCGCTTTCCCTAAAAGGCTGAGGCTAATTAAAGAGAAAAGATCTTAAGAAATATACAAGAGCAATGGGTAAAGCTAGAGGGACAGAATGGCCTCAGTTTCTATAGGAGCAGCTTAAGGGGCTGAATAGCCTTTTTTATTACATGGTATATTTGAGGGGATAGATGACCAGCAGAGTAATAGATCTCTGGATATTAAGAGAATCGAAAGGATATAGAGTTGATAGCAGTAAATGTCACTGAGGTAAAAGATCAATTATAGTTGTGTTAAATGGTGGTGTGTGCTGGCTGGTGGTGTAGTGGGATCAGCACCAGACTTTGAGGCAAGTGGTTCTGGGTTCGAATCCGGCCGGCTCCAAAATTCGTGTTGGGTTGAGTGTCGAGCTAACAATTTGGCCAAGGTTGCTGTAACAGAGAGGGACAGCAACAACGATAGAACAAAGCAAATGGTGGGGCAGGTGTGAGGAACCAAATGACTTCCTTTTGGTTCTGTTTTTGTTCCGTCATGGCAAACTTGGGTGGGGGGGGGGGGGGATTGTTTTTCTGGCCTTACCCCGCATTTAACATGTTTCCATTGATGTCGTGGTTTCAATGCAACACAGGAACAGGCCCTTCGATCCATCTAGTCCATGCCGATCTCTTGTTCTGCCTGCTCCCTGCTCCCCCTCCCCATCCGTTTCCCTATCCAAACTAAACGTTACAGTTGAACGCTACGTCCACATTTCAGCTGTCAGCCATTCCCCCACTCTCACCTCCCTCCAACTTAAGTTCAAAGCAAAATTTATTATCAGAGTACATACATGCAACCTTTTTCCCGCGGGCATACTCAGCAAATCTATAGGACAGTAACTGTAAACAGGATCAATGAAAGATCAAGAACATTGAAGGCAATAAACTGTGCAAATACAACTATAAATAAATGGCAGTAACTAATGAGAACATGAGACAAAGAGTCCTTGAAGTGAGATCATTGGTTGTACAAACATCACAATAGATGTTTGTAGTTATGCTTTTTTTTCCCTTAGAAGATGACCTTCAGGTCCCCTTAAATGATCCCCCTTTCACCCTTAATCCACAATCTCTAGTTTTAGTCTCTCACAACCATTTATCTATACTGAACATAATTTTGTATACCTCTATCAAATCTCTCATTCTCCTATGCTCCAAGCAGTAATATACATGAGCTACACAGCTCTATCTCAATTATTTGGACTGGTTGACAGCTCAATGGGATCATGGACGTAGAAAACCTACAACACAATACAGGCCCTTTGGCCCACAAAGCTGTGCCAAACATGTTCTTACTTTAAAAACTACCTGGGGTACCCATAGCCCTCTATTTAACTGAGCTCCGTGTACCTGTCCAGGAGTCTCTTAAAAGGCCCTATCGTATCTGCCTCCACCACCGTTGCTAGCAGCCCATTCCGTATACATCTGCTGACTTTGTCATGTTATCGGAACACAACGTAATGGGATGACTTAGATATTGCAAAAGAAATTCAAGGAGCGGATTCCAGCATACAGCCAGGAGGAGAGATCAGAGAGCACAACATCAGACTGTAACCAGCAAACACAACTTAAGCACGTTCCTTCTCCTTTCCACCCCGACCCGCAGCAATTTCTCTGGTGCTGCCAAACTGGGCTCCGTCCAAAGGGATTTAACTCCCTTGAAACCACAGACCCTGGGACTGTGAAACGAGAGAGATGGAATGTGAAGGAGTATTGTAGAACCATTCTGCCTCAGCATTGAGCTCTGGAGGAAACTAGTGTTTGAGTGGGTCTCGGTACAACTCTCTGAAGTTTGGAGTGTGAGAAGAGGCTGTGAAAGTAATGCAGGTGTGAGAAGAGGGTAATTATCAGCCCACTTTACATTTTATACAGTCGTAGTCATGCAATCATTGAGACAAGGGTGATGTTCTCTTGAAAGGTTGTCTATTGGTGGTCTTCAGACAGGTGTAGAGGTCCACCTGAGACCCACATTCTCCGAGGTGCTTTCAGACTTCACGTCCCTGCCCACCTTTGCCACGGGACTTAATCCATGACGTTGGGGTAGACTTTGTCTAACACGGGGAGTCTGATACACAGGCACCCACCACACGGTTCTAGATGGATCAGGATCAGGGTCCAGAGGCATAGAACGCAAGATGACTGAGGATCCCAAACCATCGTTTGGAAAATAACAATGCTGAAACAAAACTTAGAATACACAATCCTAAACTGCCGGGAACGCAAACTACCACACTGGCTGAAACAACGATCTGGCGATGAGTGGATGCAAAGCTGGGGGGTATTGATGCTGCAGGTTTTAGATGAGAATCAGGTGTGTCACAATCAAGGAGCCCAGGAGAACACGGGGAAAAGGGAATTAGGAGAAAATGAGGAATTAACGGGCGGAACTGTGACACCAACAGCCAGATTGCTAACTCTTGGGAACTCACAAGCCTCTTCATGACAAGGTGACGGTGCTTGGAGAAGATGGTACATATGGTATATAGCAGTATACACACATATATACTAATGTACAGATGTGCACGGACACAGAATACGCATATTAACACTCACATATGTCCACAATCATTTGCCATCCCTTTCCCTGCCCAGCTATCTTTGCTCCGATCTCTCTCCAGAAAATACTTGGGAACTGTAACCAGTTGTAATTAACCCTCTCCCTCCACCCTCCTCCTCTTCCCACTGGACCTTCACCAGTGTTAGCAGGAGAGAATGTTCTTGGGATGTCTTGTGTCTAAGAATCTCTGAATTTAGAGGAAAGTCTGACAAGGTCCTTGAAACAGAATTCAGCCACAATTCATTGGATTGTCAGCTGCATCTCAGGGCTAGGGACATAAAATATAGGAGCAGAATTAGGCCATTTGGCCCATCGAGTCTGCTCCACCATTCCATCATGGCTGTTTTATTATCCCTCTCAACCCCATTCTGCCTTCTGCCTATAACTTTAGATACCCTTACTAATCAGCCTTCACGTTAATATACTCAACAGCCATCCACGACAATGAGCTCCACAAGTTCACTGCCCTCTGGCTAAAGAAATCCCTCCTCACCTCTGTTCTAAAGAGATGTTCTTGTTTTCTGAGGCTGTACCCTCTGGTCCCAGATTTCTTTAACGTAGAAAGTTGTGAGCTTGTTCCTGACTCTCAAACATGGAAAGTTTAAGCTGATTAATTCACTTGTGTACTGAGGGAATGTGGCACTGTTAGCCCCAGACAATGTTTAGCCTTCAATTAAAACAATTAATATTTTCTGATCGGGGTAAACATTTGAACCTTAAGGTATGCTGCGTCACTGCCTGATATGGAAACCACACTGCGGCGGACAGGAAGACTACAACGGCTAGTCAAAACTGGCTAGTGCTTCACCAGCACCAGCCTACCTGCCATCAAGGACATAAACACAGAAAGCTACCAGAAAAGGTCCAGTAACATCATGAAGGATCCTACCCACCCTGCTCATGGACTGTTTGTCCCACTCCCATCAGGCTATGTAGCATCCACGCCAGGACCACCAGACTCAAAAACAGTTGCTTCCCCGAACAATAAGGCTGAGCAACACCTCTACCCACCCCTCCACACACCCCCACTACCACTACTTAATTATTTCCTGTTAGAGTGACCTTGTGCACAAACACTCCTGTGCCTAGTGTCAGTTTATGGATGTACAATCGGTCTATGTATATAAGTAATATTGTGTATTTATTGTGTTTTTATTACTGTGTTCCTTAACTTATTCTTGGTTTTTTTTGTACTGTACCGGATCCATAATAATAATTATTGCATTCTCCTTTACACTTGTTTAATCTTGAATCTTGATGTGGGGATGTATCATTGAGCAGTCTCTGTGCAATACCAGCATTCCGACACTAGATGGCAGCCTGTGTTCAGCGTTGCCATGTTGGCCTGTCGTTTGGGACCCTGTGTGGCCTCCGTCAGTTGCGCTCGACCGCGGGCACAATGCCTCTGGTTTGTCCAGCAGCGTCGACTAATGGCTATCGAGGCTGATCCTGGAACGGTAGGCCCTGCCACAGTTGCTGCATGTATAGGGCGTCGTGGGATTGTTGTCCATTGGCCCGCTGCGCTCCCCGTTTAGCTCTCAGATCACTCCTCTTTGTTTAACTCCAGGTCACTCCTCCGCCTTGCTCTAGTCCAGGTGTTACCCTCGCCCTTTGTCGCGGTCATCTGCTGTACCCTCCCAGCACTCTGGGTTGATTTTTAAGGCTTTCACATCGCGCTTGCAGAAGCCCTTAAAAGTGAAGCTGGGGCCCACCAACGATCCTCTTGCCTGTTGCTAGTTCTCTGTAGAGGATGTCTTCTGGCAGTCTAGCATCCTTCATACGATGGACCTTCCTAGCCCAGCCAGCGCAGTCTGAAAAGCGTGAACATTGTGTCCAGCGCGGGAGAGGACCTCAGAGTTTATAAGCTGGAAAACTACCCGCCATGGATCAGATCAGAAGTCCAGCTACTTTGACTTACTGCTTGCCCGCTATACAATAACCTGGATGACTGAGAGTCTTCTTGGACATATTGAGGGAAGGGAGTTTCTGGGGGCTAGGAAAGGGCAACGACGAGGAGGTCTGGAGATGGGTTTTCCAGATGTCTATTGCGTGGAGATTGTCAAATGGAGGAACATTGGGAATGGACTGAGGAGGGAAGATATTATTGGGAGGAACATTGAGATGAAGGGGGTATCATAAGTGGGGCATTCTGGAGGGATATCGTGGGGAGAATTGAGTGGCGTGGTCACAGAGATGGTGGCATTGATGAGGGGGGTATTTAGTAAATGGACATCAAGTGAGGGTGTACCCAGGAGAGTGATAGGACTGTGGAGGAGGGGATGGTGAGAAGAACAGAGTGGTGGGGGAGGAATTGAGTGAGTAGAAGAGTACTATCAATGGGAGGGGAGCGGTTGTTAGGTAGGCAGAGGGCAGTTGAGGAACAGGGCATTAAACTGAAGTCCTCTGTATTTCCTTCAACAGCTTATGTAACTGGAGAGGGGGAGGGGCTTGAACACCCATGCGGAGAGGGGGAGGGGATTGAACACTCCTGTGGAGAGGGGCTTGAACTCACAAGGAGAGGGGAAGGGGTTTGAACACACGTTTCTTTTCAAAGACACACATTCACACACACACTCTACACACACCTACACTCTGTCCGCCAGAGAAAGCAGTATCTCCCAGTGGCCACACATTTTAATTCAACGTCGCATTCCCATTCTGATATGTCAATCCCCTCTGTTAATGTCCCTCTTCCCCTTCTTACTCCATCCCTTATTTATTTATCTATCTATCTATCTATCTATTAAGTTTTCCTTTTTTTCCTCTCTCTGTTCCTCTCACAATAACTCCTTGCCTATTCTCCATCTCCCTCTGGTGCTCCCCTCCCCCTTTCATTATCCCAAGGCCTCCCATCCCATGATCCTTTCCCTTCTCCAGCTCTGTATCCCTTTTGCCGATCACTTTTCTAGCTCTTGGCTTCATCCCTCCCCCTCCCACTTTCAAATCTCTTACTATCTCTTTTTTCCGTCAGTCCTGACGAAGGGTCACAGCCCGAAACGTTGACTGTACTTCTTCCTATTGATGCCGCCTGGCCTGCTGTGTTCCACCAGCATTTTGTATGTGTTGCTTGAATTTCCAGCATCTTGCAGATTTCTTCGTGTTTGCTTTTTAAAACTCACTCTAATGTATGTTTATTCAGTTATCACCAGACAAGAAAGGTTTTGTTTCCTGAATACTTTTTGGTTATATCTTAAGGATTTTGAGCTGCTGATCATGACAATCACCATGAAATTTCCCTATCACACACCGTATTTTTGAAATTGCCTATATTTGTTATTTCAATTGATAATTCAAGTCAGAATAACTGATGCCAAGATAGGCAGTTTTGTTGGTCCACAAGTCAAACCGGTCATCAATTAGAACTTATAATGAGTCTGGAGAAAATCACATGGAAGGTATTCAAGAAAGTGTTCAAAATTTTCTTGGCTGCTACAGAGCACCAAACCATGAGTGCTGGTTGACAACATGCTTCAAGCATACAAAACCATGAAGTGCAACATGTCACTAAAGATTAATTTTCTGCATTCCCATTTAGACGTCTTCCCTGCAAATCTTGTTGCTGTCAGTGACGATCATGGTGAAAGGTTTCACCAGGACATTGTGGTCATGGAGAAATGGTATCAGGACAACTGGGACCATCAACGAATGCCAGGTGATTATAGTTGGATGCTTAAGCGAGAAGCCTCAGACACATATTACAAGTGAAAATCATCAGCAAAACACTTTTAGTTTAGCCTGACCATTGCAAGGCATCAGTTATTCAATTAAATAAGTTAATTTCTTGTTTCTCCAAATTCCTACATTATGCCAGTAGTTTGAAATTATATTTGTGTGCAGCTTCAAGCAGTCCATCATAAACAAACAAAAAATTCTGAGGAGGCAACACTTTAGAAAAAATTTGTTGTCCACCAGCACTTTTATCCTTTGCAATACTGACACAGTATCGGGAGAATAGAGGAAGATCAGCAGCTTAAATTTGCATCATGGTTGGCACAGGCATTATGGGCCAAAGGGTCTGTTTCTATGCTATACACATACCCTCTCAGACAAGCCCCTTTTACCTGAATTCTACCATGAACTGCAGCCGAATAATTTCACAAGAATGATCCCAGAAATGGAAAGGCTAATGCATAAGGAGCGTTTCATGCCTATGGGCTCGTCCCCACTGCAGTTCAGAAGAACGATTGATATCTCATTGAAACCTATTGAATATTGAAAGGGCTAGACAAAATCGACATAGAGAGGATATTTCCTATAGTGTGAGAGTCTAGGACCTGAGGGCACAGCCTCGGAATAGAAGGACACCCCTTTAGAACAGAGATGAGGGGGAATTTCTTTAGCCAGAGGATAGCGTATCTGTGGAATTGATTATCACAGGCAGCCGTGGAGGTCAAGTAAACACAAGGAAATCTGCAGATGTTGGAAATTCAAGCAATACACACAAATTGCTGGTGGAACGCAGCAGGCCAGGCAGCATCTATAGGAAGAAGTACAGTCGACGTTTCAGGCCAAGACCCTTAGTCAGGACTAACCGAAAGAAGAGATAGTAACAGATTTGAAAGAGGGAAGGGGAGGGGGAGATCTGAAAAGATAGGAGAAGACAGGAGAGGGAGGGATGGAGCTAAGAGCTAGAAAGTTGATTGGCATCTTTGGGAGATCCTATGCTCTGTCTGCCAAGGAAAGCAGGATCTCCCAGTGGCCACACATTTTAATTCCACATCCCATTCCCATTCTGATATGTCTGTCCATGGCCTCCTCTACTGTCAAGATGAAGCCACACTCAGGTTGGAGGAACAACACCTTATATTCTGTCTGGGTGGCCTCCAAGCTGATGACATGAACATTGACTTCTCTAACTTCCGTTAATGCCCCTCCTCCCCTTCTTACCCCATCCCTTAGCTATTTATTTATTTATTATGTTTCCCCCCTTTTTTTCTCTCTTTTCTCCCTCTGTCCCTCTCATTATAATTCCTTGCCCATCCTCTGGAATCCCCTCCCCCTTTCTTTCCCCCTAGGCCTCCAGTCCCATGATCCTTTCCCTTCTCCAGCCTCGTATCCCTTATCCCAATCAACTTCCAGCTCTTAGCTCATTCCCTCCCCCTCCTGTCTTCTCCTGTCATTTCGGATCTCCCCCTCCCCCTCCCACTTTCAAATCTCATACTGTTTCTCCCTTCAGTTAGTCCTGACGAAGGGTCTCGGCCTGAAACGTCGACTGTACTTCTTCCTATAGATGCTGCCTGGCCTGCTGCGTTCCACCAGCATTTTGTGTGTGTTGTGGAGCTCAAGTCATTGGGTATATTTAAAGCAGAAGTTGATTAGTAAGGGTGTCAAAGGCTATGGGGAGAAGGCAAGAGAATGGGGTTGAGAGGGAAAATAAGTCAGCCATAATGGAATGTAGAAGCAGATTCAATGGGCTGAATGGCCCCATTCTGCTCTTAGGTCTTATGGTCTAAATCTGAATAGAATTTAGATTAAAGTTCATGAACCTGAAAGGTTAATTCCTGATTTTCTCTCTCCTGTGTTGCTCCCAATTGCAGCATTTTCTATGACCTGCAGCCTTTGCAGGAAGTCATTGTTGTACAATATGTGAACCGAGATAGAACAAGCAGATCGTGTCTGGGTCACACCCAGTGAGTCTGTGGCCAGAGAAGCATGAAACCGCAGCACCCCGTCCTAAATGCAGACATCCTCAGTAAACTAGAAATGATCTTTTAATTAGAGTTAGAGAGTCGTAGAGAAAATTACATAAGTACTATATTTAAATGTATTGGCACTTTTTGGTTTGAGCGAGAATGGTCAGTATAGATATGGCCAACAGCTTTTGGATGGAAAAAAGAGTTGTTTTAAGCAGAATTGTTGAGGAACATTTTGACATTTACTCAAATGAGAGGTGACTGACGGGGTTGATGAGGTGGGTGCTGAGCAGATATTCTACCTTCAGGGAGAGCTCACAAGGATGTTGCTGGGTCTGGAGGACCTGAGTTATAAGGAAAGATTGAATAAGTTGGGATTTTATTACTGGGAACTTAGAAGGAAGATTGAGGGGAGATTTGATAGAGGTATATAAAATTATGAGGGGTATAGATATGGAAGGTGCAAGCGGGCTTTTTTCCGCTGAAGTTGGGTGGGACTACAACCAGAGGTCAAGGGTGAAAGGTGAAAAGTTTAAAGGGAACACAAGGGGAAACCTCTTCGCTCAGAGGGTCTTGAGAGTGTGGAACGAGCTGCCAGGACAAGTGGTGGATGCAGTCTCGATTTCAATGTTTAAGAGAAGTTTGGGTAGGTACATGGATGGGAGGGGTATGGTGGGCTATGCTCCCGGTGCAGGATGATGGGAGTAGGCAGCTTAAGTGGTTTAGCACAGACTAGATGGGCCAAAGGGCTGTACTTTTCTATGACTCTATGGCGGAATTTGGAACTGGGGGTGGGGTTTCGGTATTTTCTGGGGCTGGTAAACAGCAGCATCCTGGATTTGGCCAGTGAGGGGTCAGACCTTCTCAGTGCCACAAGGCAAAAGATGCCATAACGGATTGCCGCGTTACTTCGATAATCTGACCGATTTTTTTCTCCTCAGTGGCTGGACGATTTATTATTCAGTCTCCGCCCGAGAGTGAGGCCTCCATCGATCGGGGACAACCATGGATCTTACATCGTAGTCAAGATATAGTCAGCACGCAAACCAGGTCAGTACAATACGGAGAGCAAGATGTTGCCCATGTAGCAGGCTCCCCCTCACATGCAGCTGATGAATCCAAAGGAACGTTGGTGACTGATATAGTTTGGCACCGGTGGCATTGCAGGAGTTGCCAATCAGTGTTGAACTCAATGTAAGACTGCCTCAGGGACTCCAGCTCTGGATTTTTCCCTCAGGGTTTACTCCCGAAGCCTTCCCCATGAGTGTATACAGCCGCAAGGCAGTGATGGTTTGGGATCAGTGTTTTCCTTCTCCCAGGTAAGCTGCCAACCACGGCTGACAGTCCCCATCCCTCCCCCACCCACCTCAGTCCCTAAATTCCAGCAATGCTACTTATTTCTGTTTTGTTTATAAGAGCTTTGCTTCACTTGGAAGGGCCTTTGGTGTAATTCCTCCAATTACTCTTGGGGCTTCTCCTCATGGGAAGTTAGTCTTGTTGCGCTCCATTCTGCCTGGGCATTCGCGGCGCCCTGCCATAGTCTGCCCGCGTCCTGCCCCACTGAAAGTGGGAGCCGATAATCTGATTACGCGCCATTTGGACATTGTATCATCTGGAATTAGGGGGCTTTTTCTCAGAAGGAAATAACTCTTGGCTGCTCCTGGAACAGATATCTATTGGACCTGTGGACATCGAGATTGTGGGAGGATTGTGGAGGAAGTGGGTGACTATTGAAAAGGGTGCCAACTGTCTGGAGACTCTGGGCTGGACAAAGACCATGTGGCAGACTATGCAAGAAAGTGAGACAAATAAATATATAATTAGATCTCAGCAGAGACACTGTAATGTTGGGACACACGGACGGAAGCACTGTTCCTTCTCAACTGCGAGGGTGCGCAGCCACACAATGACTGAAATGCTCCTCGTTGTGTGAAGAAAGTCACCGTAGAGACTGTATGAACAGTAGTCTTTTTATTTAATGCACACACTCACAATCAAGCTGACTGTCTTTTAAAGGATGGGGAGGGAGAGGGAGAGAGAAAAAAAGAAAAAACAGCTATTTGCTTTATGGGCTAAACCCAAAAAACACTCTAACAGAGATGAGAAAAAGTTTACAAAATGTGAACGATTTGCTTTGCTGTACTGTACTTCAATATACTCCCCAATTAACACATAAAATCATAAGGATGCGATTTTTCAATCTTCGTTCTAAATATTCATAGTATGCATATTACAAAAAAAACATTTAAAGTGCCATTCAGTTTTCAGACCGTGCAAAAATTTCCTGCTCGGAGCAGTGATTGGTCCATGCAGTGGTTAAAAAAAACATTTAGAGGGAATGTGGATAGAGACAAAACACAGGACAGACACGTAGACAGAGAGAGTTTGATGTAGACAGACCAGTGAGTCACATATAGAGAGTGAGACAGACGTTGAGGGGTTGGTGGAAACGGTGTGAGATACAGACAGAAATAATGAAACAGGCAGAGACGTCGGGGGTAGTCTGATGCAGATGGAGATACACGCAAACACCGAGACAGACACTGATGCACTGGAGCAGATAGAAAACTGGAGGCAGAATGCACAGACGGTGATTTGGAGAGTTTGGACGCAGTTAACTGTGCAGTAATGGTACCCTAATGACTACAAAAAAATTGGAAAGGAGATGTCGCAGCAACATTCGATGGCTCTGGCCCCATGTTCACTAGAATTTAGAAGAATGAGGGGTGACCTCATTGAAACCTATTGAATGTGGATGACCTCAATAGAGTACATGTGGAGGGGATATTTCTAATGATGAGAGAGTCTAAGACCAGAGGGCATAGACTCAGAATAGAGGGTTGTCCTTTTAGAATGGAGATGAGGAGGAATTTCTTTAGCTAGATAGTGGTGAATCTGTGGAATTCATTGCCACAGGCAGTTGAGGAGGTCAAGTCTTTATGTATAGTTAGGGCAGAGGTTGATAGATTCTTGATTGGTCAGGGCATGAAGGGATATGGGGAGAAGGCAGGAGATTGGGGCTGAGAGGACAATTGGATTTGCCATGATGAAATGGCGGAGCAGACTCAATGGGCCAAACGGCCTAATTCAGCTCCTGTATCTTATCGTCTTAGAGTATTATTACAGTGCCAGTAATCAACAATGGGGGTTTGATTCCCACTGTTGTCTCTAAGGAGTTTGTACGTTCTCCCTTGTATGTGAGGGTTTTGTTTCAGATGCTCTGGGTCTCTCATTCCAAAGATGTGCAGGTTAGAGATTGGGTTAGTGGATTGAGGACATGGTGTGTCGGTGACACTTGCGGGCTGCCCCCCAGCACAGTCCGTGCTGGTTTGATTTGGCGCAAGCGATGCGGTTCACTGTAGGTTTCGATGTACATGCGAGAAATTGAGTTAATCTAACACTCTGGCGATTTCAGTGTGGTCTCCACAGCGTCTATGGTGCTAGAAAAGAGGGGGGAAGTAAACACAAACACGCTTACAGGCAGAGTGCAACATGTATCCATGGCAACGTGACTGGCTGGGACAGTCCGGCAGCTCTTAAATAACAGCTTGATATTCGTTGCTGTCTCTGATGCTCTCATAGACGTGGCCCTCGTCGTTCTGATAGGTGTGATCAGTATTCCATTTCCTTTCAATTGTGTCCAGAATGCACTGGTGTAAGAAGATATACAGAGCCTAAAGAAAAGCAGAAGATTGAAATGTTACTCACAGTGAGATGAGCCGAGCCATTCCTACAGAAGGTAAACTGTAGTTATAAAGAGTAGACGGCTCCAATTTGCCTACCAGAGCAATAGGTCCACAGCAGACACCATCTCATTGGCTCTTGACTCAACCCTGGAACATCTGGATGCCTTTTATGAACTACATCTTGGCATTCAACACCATCATCCCCACTAAACTAATCAATAGGCTGCAAGGCCTTGGTCTCAACACCTCCTTGCACAATTGGATCCTCACACGCAGACCCCGGTCACTTCGGATTGGCAACATCTCCTCCATGATCTCCAACTCAAGCTGTATGCTTAGCCCCCTGCTCTATTTGCTGTACACTTATGTGAGGCTAAGCGCAGCTCCAATGTTGTATTCAAGTTTACCGACAAAACCACTGTCATGGGCCGAATCAGCATACGGGAGGGAGAATGAAAATCTGGCTGAGTGGTGCCACAAGAACAACCTCTCACTCAATGTCAGCAAGACCTAGGACCTGATTATTGACTTCAGGAGGAAGCCAGAAGTCCCTGAGCAGATCCTGATCAGAGGATAAGAGGTGGAGAGGGTCATTAACTTTAAATTCCTCAGTGCTATCATTTTTGAGGACCTGTTCTGGGCCCAGCAAGCAAGTGCAATTATGAAGAAAGCACGGCAGCACTTCTACTTCCATAGGAGTTTGCGAAGATTTAGCATGACATCTAATACTTTGACAAACTTCTGTAGGTGTGTGGTGGAGAGTGTACCGAGTGGCCGCATTACAACCTGGTGTGGAAACACCGATATCCAACAAAAACTCGTGGATACAGCCCAGTCCGTCATGGGTAAAGCTGTCCCCACCACTGAGCACATCTTCATGGAGTGTCATCACAGAAAAGCAGCAGCCATCATCAGGGACCCCCACCACCTAGGCCATGCTCTCTTCTCGCTGCTGCCATCAGGAAGAATGTACAGGAGCCTCAGGACTCGCACCACCAGGTTCAGGAATGGTTGTTACCCTTCAACCATTGGGCTCTTGAACCAAAGAGGATAACTTGGACTCTCCTTCAAAGACTCTTCGTCTCATGGTCTCTATACATACTGTTTATTTGCTTATTATTATTATTATTATTATTATTTCTTTCATTTTGCACTTGCACAGTCTGTTGTCTTTTGCACCTTGGTTGAACGCCCAAGTTGGTGTGGTCTTACATGGATTCTGTTATGGTTATTATTCTATTATGGACATATTGAGTAAATGAATCTCAATGTTGCATATGGTGGCATATTTGTACTTTGATAATAAATATTTTTACCTTGAACTTTGAATTTTGAACTTTAATGGTTTTCACTGGCAGCAGACCTACAGGGGCTTTTCAAAGTTTGAAGTTCAAAAGACCAAAGTAAATTACTATCAAAGTACGTGCATGTCTCCATGTACAACCCTGAGATTCATTTTCTTGCAGGCATTCACAGGAAAATAAAGAAGTACAATACGTTCGGTGAAAAGTTACATACAAAGATGTGCAGACAATCAATGTGCAAAAGCAGAGACACTGTGAAAATACAGTTTTACAAGCTTAGGAATTACCATCTCAATTAACTATTGGATTACTGTCGCAGAAGCCTGAAGGCACACACTCAGCGATTCAGGAACAATTTCTTCCCCTCTGCCATCCGATTTCTAAATAGACATAGAACCCATGAATACTAACTCACTTCTTTTTTATTTGTTTCTGCTTTTGCACTACTTATTTTAATTTAACTATTTATATATACTTACTGTAATTCAATTTGTTTCTATATTTACTCTGTATTACATTGTGCTGCTGCTAAGTTAACAAATTACACAACATATGCTGGTGATATTAAACCTGGTTCAGATTCTGATTCTATAGACAATAAAAACCCACTGACTCCACCACTACTTTATTATTTCCTGTCAGTCACCTTATGTACAGCACAGTGTCACTTTCCGGTCGTACAATTAACCTATGTATATAAGCTATCTTATGTATTTATTGTGTAGGCCAGCTAGTGGCGTGGTGGCGTAGTGGCATCAGTGCTGGACTTTGGAGCTCAGGCTCCTGAGTTCGAATCCAGCCGGCTCCAAAAAACTTGGAGAGGGATGGGTTCCGCCTGGTTTCAGATGCCTGAGACACACCATATGATGAGCAATCACCAAAAAGATCAGTCCAAAAAGCTTGTCATGACAGAGCCCCAACGACCCCCACTGGGAGTTAAGGGCACATTTGTTGTGTGTGTGTTTTGGTACTATTGTGTTCTTGATCTCTTGTAGTTTTCTTTGTGCTACATCAGATTCTCCTTTATACTTATGTACATGAAATGACATTAAACAATCTTGAATCTTATATCTATGTGTATAACCTATCTTATGTACTTATATTTATTATTTTTCTCGTGTTTTTGTATTGGATCCAGGGTATCAATAGTTTAATTAAACTTGTGCACTGGAAATGATATTAAACAATCTTGAATCTTCAATCTACCAAGCCTGCAGTGATCATCAATCACCTACTTACAGAATCAGAATGAGAATCAGGTTTATTATCATCGGTCTGTGTCGTGGAATTTGTTAACTTAGCAGCTGCAGCTCATAATATAGAAGAAAATAATAATAAAAATAATAAATAATCAATAATATTGAATAGAGTAAAAATCATGCAAAAACAGAAATAATATATATTAAAAAAATGAGGTGTGGTGTTACCACATGCAGTGATGTGCCAATATTACAGGTTCAATGTCCACTTAGCAGAGGGGAAGAAGCTGTTCCTCGAAGATGTCCTGGGTACTTTGTAGGCTAGTACCCAAGATGGAGCCAACTAAATTTATGACCCTCTGCAGCTTCTTTCACTCCTGTACATCAATCCCACTATATTCTCCCACATTCCTCCCAAATCTTCTTTAATTCTACTTTAATTTTACTACTTTTAATTCTAATTTAATTCATGCACACACAAAGGCAGTGGGCAGTTTATAGCACACTACAACCCGTCTGGAGGAAATTGGAATGGTCAGAGGGTGTAGGTGCACACAGGGGACACTAGAGGGCAGGATTGCACACAGGACTGGAGAACTTGGAGGCAGCCGCTCGACAAGTGCACCATTGAACAGTCACTACAGGCGAGTCAAGTTCAAGCCAAGTTTATTGTCATTTAACTATAGACGTGTATACCATTAAATGAGACAATGTTTCTCCGGACTAGGAGAAACACATGACACACGCATAATACACAATTGTAGACATGACATGTAGAACACCCAATAACTTGGGAAAGTAAGGGTTAAATCTACAGATGAATTATACAAAGATAAACAAAACAATGTGCATAAATTAAATATTGTAGAGTACAGTACAAATTATCTGGTGACACTTTGAATGCGATGTGGCGGGGAGTTCAGAAGCCTAATGGCCTGAGGGAAGAAACTGTTTCCCATCCTGACCGTTCTTGTCTTTATGCATCGGAGTCTCCTGCCTGATGGTAGAAAGTCAAAGAGGATGCTGGGTGGAGGGGTGGGATCCTTGATAATACCAAGGGCCCTGCATATGTAGCACTTCTGATAAATGTCCCCGAAGGATGGTAGGGAGATTCCTATGATCCACTCGGCCGTTCTCACAGTCCTTTGTAGGGATTTCTGGCCCGGTGCTCTGTTGCTCCCAGACCAGATGGAGAGGCAGCTTGTCAGGACACTCTCAATGGTGCTCCTATAAAATTCAGTTAAAATGGAAGCATAAACTGAGTTCAGCAAACTCCCGCTGGCAAGTGTAATCTGTCCCATGGTGGCTAAATACTTGCCACAGGATAACTTTCCAGCTCTATAGAACAGAGCTGTGGGATCTTTGGCATCCACTTGAGAAAACACAAAAGATGGTGTTACTTTACTTTCAGACAGACAAAATGCGGGAGGAACTCAGCAGGTGAGGCAACGTTGATGGAAATAAATAACAAGTCGGCTTGTCGGGCTGAGACCCTTCTTCAGGACTGGAAAGCAAGGTGGGGGGGACACCAGAATAGAAAAGATGGGCTGAGGGGAAGGTGGCAAGTGAAGCCAGGTAGGTGGGAAAGGTCAAGGGCTGGAGAAGGAGGAATATGACAGGAGAAGAGAGTGGACCATGGGAGGAAGGGAAGGTGGAGGTGACCCGGGGGAAGTCATAGGCAGGTGAGAAGAGGTAGAAGGTCAGAGTGGGGAATAGAGGAAGAGCGCAGGGGATGGGAAAAATGTTTGCCAGAAGGAGAAATTAATATTCGTGCCATCAAGCTGGAGGCTACCCAGACGGAATATAAGGTGGTGCTTCAAGAGGACTGACATATCGGAATAGGAATGGGAATTAAAATGTTTGGCCACTAGGAAGTTCCACTTGTAGCAGATGGAGCCGAGGTGCTCGACGATGCGGTCCCTCAGTTTAAGGTCGGCCTCACCAATGTCGGAAGCAATGGATACAGCAGATACACATTTCCTCGCCCGTGTCTCTCAGTGGCCGGACAAGCACAGAAAATTCACCCTCCTTCTGCCTCAATCCGTCCAATGGTCGTACACACCATCTCCTCCGACGGCTTCTCTCTTTTCTGCGTTGCAGCAACTTCAATAGTAGCCCTTGTTAACATTTATCAGCTCCGACTCCAACATGGTGCGCTCAGTCGCCATTGTACATGAAGAAACTCCACACAGTAGCATAGAAACCTCACCGCCAACTAGCGTCTCGGTGGTGAATTGCAGAGTGGCGCAGACTCACAAACGCACAGTTATAAACACCCACAACGGCGCAGGCCGCTTACAAAGGCTGCGGCATAGGCTACTACGCAGAAATATAAATCAGCCTTTAGATCCCACACCACCAGGATCAGGTTACTACCTCTCAACCATCAGGCCCCTGAACCAGTGTGGATAACTTCACTCGTCCCAACACTGAACTGATTCCACAACCGATGGACTCACTTTCAAGGACCCTACAACTCATGTTCTCAATATTTATTACTTTTTGATTTATTATTATTATCGTGTTTCTTTTTCCTTTTTACGCAGTTTGCTGTCTTTTGCACATTGGTTGTCTGTCGGTCTTTGTGTGCAGTTTTGCATTGCTTCTATTGTGTTTCTTTGAATTTACTGTGAAAGCCTGCCAGAAGTGAATCTCAGGGTTGTATATGGTGACATATATGTACTTTGATAATTAATTTGCTTTGAACTTTGACTCAGCAGTACACCACTAGAGGCAGCCTCTAGATTTTCTGCTCAAGTCTCATGAATGGGACCCAGATCCAAAACCCTTAGACCAGGAGGCTCCCAACCTTTTTTATGCCATGGACCAATTCTATTAAGACCCCAGGTTGGGAACCCCTGTTTTAGACCTAAACGACAGTGTCACTCATCAAGACTAATGATATGGAATGTGATCATGTGTAGAGACAAAGTCTAGGTAAAAGTCCTTTCACTCGAATATAGATCCCCAGCACCCAGGCCATGCTCTTTACTCCCTGCTGCTATCAGATAGAACGTACAAGAGCCTCAGGACTCACACCACCAGGTTCAAGCACAGTTACAACCCCACGGGGATAACTACACTCATTTCCCCATCCATTGAGATGTTCCCACAACCAGTGATCTCACTTTAAGGACTCTTTTATTTCATGTTCTCATTATTTATTGCTATTTATTTATATTTACATTTGCACAGTTCGTTGTCTTCTGCACTCTGGTTGATCTTTCATTGATCCTGTTATAGTTATTGTTCTATAGATTTGCTGAGTGGAAATGAATCCACAGGAAAATGAATCTCAGGATTGTATATGGTGTCATATATGTACTTTGATAACAAAATTTACTTTGAATGAATTTCCGGTGAAAGAGCACCATGGATGTGTGGGAGGCCAGAGTATTGCCAGCCACTGCGTTTTAGGAATTGCTCAGGTCTTGCCAAGAGGGTGAATATTCTGAGCTGGAGTGGAACTCAACGTGATAATTTATAATGCTGAAGCTGAACCAAAAGCAGAAACTTCTCACCTCAGACTGGACCATGCACGACCGATTCATCCTAATCTTACTGACGACTCCGTGGACATCAACCACTTCCTCCTTTTCTACCTGTTGCAGGAGATAGACAAGGGCTATGAAAGTGCCAGTCCGCCCTGAACCAGAGCTGAAACGAAACAGGATTATCGTCATTTTCAGATTTATATTCTTCTGTCAGTCTCCATGGCAACTTGGCCTGCATTAAAAATTCTGATTAAATAAGGCATTCTTTAGACAATTTTTTTCACCCTCCCAATAAATGTCTCCCTCACTCTGTCAGTAATTCCTTTCCTCCAGCACCCAGTCTAACCTATATGTTAATGCTAATTATGCCCCTCATGCTAGTCCACAGTCCCACTCCTCTCCTCCAGTGGACCGTGCTACTAATTAGCTCTGTCCAGACATTAACCCAGCTCCCTCACATGTCCTTCTGAGGCGTTAATCCTGCCCTTTCAAATGTACTCAGTCACCCCTCTTCCCTATGCTGCATGGTTCTCTCCCATGGTAACTCAGCTCGCACACTGTCATAAACACAAGAGGTGCTGGAAGTCCAGAGCAACACACACAAAATGCGGGAGGAAATCAGCAGGTCAGACGGTATTCATCTTGCCACTTCCATTGCATTTTGACTGTTTTTCTATAAGGCTTCCTTGCCAAAATGGAAAGTGTGCAAGGAGCCGGCCAGATTCGAACTCAGGACCATTTGTCTCAAATGCTGCTACACCAGTGCTTACACTGACAAGGCAGTATCTACGAAGAGGAATAAGCAGTTGTTGTTTCAGGCTGAATCCCTTCATGAAGATTGGAAAGAAAGGGGGAAGAATGCCTAATGAGAAGGTGGAGGAGGGGAAGGAGTACAAGCTAGAAGGTGATAGGTGGAGGGGAGGGATGAAGTAAGAAGCTGGGAGGTGATAGGTGGAGAGAGAAGGATGAAGGAAAAAGTTGGGAGGTGAAAGGTGGAGCGAGAAGGATGAAGGAAGAAGCTGGGAGGTGATAGGTGGAGGGGAGGGATGAAGGAAGAAGCTGGGAGGTGATAGGTGGAGGGGAGGGATGAAGGAAGAAGCTGGGAGGTGATAGGTGGAGGGGAGGGATGAAGGAAGAAGCTGGGAGGTGATAGGTGGAGAGAGAAGGATGAAGGAAAAAGTTGGGAGGTGAAAGGTGGAGCGAGAAGGATGAAGGAAGAAGCTGGGAGGTGATAGGTGGAGGGGAGGGATGAAGGAAGAAGCTGGGAGGTGATAGGTGGAGAGAGAAGGATGAAGGAAAAAGTTGGGAGGTGAAAGGTGGAGCAAGAAGGATGAAGGAAGAAGCTGGGAGGTGATAGGTGGAGGGGAGGGATGAAGTAAGAAGCTGGGAGGTGATAGGTGGAGAGAGAAGGATGAAGGAAAAAGTTGGGAGGTGAAAGGTGGAGCGAGAAGGATGAAGGAAGAAGCTGGGAGGTGATAGGTGGAGGGGAGGGATGAAGGAAGAAGCTGGGAGGTGATAGGTGGAGGGGAGGGATGAAGTAAGAAGCTGGGAGGTGATAGGTGGAGAGAGAAGGATGAAGGAAAAAGTTGGGAGGTGAAAGGTGGAGCGAGAAGGATGAAGGAAGAAGCTGGGAGGTGATAGGTGGAGGGGAGGGATGAAGGAAGAAGCTGGGAGGTGATAGGTGGAGGGGAGGGATGAAGTAAGAAGCTGGGAGGTGATAGGTGGAGAGAGAAGGATGAAGGAAAAAGTTGGGAGGTGAAAGGTGGAGCGAGAAGGATGAAGGAAGAAGCTGGGAGGTGATAGGTGGAGGGGAGGGATGAAGGAAGAAGCTGGGAGGTGATAGGTAGAAAATGTGAAGGGCTGGTGAGGAATGAATCTGATAAGAGAGGAGAGTGGACCATGGGAAACAGGGAAGGAGAAGGGGCACCAGGAGGAAATGATAGGTAGGTGAGAAGAGAAAAGGTAAAAGGCTAGAGTGGGGAATTTAAGAAGAGGGAAGGGGAGGAGGAAAAATTACTGAATGAGGGGTGACCTAATTGAAACATATCAAAGGTTGAAAGGCTTTGAAACCCAGTGGATGTGGAGAGGATGTTTTCTATGGTAGGGGAGTCTAAGACTATAGGATACAGCCTCAAAATAGAGAGGTGTCCTTTTAGAATGGAGATAAGGAGGAATTTCTTTAGCTAGAGAGTGGAGAATCTGTTGATTTCATTGCCACATGTGTCTATGAAGGCCAAGTCATTGGGTATATTTAAGGTAGAGGTTGATAGGTTCTTGATTAGTCAGGGCATGAAGGGATACGGGGAGAAGACTGGAGATTGGGACTGAGAGCCTTGGAGCAAGCTTGAGGGGCCAAATAGCCTTATTCTGCACCGATATCTTATGGTCTTATCTGCAGTTTCTTCTGTCTAACTCACTTTGTCATTTGGTAACTTATCCTTCAGAGCTGTGTTGGATTCGATCTCCAGTGATGTCAGTGCAGCTCACTGTCACACAGTAACCCCCTTTCCCAATTTCCCTGCGCAAATGATTGTATCCCTACCGCTTCCCTCACACCATGATATAAGCACTAAAGTACCCACTATCTCTGCTACTTTGTGTATTCAACCAGAACATGCCCATAATTAGTTAACTAGGATACGAAATTAGCACTCAGACCGCTAGTGAACCCCTCTGTAAACCCCTTGTTAAACCACACTTGACATATTATGTTCAGATATGGACCCTCATTATAGGATGTGGAAGTTTTAGAGTGGTGGGGGGGGCAGGTAGATTATAAGGATGCTGCCTGGATTAGAGAGCATGTCTAGGGCTTTTCTCTCTGGAGTGAGGGAAGTGACTGGACAGAAGTGTACAAGATGATAAGACGTATAGGTTAAAAGGGTAGCCAGAGACATCTTCCCCAGAGAGGAAATGGCTGTCGCAAGGGGGCATAATTTTAAGGTGATTGGAGAAAAGTATAGGGGTTGTCAGAGGTGAGATTTTTTTTAAAGCAGAGGGTGGAGTGAATGCCCCACCGGAGGTAGAGGCAGATACATCAGAGACATTTAAGAATCTCTTAGATAGGAAGATGGATGATATAAATATGGAAGAGCTGGATTGATTTTAGATTAGGTGATAAGGTTGGACAACATTGTGGCTGAATGGCCTGCACTGTGCTGTAGTAATCGATGTTCTACTAATGAAGAGTCAGCAGGGCAAATGCTGGAAACAAAGGGAGTGTACGACAGCTCATAAGAAAGCAGTAATGAGATTCTTGAAGGGCCTCTTAAGACATACCCTTAACTGAGAATTGAAGTCCGTACAGACTGAACAAAGGAGATGCTTACCTACAATGTACAACAGGAATTCCTCCCTGACTCCTGTTCAGGTGATTCCAGATCATCCCGTGGAACTGCAGCAGGTTCTCTGTGGTCTTAGGAACATTCTGGTTTGGCCAGGAAGTGAAGTGGAACTGCGTGACTCTGCGTGACTCTGAGGATCCCGCCTAATCGAAGAAGGCAAAGCATCAGTCACAGAGTAAGAATCACAGTCAGGCTCATTGTCACTGTGGTAGACGACTTGAAACTTGTCGCTCTGCAACAGGCGTGCAGCGTGAAGGCAAACAAGACACTTCAAATTAAAAAAAATATATATTATGTGGAATAATGAAGGTTCCTGAGCCCATAAGCAATCTGATGGTGGAGGGGAAGAAGCTGTTCCAGAATTATTGAGTGTGTGTCTTCGTACAGGAAGTGCTCCTGTACTTCCTCCCGGATGGCAGTAACAGGAAGAGGGCATATCCTGGATAGTGAGGGTCTTTAATCATAGAATCATAGAAATCTACAGCAAATTACAGGCCCTTCGGCCCACAATGATGCGCGGACTATGTAATCTACTCTAGAAGGTGCCTAGAATTACCCTACTGCACAGCCTCTATTTTTCTAAGCTCCATGTACCTATCTAAGAGTCTCTTAAAAGACCCTGTTGTATCCACCTCTATCACTGCTGCTGGCAGTGCATTCCACGCACCCACCACACTCTGTGTGAAAAACTTACCTCTGACATCCCTCTTGTACTTACTTTCTAGCACCAAAAACTATGACCCCTCGTGTTAGCCATTTCAGCCCTGGGAAGAAGCATCTGGCTTTCCACATGATCAAAATGCCTCTTATCATCATATACGCCTCTATCAGGTCACCACTCATCCTCCGTCGCTCCAAGGAGAAAAGGCCGAGTTCACTCAACCTATTCTCATAAGGCATGCTCCCCAATCCAGGCAACATCCTTGTAAATCTCCTCTGCACTCTATAGTATCTACATTCTTCCTGTAGTAATGATGGATGGTGCCTTCTTGAGGAAGCATCTCTTGAAGATGTCCTCGATAGTGGGGAGGGTTGTGATCTGAAGGAGCTGGCTGAGTCAACAACGTTCTGCAGCCTCTTGAGATGCTGTGTATTGGGTCTTCCATACCAGACAGTGATGCGACCGGTAAGAATGATCTCCACCATACATCTATAGAAATTTGCATGAGTCTTTGTTAACAAACCTTGAGGAAGTTGAGCTGCTGGCATGCTCTCTTTGTGATTTCTTCAGTGTGTTTGGTCCAGGAGAGATCCTTGGAGATGTTGACACCCAGGAACTTGAAGCTGGGCACACTTTTCTCTGCTGACCCCTCAATGACAACTACTGCGTGCTCTCCTGACTTCCACTTGCTGAAGTCCACAGTCTTTCTGATACTGTTGTGGTGACACCTCCCATCCAGCTGATCTGTCCCACTCCTGTATGCCTCCTCATCACCACCTGTGATTTTACCAACAACAGTGGTATAATCTGCATCTTTATCAACAGAGAAGGGGTTTGTTGCGTCTATTCTGGGGCAGATCACTGCCCTTTGGTCAGGTTGCATGCAATAGTAGGTGACACCCTGGTTCACCGCTTCAGTAGGTGGGCTAAACCGGGTGAGGCCTGGTGAGCGGGGACATGCCTGACCTAGCACGCATACCCAGCCTGGCGGACTGGGTGGGTGGGATTAACACGGGGATTCAACAGCCACCAATGCTCCGTGGAGACCGAAGGGCATGACAAGGCGCAGGAGATGTCATGGTTGTCCACTGCAACCACGGAAGACTCCAGTTTGTCATGACCGATCGTCCCACGGGACCCAGACGCCTGCAGTTCAGAGAGCTGGAACAGCCCCAGTGCAATGGCTTTTCCACTTCAAAAACTCTCCTGCACAGGTTTCAAAAAACTTCTCATTGTCGGGTACAATGGACAACCAATCACCACGAGTGGGAAGTAAAATGTAGGAACAATAAAATAGGCCACAGCCAACTAAGGAACTAAATATCTGGTGAAAGAAAAACAGAAGGAAGTCTGCAGATGCTGGAAATCCAAAGTACCACACACAGAATGCTGGAGGGACTCAGCAGGCCAGGCAGCATCTATGGAGAGGAACAAACAGTCGACGTTTCAGGCTGAGATTCTTCTTCAGGACTGGGACGGAAGAGGAGAAGTCAGGGTAGGAAGTGGGGGGGAGGGGAGGAAGAAGTACAAGGTAGTTGGGGAGGGGGTGAGGTAAAGAGCTGGGAAGTTGATTGGAGAAAGAGATAGAAGGCTGGAGAAGGGGGAATCTGATAGGAGAGGACAGACCATGGAAGAAAAGGAAGGGGGAGCATTAGAGGGAGGTGATGGGCAGGTTATATTTTACTAATCAACTTCAGGATTTCAGGATGTATATCGTATACATTTCTCTGACATTAAATTGAACCTTTGAACCTTTGAACGAAAATCCTTCAACCCCTCCCCTGGTTTCACCTATCCCCTACCACTTTGTATTTCTTCCTCCCCTGCCCCCACCTTCTTATTCTGACTCCTTCCCCCTTCATTTCCAGTCCCGATGAAGGGTCTCAGAGTGATTTGTCGACAGTTTACTCTTTTCTGTAAGTGCTGCCTGACCTACTGAGTTCCTCCAGAATGTTGTTCTGGATTTCTAGCATCTGCAGACCTCCTCCTGTTTGTGATAATGACCACACACACAAAATGCTGGTGGAACACAGCAGGCCAGGCAGCATCTATAGGAAGAAGCACTGTCAACATTTTGGGATGAGACCCTTCGTCAGGACTGACTGAAAGGAAATATAGCAAGAGATTTTAGATTTTACTAAGATCTCTTAGTATCTTTCCTTTCAGTAGGTCCTGGCGAAGGGTCTCGGCCCAAAACGTCGACAGTGCTTCTTCCTATAGATGCTGCCTGGCCTGCTGTGTTCCACCAGCATTTTGTGTGTGTTGTTTGAATTTCCAGCATCTGCAGATTTCCTTGTGTTTGTGATAATGACCAACTAATTTGCTTAAGCAATGTTGGCTATGGACTTTTGGCCAAATCATTTAACAAAAGCCAATGGCATTTTGCATCATTAGCTGTGGGCAGTGAGAGCTTTGGAACAGCTGATGGATAATTGATGGTAGATAGAGGGAGTGCATAGGATAAATTCAAAACAGATCCATAGAAATTGCAGTGTATAAGTGAGACGTAATTGGAACAAGCTCCTCAAGGAAATGATTCATGTATATACAAATGATATTAGAATCAGAATAAGAGAAATAAGGCACAACAGCAGTTATATTTCATTAGGAATTTAAGGAGATTTGGTATGTCACTCACAAATTTTTACAGATGTACCATAGAAAGCATTCTAACTGACAGTATCACTGTCTGGTATAGGGGAGGGAGGTCACTGCATAGGATCGAAATTTAAGCTGCAGAGTTGTCAACTTAGTCAGCTCTATCATGGGCACTAGCCTCTCCAGGATAGTTCAAGTAGCAATGCCTCAAAAAGGACCCCCATCACAGGTTCTCATTGTTCTCATTGCTACCATCTGGAAGGAGGTGGTACAGGAGTCTGAAGACACATACTCAACGATTCAGTAACAGCTTCTTCCTCTCTGCTGTCCAATTTCTGAATGGACATTGAACCCCTGAACCCTACCTCACTATTTTTTTATTTCTATTTTTGCACTATTTAATTGAACTATTATATTTATATAAAAAAATGCTGGGGGTTAACCTTGCGATAGGCTGGTGCCCTATCCGGGCGGAGGGGGGGTGTGGCCGGCCTGATAAGCCTATAAGGCTTAGGACAGACTTTAACTTTAACTAATAACATCAGCACACGTCATGGAATTTGTTGCTTTGTGGCAACAGTACAATGCAATTCATAATAATAGAAAAAACTGTAAAATTGTAACCTTAAGTTACAAAAAGAAAGGGAAAATACTGAGGAAATATTCATGGGTTCAATGTCCATTCAGAAATCTGATGATGGAGGGGAAGAAGCTGTTCCTGAATCACTGAGTGTGTGTCTTCAGGCTCCTGTATCTCCTCCCTGATGGTAGTTACCTGAGCAATTTGAGACAAATGTACAAATTTTGGGAGGACCTTGGTTAGTTTTCCTGTAGTTACATCTGGGTTATTTTCAATTGAATGATGATTGTGATCATATGACGATCTGGATGATAATGTGGTTAACTGGATCAGCAAATCTGTGGATGACACCAAGTCTGGGGCTGTAGTGACAGTGAGGAAGGATATCATGGCTTGCAGCGGGATCTGGCCCAGCAGACAAAAAGGCTGAAAAATGCAGACGGAATTGAGTGCGGACATGTGGGAGATGCTGCACTTCGGTAGGACCAACCAGGGTAGGCCTTACAGAGGAGTGTGGTGGAACAAAGGGATCTGGGAATACAGGCCCGTAATTAATTGAAAATGGCATCTGAGGTAGTTAGGGTCCTAAAGAAAGCATTTGGCACAATGGTCTTCATAAGTCAAAGTATTGAGCACAGGAGATTGGATGTTATGTTGAAGTTGTATAGACATTGGTGAGGTCTAATTTGGAGTATTGTGTGCAGTTTTGGTTGGTCACCTACCTTCAGGAAAGATATAAATAATGTTCAAAGAGTATAGAGAAAATTTACAGGGAAGTTGTTGTGTCTGGAGGACCTGAGCTATAAGGAAAGATCGAATAGGTTAGGACTTTAATCCTTGGAACATAGAAGGTGGAGAGGAGATTTGATAGGGGTATGCAAAATTATGAGGGTTATAGATAGGGTAAATGCAAGCAGGCTTTTTCAACTGAGGTTGGATGGGACTACAACTCGAGGTCATGGGTTAAGGATGGTGAAGTGTTTAAGGGGAGCACAAGGGGGAACTTTGTCACTCAGAGAGTCTTGAGAGTGCAGAATGAGTTGCCAGTGCAAGTGGTCCATGCGAGCTCGATTTCAACCTTTCAGTGAAGTTTGGATAGGTACATGGGTGCTAGGGAAATGGAAGGCTATGGTCCTGGCACAGGTTGATGGGAGTAGGCAGCTTAAATGGTTTGGCATGGACTAGATAGGCTGAAGGCCCTGCTTGTGTTATGTACTTTTCTATGACTCTGTGATTCTAAGACATAGGAGCAGAATTAGGCCATTCAGCCCATCCATCATGACTCTGCCATTCCATCATGGCTAATTTATTAACTCTTTCAACCCTATTCTCCTGCTTTCTCCCCATAACCTTTGACACCCTGACTAGTCAAGAACCTATTAACCCCCACTTTAAACATACCCAGTGACTTGGCCTTCACAGCCGTCTCTGGCAATGGGATTCCACAGATTCACTAATCTCTGGCTGAAGTTCTTCCTCAACTCTGTTCCAAAAGGATGACCTTCTGTTCTGAGGCTGTGCGCTCTGGTCCTAGATTCCCCCACTGTAGGAAACATCCTATCCATGTCCACTTCAATATCTGATAGGTTTCAATGAGATGCCCCCTCATTCTTCTAAATTCCAGCAATTGCAGGCCCAAGCCCATCAAATGCTCTTCATTCCCAGAATGATTCCCTTTCAATTCCAAGATCATTCCCCTGTACCTCTTTTGGTTCCTCACCAGCACATTCCTTCCTTAGATAAGGGGCTCAAAGCAGCTCACAATACGCCAAGTGCAGTCTGACCAATGCCTTAAAGTAGCACTCAGAAAATGCTGGAGGAACTCAGCAGGCCAGGCAGCATCTGTGGAAAAGAATAAACAGTCAACATTTCAGACCGAGACCCTTCATCAGGGCTGGGAAAATGTCCAGTCCTGCTGAAGGGTCCCAGCCCAAAACGTCGACAGTTTGCTCTGTCCTGCAGCATTTTGTGCATGTTCCTTTGACTCCCTGCATCAGTAGATTTTCTCTTGTTTGGAATGCCTTTTAGAGTCTCAGTTAGCAATCAGCTAGTTCTCCACGGTGGTCTCTTTGTAATTAACTCTTCACCTTTTCGATATTAAATTTCCTGGTTGTCCAAGCAGAGCAGAGGTTCACTGAAATGACATTCACCGTGACGTCCCCGTAGGCCTCAGTCTTGTCATCCTTTGGCCAGTATTGTTCGCATTTGCTCTGGAAACAAAACAGTTATAAGAATGATCAGAGGACTAATGGGAGAAGGAGCTGGCTTTGCAATCCTTGTCCCAGCGAGCCATGGCACTAAACGCAACCAAGCACTTTCACTCTGGTTTCCAAGTTGGAAGATTCCAAGTTCAAACTACTCTTCACAATCAGAATCAGGTTTAATATCACCGACAAATGTCGTGAATTTGTTTTAACTTTACAGCAGCAGTACGTGATAAATAGATAGAGAATAAACTGAGTTACATTAGTTTTATATATATATATATATGTATGTTGATTAAATAGATAAAATAAGTAGTGCAGAAATAAAGAAATAGTAAGATGGGTTCAATGTCCATTTAAAAACCAGATGGCAGAGGAGGAAGATGCTGTTTCTGAATCACTAAGTGGGTGTCTTTACATCCTGTTTCTGTACATCTTTCCTGACAGAGATGGTGTGAAGCAGGCATGTCCTGGGTGGTGGGACTGGACCCAGACTTCTGAGGTCAAGAGAGTGGAACTGCCCCAATGCAATGGCATTTCCACTTCAAAAACCTTCCCGCACAGGTCTCCTGTCATCATTAGACATGACAGACAACCACCAAACTCTTTGAGCAGGCAAGTTCTAGATGCCATTCAAGATTAAGTTCTCTGGATGGATAAGATTTGCCTCAGTCTGCCCTTAACCATTTTGCTGGATACAGAAGCAACTAAAGGAAGGAAACGCTTCACAGAAAAATATGATATCTCATCCCCAGTTTTGGTGAAGTAGGGAGATGCAGGTAAATCAAAGTTCAAGGATTAACTTTATTCACATGACATGCGTAATGAATTTCTGTGGTGCGTTGGTTGGGGCGCGACATGCAACAAAAAAGCAATAGCATTTAACAATTATAAAGAGTAAAGAATTATATAAAATATGAAGTTAGAGGTTAAAGTATGGATATGAGATATAACATGCAAAGTTATATAAGATACGAGTTACATCCCCACTGCATATCCCCTGGTGGCTGCTTTGACACTGGGTGTCAGCTGTTGTCCGAATTCACTTATGTCAGAGACAGTTTCTTAAATCTGTGCTATACCAATTCTCTGATAAAATATGTTTGCGTCACCATAGATTAATACTGGGCATGTGTTGCAGTACATTGTCTTAACTTATCTGCTCTCCTGTGGGAGGCGGGAATTAGCTCGTGGAAGAAGCATTGTAGCCTCTTCCACTAGCTTCCATTTACTAATGATGTCGTAGCGCCGCTAGGGTTTAAATCTAGCACACGTTCCCTTTTCCTCTTGGGTCATAATCGAACAGGTAGATGAAGGTGCCATGGATACGGTAGATGGGGGAGGGAGGGAGGTGTGCTGCAGTGCAGAGGGCCCAAGTGCACACTTTAGATAGGCATTTGACACTGTGTGTATGTTTCACGTTTGCTTTGGCCTGCTCCTTCGGACACTCAGTTTAGGTAGGTATCTGTAACTGAGTTTAGTTTGAAGGGTTACCAAATGTTTAGTATCTGTCTTGTCTTGTAAATAAATAGTTAACCTGCTTACTGGAAATCTTTCTCCTATTGTCCACTCCCCTCCCCTATCAGATTCTTCCTTCTCTAGCCCTTGACCTTTCCCAACCACTTGTCTTCACCTATCACCTTCCAGCCAGCCTCTTCTGCCTCCCCCCAACTTTTTTATTCTGTCATCATCCCCCTTCCTTCTCAGTGCTGAAGAAGGGTCTCAGTCCCAACGTCGACTGCTTACTCCTTTTCATAGTTGCTGCCTGCCCTGTTGAGATCCTCCAGCATTTTTGTGTGTTTACTGGTAACGAGTCTCTTCTGTCCCCACTCACCAAACCCGTGAACCTGATTTCCCACAACAAAATGAAACAAGTGAAACAGATCTGGAAAGCTCATGGTTTAATATACCATAAGGCTATTCAATAATAATCAGGCCAAGAATTGTGCACAAGATGCCCAACCTGTTCAGCTAATGCATCACCAGTTTACAATGTAGGTGCAATTCTGGGATTATGTACTGTCACAGATCTATAACATCCAAGGGGACCACACCTTGTCCTGGTTTGTAGGCTTGCGCGCCTCAGTGACCAGGAGAGTGATGTTGGCTGGACTCTCAGGGCTTAATGTTTTAGCTCTTGATAAGGTCACCCATATCAAACAGGTCAAAGGGTAGAGGCCAGACTAAGAGTGGTCCACTGGTCCACCAGGTTCGGAATCCAGCTCGGGGCTAACAATCCTGACTGGTGCAAAAAAAACACTGTTAAGGAAACAGCAATGAGTATTCCTGAGTCTCCACCCAGGACTTGCAAGACTGATAGTAGTGAAAACCAAGCTACTGGCATGATGAAGGAAGCCCTGAACACCATCAGAGATGGAGGACCTTCATGGTTGCCCTGAACACGGTGGTGTAACGGGCTATGGAGATGTTCTTCGTACGCACACCCTCTCGAAGAGGCTCCTGATTTGCTGGTTTGAATGGAAGTCTCCAAGGAGTCTGTGGGTTTTATAGTAGGGGTGAGTTTATAGCAGGGAGTATTTTGATAACAGAGAAAGGCACGACACAGCTGTCATGGGGAGCAGGGGGTAGAAGCCCCCCCACCCTACAACAGCCTAAAGATGGATTAAAGAACAGATGCTAAAGATGCAGATAGGAGGGAATGCCATTATGGAATGGAACAACCTCAAAGACATGAAGGTGATGAATTATGGTCTCTATAAAATTTAAAAAATGGTTTGTTTTGAGGGAGAAGATTGAAGCTACTTTCCAATGACTTAATGGAGGTAGATCTTTTCTTGCAAATAACAAATGTGCATATAATTTGATTTGCTCTGAATTTATTGCTGTATGCTAGAAGACCTAACTGAACAGTAGTTGACACACAATGCTATTAGTGCCATGGGCATTGGAGTGTTGAGTTCAATCCTGACATCCTCTGTAAGGAGTCTCTGTATGCCCTCCTCATGCAATGCATGAGGTTTCCTCTGGGAGCTCCAGTTTCCTCCCACTGTCCAAAGATGAAGGAGGTAGGTTAATTGGTCATTGTAAATTGACCCATGATTAGGTTAGGGTTAGATCAGTGGTTGTTGGCGACGCAGCTTGAAGGATGGGAAGGGATTTTGCTGTGATGTGTCTCCAAATAACAGAGAATAAATAAAAATTCGGGACTCACCTGATTTTGCTCCGCACATTTGGTCAGCATCACAATGACCTCTGACTTCTGCTCCCAAATCATGCGCCAGAAGTCCACCACTGTATTCGGCAGGGGTCCCTGTGTAGCAATGAACGCCTTTTCGCGATTGTAGCCCTACAGAAAACCAGAAGGAGAACTCTGAAGAAGCCAACAGAAGTAAAAGAAAAACCCGAGGTGTGAGATGCCCTGCTGGCTGGAGATGAGAAAGCAAGGGGTGGAGTAAAAAGATGGAGTCTGGTAGAGTTCTACTCAACTAAAACCCAAAGACCTCCCAGTAAATTCTCCAATCATTCACCCTAAGATGCTAAAGCAGAGCTGATACATTTGGGCATCTAGGTGTGAGGTTAAGTTTATAGGTAAAGTTTCCTCTCAATATGATCTTGTAGCAGGCAAAAACACGAGATTTTGCATTTGCTGGAAATCTCGAGCAGCTCACATAAAACACTGGTGGGGTAGCATCTATGAAGAGGAATAAAGAGCTGATGTTTTGGGCTGAGATCCTTTATCATTGGAAAGGAAGAGGGAAGAAGCCAGAATAAAGGGGGTGGGTGAGAGGGGTACAAGATAGCAGGTCATAGGTGAAACCAGGTGAGTGGGAAATAGAGTAGGTAATGAAGAGGGAATGAGGCTGGGAGAGGATAGCTGGAAGATGTAAAGGGCAGGATTCCCTAAGATTAAAAGATGCCAGTTGAGGTGGTCCCTAATCTGTGTTGGGTCTCACCGTTGCAGAGGACACTGAGAGCAATAGATGTCCCCGACAGACTCGCAGGTGAGGTGTTGCCTGAACCAGAAAGATTGAATGGCAAGAGAGGAGGCGTAGCACTTGACAGGGGAGGGGAAGATGTGCCTTTGTAATAGGATCCTGTTGAAGATGATGGACATTATGGAGGCTCATGGGGGTGGTAGGAGAAGACAAGGGGGATGAAAGTGGGATGATAGGGTGAGGGCAGATGTGGGGTGTACCAGGTACTCCTCCTCTAAGAGGACCACAACCCTATTGTGATTTGGAGGCTTGTGTGTCTACTGTGTCCAGTTCTGGTCGCCTCACTATAGGAAGGATGTGGAAGCATTGGAAAGGGTACAGAGGAGATTTACCAGGATGCTGCCTGGTTTCGAGAGTATGGATTATGATCAGATTAAGGGAGCTAGGGCTTTACTCTTTGGAGAGAAGGAAGATGAGAGGAGATATGATAGAGGTGTACAAGATATTAAGAGGAATAGACAGAGTGGAAAGCTAGCGCCTCTTCCCCAGGGCACCACTGCTCAGCACAAGAGGACATGGCTTTAAGGTAAGAGGAGGGATGTTCAAGGGGGATATTAGAGGAAGGTTTTTCACTCAGAGAGTGGTTGGTGTGTGGAATGCACTGCCTGAGTCAGTGGTGGAGGCAGATACACTAGTGAAGTTTAAGATTCTATTAGATAGGTATATGGAGGAATTTAAGGTGGGGGGTTATGTGGGAGGCAGGGTTTGAGGGTCGGCACAACATTGTGGGCAGAAGGGCCTGTGATGTGCTGTACTATTCTATGTTGTATGTTCTGTGTTCAATGACTCAGATAACCATGTTGGCTGGTCTAGACTTTATGCTTTATCTCTTGGTAGAGTCACCCGTGCCAAACAGGTCAAAGGGTAGCGGCCTGTTCCAGGGCTAACAATGCTGGCTGGTCACAGAGTCCTTCTTTATCTGTATGTGATGGCATATGACCAGGGGCGGAGATGGAGAAGGGACTGGAGAACAAAAAGATGAGGAGTAGATTTGAAAGGTGGGGGGGGGGGGAGAGAGAGAGACACCAGGCAACAGGTGAAACTTGGAGGGGGAGGGATGAAGCCAAGAGCTAGGAAGTTGATTGGTGAAAGGGACAGAAGGCATGGAAGAAAGAAGAAAGTGGGGGGGTGGTGTTGGCGGTGTGTAGGAACACCCCTGGGTGGGCTAGGAGATAACATGAGAGAGGGACAAAGGGATGGGAAATAGTGAATTCCTCCAGCATTTTGTCTATGTTGCTTGGATTTCCAGTATTTTCAGATTTTCTCTTGTTTGCATTCCGAACCAAATCGAGTCCTCAGATTCAAACCCAAAGCAGCCCGGAGCAGGCCCAAAGCCTCGCTTACCGGTTCATCATATTAGTGGGCACAGAGCACAGCAGACAGGGCAGTGTTCATAGCCTCAGCCCCACGGAGAGAGGAGTGACCATCACGGAGTGCAAGCGAAATCGGCTCCTGCCTCGGATCCTGACACCCCGATATGAAACAAGAAAGGAAGGAAAGAAAAGTCTGCCAGCCTTATCTAATCTGACAAATATGTGACCTGATTCCACACCCTCATGACTAATTCTCGAGTTTCTTTTTCCTTAATACCTTCTCATGGGAGGGTAAAATGAGTAATAAATGTTGCCCTCACCTTAAATGAGGAACAGTAACAAATAAGGAAGTAATTCTTGATTACTTTCAAGAACAGGGGAATCCAAAGGGATTCAACCCCTCTCTCCTCAGATTGGACAACTGACAAATCGCAGAACCTATATGTTATGTATTTAATATTTCAGTAATATTTAAGGGATCTAGTGTGTGTGTGTGTGTGTATAGGTTAACTAAACTTTGTTTAAATAATTAATTATGGGTGTGTACACCTTGTTAAAAGTAAAGATGAAGCTAGATCTACATTCCCAGACTCTCGTGTCTTCCTTAAAATTAGGTTAATGTTTTGAAGTTACAAAAAACACTATAAACTTCCACTTTAAAGGACTTGGCCTCATAGCCATCTTTGGCAATGAATTTCACAGATACACCATCCTCTAGCTAGAAAAATTCCTCCTCATTTCTGTACTAACAAGATGTTGTTATATTCTGAGGGCGTGCTCTCTGGTCCTAGACTCTCCCACTATATGAAACATCCTCTCTACATTCACTAACTGTTTTTAATGTTTCGGATGAGGGCTTGCATAGGTCTGTGTGTGAAACTCACAGGCATGTAACTTGCATTGATGTAATCGGAAGAGCTGCTACCGGGCTGTCGGCTAAGTTTAACTCTGGTAGCGTCATCTGAAAGAGGAAACAGCGTCATTGGAATGAACAGCACACAGTAAATGCAGTCTCTTGTATCCATAAGACACCATAAAACACAGGAGCAGAATTAGGCCATCTGGCCCATCGATTCAATCATGGCTGATACTTTTTTTCTTGCTCCTTCTCAACCCCAGTTCCCAGCCTTCTCCCCGTAAACTTTGATGTCATGTCCAATCAAGAATCTATCAATCTTCGCCTTAAATACACCCAATGACCTGGCCTCCCCAGTGGCACATAGCAACAAATTCCACAAATTCACCACCCTTTGTCTTCCCTGGAATTGTGGTGCATTGGGCAGAAACCTTGTCATTTCTTTAGCATTTGTCTGTTTTTTTGAGGCCGAGTTTCTAGCTCGACTCTCAACCCAGCACAGATGGAAAGTGTGCAAGGAGCCGGCCGGATTTGAACCGGGGACCACTCGGTTTGAATGCTGTGGCTGATGCCACTACACCACCAGCTGGCTTATTCACTGGAATAAGAAGCCATCTTGAGCACCAATGAGGAAGGAATGTAACTATGTAACCTGGCAACGGTAACTTCTTCAATAGATGCATTAGTACTGACAAACACTGGTAGATCATTTGGTCCTTTTATCCACCCTCATTCTCCTTATTTCTTCTACCCGGCTACCATCCAAACAGAAGTGGGAACTTAAATACCATAGAGCAGCACACACAAAATGGTGGAGGAACTCAGCATCTGTGGACAGAAATAAAGAGTTGACATTCCTGGCATCATCAGGAGCGGGAAAGGAAGCCAGAATAAGATGGAGGAGGTGGAAAGAGCACAGGCTGGTAGGTGCTGGGTGAAGCCAGGTGAAGGGGAAGGTAGCTGGATGGGGAGGGGAAGGTGAAGTGAGAAGCTGGGAAGTGAGAGGTGGAAACGATAAAGGGCTGAATAGGAGAGGAAAATGGACCCTGGGAGAAAGGGAAAGACAGACAGACTTTATTGATCCCGAGGGAAACTGGGTTTCATTGCAACATCGGAGTGAGGTGAGAGGCAGGTGAGGAGAGGGCTGCCAGAGTGGTGAATGGAAGAGGAGAGAAGAGGGAAGGGGAGAAATTACCCGATGTATGTTTCTCACTGTCCACTTTTATTCACTTGCCTCTTTACTTTTAGAATCTTGATTTAAATAACCCTGTAAAACCAGTTTTTGTAATTTTTTTTCCCTATAGGTTAATCATTAGGGGAGTTCAGGTCTCATTTTTGGTAAATGTATGGCGACCTTTCTTGCAGACCTACAGAATGGGGTAGGCTCAATGGTTGTTACTCTGGACCCAGTGTTGTAATACTTTTTAAATATTACGATGAACAGTGTGACTGTCAGCTTATGCCTAAAATGATAATTCAGTCTCGCATTCCTCTGGGAGCAGTCTAAGCAGAGACTTGGTTATCACTTTAGGTCTAGACTGAGAATGTATTACAATACCTGGTCCAGAGTAACAACCATTGAGCCTACCCCATTCAAACTGTGCTGGGAATTATCCAGATGACCAATGGTACAGTGGAGGGGGCTACTGCACAGGATCGAAGTAAGCTGCAGAGAGTTGTAAAATTAGTCAGCTCCATCATGGGCTCTAGCCTCCTTAGTGTTCTGGATATCTTCAAAGAGTGATGCCTCAAAAAGACAGCATCCATCATTATGGAACCCCATTACCCAGGTCATGCCTTGTTCTCATTGCCACCATCAGGTAGGAGGTACAGAAACCTGAAGACACACACTCAACAACTCAGGATCAGCTTCTTCCCCTTTGCCATCTGATTTCTGAGTGGACATTGAACCCATGAACACAACCTCACTACTTTTTTAAAAATTCTATTTTTTGCACTACCTATTTACTTTGGTTGTGGCGGTGGTAGCATTCGTCTGTCTGGAAGGACAATGGGTGATGATGATCATCACAAGCCTGGGTGGAAGGTATGGAGATCCTGAGATGCCCAGTCGTCAAGGTCCCTCTCTCAGCCTCACCAGTGTAGTCCAAGGAAAGCTTATGAAGCAATACATTTGGCACTAGTTTGGCTGCAGGAGGTGCCAGAAGGATGTTCAGTGACGTCCACCTGCCTTAGGGGCTCTACTCCGGATTTGCTGTCTGGGTTTACTTGCGTAGCCTTCACCTCTCCAGAGGCTTCCCGCAAGACAGTGGGGCTATTTATAAATAGCTGGGGATCTGGCTCACGAGCAGCAGGGCATGTCCACATGTCAGTAGGACTGCATACTACTCTTGCAGGGGCCAGTCTTCCTCCCCGTCCTCTGTAGTTCAGCCCGAGTCTGAAAGGAGTTCAGTTTCCGTGTGTCGCCAGCTATTTAATACATACTGTATATAATTACTGTAATTCACTTTTTTTCCCTATATTATGATGTATTGCATTGTACTACTACTGTACTGCAGAGTTAACAAATTTCACAACTGTTGATGTTAAACCTGTTTCTACTCTACCATTGCTGGGGGGTTTTCCAAGGGCCCGAGCTAGGATTTAATCCAACATCAAACACGGACCAATTAACGCCTCAATGTTGCCACTACGTGTCTATCAAATAGTCAGCATGGATTTCAAAGCACCATCAGCATAATGCAGACTCCGAGAATCCAATTGGGAACTCAGAAAAGAGCTTCTTGTTCAATGGGTAGTGAGAAGTTGCTTCCATTGGGAGAAGTCAAGTTTAAAGTTAAAAGTAAATTTACCATCAAAGTCCATATATGTCACCTGAGATTCATCTTCTTGTGGGCATTCACAGTAGAACAAAAAATGCAATAGAATCAATGAAAAACTAAACACAAAGACAAATGACCAACATGCAAACGCTAAGGTAATTAGTATGTATTATTAGTATGGTAATTAGTAATGGGACAAGGGAGAATCAGATTCAGAATCAGGTTTAATATCTCCGGCATATGTTGTGAAATTTGTTAACTTTGCAGCTGCAGTGTGATGCCATACATGATAATATAGAGAAAAAATAAATACATTAGAGTAAGTGTATATATATATTTTTAAATAGTTAAATTAAAAATAGTGCAAGATCAGAAATAAAAAAGTGAAGTAGTGTTCATGGGTTCAATGTTTATTTAGAAATCGGATGGCAGAGAGGAAGAAGCTGTTTTTGAATCACTGAGTGTGTGCCTTCAGGCTTCTGTACCTCCTTCCTGATGATAACAATGAGTCCTGGGGCCTTTCTGAGACACCACTCCTTGAAGAGTTTTTTGGACACTATGGAGGTTAGTACCCGTGATGGAGCCGTCTAATTTTACAATTTTCTGCAGCATTTTTCGATCCTGTGCAGTGGCCCCCTCCCCACCACCCCACTCCAGACAGTGATGCAGCCAGTCAGAATGCTCTCCATGGTACACTTGTAGAAGTTTTTGAGTTCTCAAAGTGGTTAAGAGTTAAATTGATAGATTTTGATGGTGAAAAAATAGGGCGAGATTTGAGTGTAGTATGGAACAAATGGACCGAGTAGTCTGTTTCTGTAGAATGGATCCTGTGCAATCCAGAGGCAACATTGTCAAGAGAACTGGAGGGAAGTGAGTGACGGAAGGTAAAGCACTATTACTGAGGTCCTTCAGGGTTAATTCGTAAATGCCGAGCTTTGTACTTACATGGGAAGATGTTAGTATATCGATTCTTCACTGCATTGCTCGCAAGTTTGGAAGCTTTCTTTGACTGGTCAGTACCCACTCTCTCCAGACTCTGCAATGAATTGATAGGAATTGTTTGGGGTTGCAAAAAGAAGTCCAGTGCTTGGATGAGCTCGTACTAAAAAGATTGGGAAGGGCCGTCCTCGGGCAGCACACCTGCACTTTCATTCATTTGTAGTGCAATGGTGGGTCCCTGCCCACCATGGTCCTTAGATGACAGAATCTACGGATGCTGGAAATCCCTCCGATGCACACAAAATGCTGGAGGATCTCAGCATAAAGAGTAAACAGTTGACATTTCAGGCCGAGACCATTTGTCAGGGCTTCATCAAGGACCATCATAGTTCTCGTTCACTTGTACAATGTGTGCATCACCTGCTTTTGACAATGCTCTGCACTATCTAGTTAAGCAAGTTCTCAGGAGTTCGAAGTGAGTATTTCAACAGAACATACACACCTGATATTCTTCAGAAAAGCCAGAAATTTTGTTGCACTGCACGTAGCTCTTGTATTCACTCACAGGAATGGGCCTAAGGAGCAAAACAAAGCATAGGTGACTTTATTCGATTCAGATGTTTACCCTAACTCAGCTAGTGCTGACTCATTAGGTTCTGCATTGCAGACCTAACACAAAACTCTAGGCTTAGGCTTCAGTGCTACCTTGAGCAAGTTCTACAATATTAGAGGAGCCTTAGTCTTCTCGCTCATCTTTCAGGAGAAATAAAAGACCAAGGACATGTGTTCTTTCTTTGCTCTCATCAAAAGGCCTTTGGCCTTGTTGTGAAGGGCAGTGGGACTGTCTTGCAGTGACTCATCCCTTAAACATGAACTCAAGAATTTCTGCAGATGCTGGAAATCCAAAGCAACACACACGAAATGCTGGAGGAATTCAGCAGGTCAGATGGCATCTATGGAAAGAGTTGGCGTCTTGAGCCAGGATCCTGATGAATGAACCTACCACAGTATGTGTTTGTTTTGTTGGTTATTTAGCAATTTATTTACCTATCTATTTCGCATTACTAGAGTCATAGAAAAGTACACCACAGAAAACAGGCCCTTCAGCTCATTTGGTCTGTGCTGAACCATTTAAACTGCTTACCTTCCATCAAACTGCACCATGACCATAGCCCTCCATACCTCAACCACCCATGCACCTATACAAACTTCTCGTAAACTTTGAAATCGAGCTCACTTGCACCACTTGCGCTGGCAGCTCGTTCCACACTCACATGACCCTCTGAGTGAAATTTCCCCTCATGTTCCCCTTAAACTTGTCACCTTTCACCCTTAAACCATGACCTATGGTTGTAGTCTCACCCAATATTCAGTGGAAAAAGCCTGCTTGTATTTGCCCCTCATAATTTTGTATCCCTCTATCAAATTTCCTCTCAATATTTTATTGTAAAGTCCTAACCTATTCAATCTTTCCTCATAACTCAGATCTTCCAGACCAGGGAACACCCTTGTAAATTTTCTCTGTACTCTTTCAACCTTATTTGCATCTTTCTTGTGGGTTTATGACTAAAACTACGCACAATACTCCAAATTAGGCCA
Organism: Hypanus sabinus; assembly: GCF_030144855.1. Lineage (NCBI taxonomy): Eukaryota > Metazoa > Chordata > Chondrichthyes > Myliobatiformes > Dasyatidae > Hypanus > Hypanus sabinus. Next base: position 5,500,771 of record NC_082734.1, read on the forward strand.
AAAGCTTTCTTTATGGCCCTATCTACCTGTGACGCCACTTCCAATGAATTATGGATCTGTATTCCCAGATAGCTTTGTTCTACCACACTTCTCAGTGCACTACCATTCACTGGACAAGTCCTACCCTGGCTGGTCCTACCAAAGTACGAGACCTTGCTCTTGTCTTTCCGGACATGATGGAATGGCAGAGCAGACTCAAGGGCCAAATGTTGCTCCAGTGTCATATCTGCAGGTATGGATGATGCAACCACTTGTTGCCTGAACAATAATGGAGCTTTTTCCTTTTTTTTATTGCCATCTCACAGGACAATGGTTGAATTGGGTGGAGGTCAGACCAGGTCCAATGTCGAAAGGAACGAATAAGGTTTCTATAATCAAGTTCAGCGTAATTTTCTGTGGTACTGTGATGAGTTTTAAACTCATGAGTTTAGATTACTGACATGATACCTTTCTGTTGGAGCTATATCTTGTGCAAATATGACTGAGAGATCTTTACCATTCAATAGAATATATGAATCCCATGCAAGGGGCAGCTTGGTAGAACAGAGGTAGCATAATACTGTAGTGGTTAGCGCCACTCTTTATGGTACCAATTTTAAGATTAGGATTTAATTCCCACCACTGTATGTAGAGGGTTTATATATTCTCCCCATGACTGCATGGGTTTCCTCCGGGTGCTCCGGTTTCCTCCCACATTCTAGAAGACTTGGAGTCTGTGAACACCTACGCTCGGTCTGCCAGAGAAAGCAGGATCTCCCAGTGGCCACACATTTCAATTCCACGTCCCATTCCCATTTTGATATGTCTATCCATTGCCTCGCCTACTGTCGAGATGAAGCTATACTCAGGTTGGAGGAACAACACCTTCTATACTGGCTGGGTAGCCTCCAACCTGATGGCATGAACATTGACTTCTCTAACTTCCGTTAATGCCCCTCCTCCCCTTCTTACCCCATCCCTGATTTATTTAGTTTTTCCCCCTCCTTTTTTTTTCTCTCTTTCTGCCCATCACTCTGCCTGTTCTCCATCTCTCTCTGGTGCCCCCCTCCTCCTTTCTTTCTCCCTAGGCCTCCCGTCCCATGATCCTTCCCTTCTCCCGCTCTGTATCCCTTTTGTCAGTCACCTTTCTGGCTCTCAGCTTCACCCCACCCCCTCCAGTCTTCTCCTATCATTTCGCATTTTCCCCTACCCCTCCTACTTTCAAATCTCTTGCTATCTTTCCTTTTAGTTTAGTCCTGATGAAGGGTCTCGGCCCGAAACGTCAACAGTGCTTCTCCCTATAGATGCTGCCTGGCCTGCTGCGTTCCACCAGCATTTTGTGTGTGTTGTTGTTTGAATTTCCAGTGTCTGCAGATTTCCTCGTGTTTGAATTTAGTTCCAATTCTCATTCCCGTTCTGACATGTCGGTCCGTAGCCTCTTCTTGTGCCAAGATGAGGCCACCGTCAGTGTGGAGGAGCAACACCTCATATTCTGTCTGGGTAGCCTCTAACCCGATGGCACGAATATTGATTTCCACTTCCAAGGAAAAAGAATTCCCTATGCCTCCCCTCTTCTATTTCCCCATTCTGGCCTCTCGCCTCTTCTCACCTGCCGGCTGGGTCTCCCCCTTCCCTTTCTCCTATGGTCCACTCTCCTCTCCTACCAGTTTCCTCCCTCTCATCCTTACTTGCCACCCCATCACCATAAATAAGAAGATAAATTTTTTTATTAAAAAAAATGTGGAATTGAACTTAGGAGCCGAGAGGTAATGTTGCAGCTATATAGGACCCTGGTCAGACCCCACTTGGGGTATTGTGCTCAGTTCTGGCCGCCTCATACAGGAAGGATGTGGAAGCCATAGTAAGGGTGCAGAGGAGATTTACAAGGATGTTGCCTGGATTGGGGAGCATGCCTTATGAGAATAGGTTGAGTGAACTTGGCCTTTTCTCCTTGGAGCGAAGGAGGATGAGAGGTGACCTGATAGAGGTGTCCAAGATGATGAGAGGCATTGATTGTGTGGATAGTCGGAAGCTTTTTCCCAGGGCTGAAATGTTTGCCACAAGAGGACACAGGTTTAAGGTGCTGGGGAGTAGGTACAGAGGAGATGTCAGGGGTAAGTTTTTTACTCAGAGAGTGGTGAGTGCGTGGAATGGGCTGCTGGCAATGGTGGTGGAGGTGGATACGATAGGGTCTTTTAAGAGACTTTTAGATAGGTACATGGAGCTTAGAAAAATAGAGGGCTATGGGTAAGCCTAGTAATTTCTAAGGTAGGGACATGTTCGGCACAACTTTGTGGGCCGAAAGGCCTGCATTGTGCTGTAGGTTTTCTATGTTTCCTCTTCAGCCCTTCGCAGTTCGCGCCCACCTGGGCATACTTATCACCTTCTAGCTTTCCTCCTTTACCTCCCCCACCTTTTTTATTCTGGTATATTCCCTTTATCTTTTTCAGACTTGATAAAGGGTCTTGACCTGAAATGTCAAGTGTTTATTCAGTTCTACAGGTGCTACCTAAGCAGCTGCATTCCTCCAGTATGTTGAGCATGTTGCTTTGGATTTCCAGCATCTGCAGAAACTCTTGTGTTTATGACTAAGGGTTGAGTCATTGCAAGACAGGTGTTGGAAACGCGGCGACAACTGCGGGCTGTAAGTAAATTTAATCTTTATTATTCTTACAGGTCTTTAGATGAGATCCTGAAGTTCCTTTTTCTCCACTCTTCTTGTAAACACAAGCTTTCCAGGATTGGTTGTCCCACCAGCCTCCCATGCTTATCACTGGGGCATTATACCACTGCTTAGTGCAATATCAGAATGCAAGGTACCAGCTGTGTGTAAGTTCGTGTAAGATTGTTATAGCTAGGGAAGGCAGTAGCGAATAGCTCCTACTACTATTGAATGTTCCCAATGGTGTGCATCACTACTTGTAATAATAATAGCCTGTGGTTTATCTAACCCATGGCTTAGCTACTAAGCTTGCGGGAACCGTTTCTACGGGCAGGAGAATGGGCAAAGTAGGATTACTGGTATCTGAAAACCAGTCGCTTTGGGCAGATGGGACTCATCAGCCATTGCCGGCAGCTCATCTAGGAGAGGCAAAACTCTTATCTCAAACCTCCTCTGCCTGTCTGCTGTAACCACTCATTGGGGGGGCAAACCCTGAGGAAAAGTCTGGAGCTGGAGTCCCTAAGGCAGTCCTACCCTGCAATGCCGCCAGTGCGATTCTCGATTCATCAGCTCCGTGGAGAGGGGGAGCCTGCTACACAGGAAGCAGCTTGCTCTCCATATCGCTGTGCCCTGACTTGTGTATCACATAAACAATTAAAAAGTAATGTCCACAGTCAGCCCTGAACAGTGCAGGGCTTCAGGCAAGATACTATTAAATCAGAGAGAGAGAGAGGCCAGTGTAATTCAGAGTACAGCCGGCACTGACAGGGAGACATCAGCTGCAGTATCATAGACAGTGGTGGGGGGAGGGGAGACATAATCCGAGTCGAACATAAAAATCCACTTACTTGTATGCTGAAGAAAGGGCAATCTCTGACAAAAATTCTGCCTCGGGTTTCTTCCTGTAATGATAAAAATGACTTGTTAATGTCAATTACTATAACGGTAATATATTAAAATTTCTTAAGACATTCTGCAACAGAAATTGATGCTGATCCGCATGTTAAATTGGGTCCTACAGGACTAAAGAAAAACAGAGGTAGAGAGTTTTAGGAAGAAATACCAGAATTTGGGGCATAGATTGATTCATGGATGATAACCTTAGGGGAGCGTAGACACTCAGTCGCTGTGTTATTACTACCCCCTGTACCTAGTAGAGAGGCCACAAAGTGTACGTTTATGGTCTTCTGCTGCTGTAGCCCATCCACTTCAAAGTTCAATGTGTTGTGCACACAGAGGTGCTCTTCTGCACACCACTGTTGTAATGTTGTTATTCAGATTCAGTTTATTGTCATTTAGAAACCACAAATGCAATGCAGTAAAAAAATGAGACAACGTTCCTCCAGAATTATATCACAAGAGCATATGACAAAACAGACTACACCAGAAAATCCACATAACATTTGACAATCCCCAATCCAGAGTCAGGAGAGGCTGCTGCGTATTAATATCGCGCTACCGTCTTAGCGCGTTCCCTGGAAAGGAGCTCCAAACCCACCAGACTAAACAAGACCAAAAACTAAAGCTACAAGACCTGCACAAAACCATATAGTTACAACTGTGCAAACAATAGCATAATTGATAAAAAAAAACAGATCATGGGCACAGTAAAAATAGTCCAAAGATGTTAAAGGACTATAAGTTCAAAAGAAATCACCACAGTTTCCACAAGTCCCAAGGGTCCTGACAGACTCGCCATCCCACACTGGCGGCAGAAGGGAATACCCCCACTATGGACTTACACGACGCCGCCCGACTCAGCCTCGCAGACGCAGCACACAATGAAAGCGACCTGACCGCAGCGGACTCCCGAGTCCGTCGAACCTCCGAGCCAGCAACCATCCCCTCCAGCACAGCTTCTCCGAGCACCATCCTCTGCTGAGCGTATTAAGACGGCCCCGCCAATGGCCATCAGCAATGCGACCCCGAGGACTGGGGGCCTGTCACCTTCCCGTCAGCTTGAACCACTCCGGCTATTTTCCTCTGTCCTCTCTTAGTAACGAGGCATTTTCACCCACAGAACTACCACTCACTGGATGTTTTTTTTTGTTTTCCACACCATTCTCTGTAAACTCTGAGAGACTGCTGTGTGTGAAAATCCTAGGCGAGCAGCAGTTTCTCAGATTCTCAAACTACCCCATCTGGCACCAACAGTCATTCCACAGTCAAAGTCACTTAAATCACACTTCTTCCCTATTCTGATGTTTGGTCTGAACAACAACTGAACCTCTTGACCGTGTTTGCGTGCTTTTATGCATTGAGTTGCTGCCACGTGATTGGCTGATAAGATATTTGCTTTAACGAGCAGGTGTACAGGTGTTCCTAATAAAGTGGTCACTGAGTGCAGATCCTGATCAATCAGGAGACTGGAGGGGATTATAGAAACAGGAAGTGATGGGCCCAAGACAGGATGTAGAAACCAAATAATTTTACTAAAATTGAGGGTCTGCTTAGCCAAGATACTGGCGAGTGAGCACAGGATTATCAGTATGTGGTGCAGGACCTAACAAAAAGTGTTGCTGAAGACCATAACACCACAGGAGCAGAATCAGGCCAGTTTCCCTTCATACTGAAGCATCAAACGTTCCCAGGGCAGGGAAAGCAAGGACCAGTTACAGAAGGAAACTCACTTCACACTTGTATGTGGAGCCACAGGTCCCACGCGACAAGGTTCAGGAACAGTTATTACCCCTCAACCATCAGGCTCCTGAACCAAAGGAGATAACTTCACTTGCCCCATCACTGCACTCTTCCCACAACCAATGAAGTCATCTCACATCCTTGATATTAATTGCTTGCTTCCTTGCTTATGTATTTCTTTCTTTCTTTCTTTCTTGTACTTGCATAGCTTGTTGTCTTTTACACTCTGGTTGATCGCCCAAGTTGGTGCCGTCTTTCATTGATTCAGTTATGATTTTTATTCTATGGATTTATTGAGTATGCCTGCAAGAAAATGAATCTCAGGGCTGTAAATGGTGACATATATGTACTTTGATAATAAACTCACATTGAACTTTGGAAGTACATATGTGTCACCATCTATTACCCTGAGATTCATTTTCTTGTGGGCTTATCTGGGAAATAGATCAGCCATGTTGAAATGGCAAAGCAGACTCGATGGACCAAATGGCCTAATTCTGCTCCTACATTTTATGATTTTATGGTCTTATTAACTATTACTATGAGCATTAATATTATTAATATTCCTGTTTGTATTTGCACAGTTTGTTGTCTTTTGCATACTGATTGTTTAGGTGCTGTCCTTCACTGATTCTATTGTGTTTCTTATATTTACATGAATGCCCACAAGAAAACAAGAGTTGGATATGGTGGCATATATGTACTTTGATAATAAACGTACTTCAATATTTTGAACTTTGAATATTTGGCAATAATAGACTATCAGAAAGGGGATCCTGTATGGGAGTGATATTCTTTTGTTGAGATACAAAGTGGAGTAGGCCCTCTCGGCCCTTCAAGCCACACCGTTGAGAAATCCCCAATTTAATCCTAACCTAATCTTGGGACAATTTACAATGACCAATTAGCCTACCAACCAGTACGCCTTTGGACTGTGGGAGGAAACCGGAGCACCCGGAGGAAACCCATGTGGTCCCAGGGAGAAGGTACAAACTCCTTATAGGCAGCGGTGGGAATTGAACCTGGGTTGCCGGCACGGTAAAGCTTTGTGCTAACCACTATGTTATTGTGTCACCCCATTGATATAACTCAGAGTAACATGTACAACAAGCTGGAGGAACTCAGCAGGTCGGGCAGCAACCACGGATGTTGCCCGACCTGCTGAGTTCCTCCAGCTTGTTGTACGTGTTGCTTTGACCCCAGCATCTGCAGTGTACTTTGTGTTTATAACTCAGAGTAAATTTGCCACATTAACTCGAAACATCATTCATTTACAAAATCTGATCCAGATGGATAAGATTTATCACTCCATGTTCTTCTAAAAATAACTGGAGAGAAAATACTTCAAATTTTTTGCACTGGAATGAAGAGGGGAAAAAGTCAGCATAACTTGAGTGAGGCAGGACTCCAGGGGCAGGAAGCAATATCAATTACAATTCTCCATCTGTTAAGGTTGCTATCAGAGGTGAGACAGATTGGGCATCGTCAAGTTTCTTTAAGTCTCCATCAGTACACGTTCATTACCATCATTGAGTAAGTCCTCTTACCTCTGAAACCTGACTCTATAGATGATGAACAGTAATACTCCAATTAGGATCAGACCCAGCAGAGAGCCCACAGTCGCTCCAATGATAATGGCTGTAAATACAAAAAAATACATGGTTATCCCACTGGAAGGAGTTTGGGATATGTTATCAGGTAAACAAGGGTGAGCCAGTCAGCTATTTCAGTTCAATAAAAGACCCCACTCACCCCATAACTGCTGCTGCTGTTATCTAACTACTGTGGCCTAGCCCCCTTTCTTGTGAAAAAATGTTTACTTCATACTTAGATATTTCCCGTGTGAATACTGCTCATCTGATGCTATGCTATGATCAACTCCATTTCTTGCTGATCTCACTGATTAAAGCTTTGAGGAAGATTGAAAACTTCGAGGCGAGTGTTGCCGGAGAAAGATGTCTGTGTGTGACTGTCTCCCTCTCTCCCTCTCCCTCTCATTCGCTGCTGCCAGAGGAAGGCCGCTGCACTTAATTGATCTCTCTCTCCCTCGATGCCGTCGGAAGATGGTGCCAGAGCAAAGTTTAACGATGATAGTTCACGTTATGATGTGTTTTCTGGTTTCTGGTCGTTTCTTTTTCTGTTGCTATCTTTGGGCGACTGAATCGGGGTGGCCTGTAGATAATGAAGACAGTTGTGATTTGTTTTTTTTCGCATGGGGGTGTGATTTAATGATTTGAATCCTTTGGTACTTGCCCGTGATGCTGTTGCAAAGCACTTCTCCATTGCCCCTGTACATAGATGTACTTGAGCCTGTGACAGTAAATTCACCTTTACTGTGAGTCAGTGTCTCTAATTGTACTACAAAACCAGGTTTCTGATATTTTGATTTATTAGACTGAATCAGATTCAGAAATAGAATGGGTTTCATTATCACTGACATACGTGATTATGTGCCCCTTGTTCCTAATAAAACTGCCACTGAGTGTATGTTCATGGTCTTCTGCTGCTGTAACCCATCCGCTTCAAGGTTCAACGTGTTGTGCGTTCAGAGATGCTCTTCTGCACACCACTGTTGTAACGTGTGGTTATTTGAGTTACTATCACCTTCCTGTCAGCTTGAAACTGTCTGGCCATTCTCCTCTGACCTCTCTCATTAACAAGGTGTTTTCACCAATAGAACTGCTGCTCACTGGATGTTTTTTGTTTTTCACACCATTCTCTGTAAACTCTAGAGACTGTTGGGCATGAAAATCCCAGGAGATCAGCAGTTTCATATAACCATTTAACAATTACAGCACGGAAGCAGGCCATCTCGGCCCTTCTAGTCTGTGCCGAACGTTTACTCTCACCTAATCCCACTGACCTGCACTCAGCCCATAACCCTCCATTCCTTTCCTGTCCATATACCTATCCAATTTTTTTAAAATGACAATATCGAACCTGCCTCTACCACTTCTACTTCATATATGCTCACACCACCCCAACTGGTACCAGCAATCATTCCACACTCAAAGTCACTTAGATCATATTCCTTCCCCATTCTGATGTTTGGTCTGAACAACAACAGAACTTCTTGACCATGTCTGCAAGCTTTTATGCATCGAATTGCTGGCACGTGATTGTTTGATTACATATTTGCATTAACGAGCAAGGGTACCGGTGTACCTAATAAAGTGGCCACTGAGTTTATGTCAAGATATAACATTGTTCTGCAGCAACCGTACAATATAACATATAAAATTACTGTAAGTAGCAAAAACTCTTCTTGGGTTTCCAGCCGGGTACAGGTAACGATTATAACCGACGTTTTGATGACAAGCTCTGAAGAAGGTGGCAGATCTTGGCTTCAAAATGCTGGTTATAATCAATACCTGTAGCCGGCTGGAAGCCTGGGAAGAGTTTATTCACAATGCATAGCTACTACCTCAAAGTCCCAGGGATCCACAGTCAATCCTAACCTCTGGTGCTAGGTGAGTGCCAGAATCTAGGAGCTGATTTGGATATATATGCATAATTTTTTCCGTGACTGTATGTGCGCTCGCTAGCTTGAATGTGGTGTGCACCTTGGCCCCAGGGGAACATTGTTTCGTTTGGCTGTATTCATGTATGGTTGTATGATAATTGCACTGGAATTAGGATTTGATTTGGATGTGGGCAAGAGTGCAGCATTAATGTAAAACTTGATGGCTGATGGCTTGTTGGGTCCAATTGTCTCTGTCTATGCTGTATTTTTCTATGGCTTCTTGTCTCTTCAGTACATCACACCCCTGGATCAGAAATCCAGGACACCTTCAAAAGGCGATGCCTCAAAAAGGCAGCATCCAACATTAAGGACATCCATCACCCAGGACGTGCCCTCTTCTCATTGCTACCATCCGGGAGGAGATACAGGAACCTGAAAACATATGCTGTACGATTTCTTCCCCTCCATCATCAGATTTCTGAATGGACATTGAATCTATGAACACTACCTGAGTAATATTTTCTCTCTATTTGCACTACATATTTAATTTAATTTTTTATATTTACTTCTTATTGTAATTTATGTACTGCTGCACAAAGCAATAATTTTCACGACATATGCTAGTGGTGTTAAACCTGATTCTGATTCTAACTCAATCTCTCAGAAGGGTCCAATATATGAAATGGAGCAATTAATTTGTATGGAATTAGCCCTATTATCTACATTATAGAGTCATAGAGTTATAAAACACTACAGCTCAGAAAGCGACCCTTCTGCTCATCTAGTCTATGTAGAACTACTCCGCCTGGTCCTATTGACCTGCACCAGGACCGTAGCCCTCCATATCCCTCCCATCCATGTCCCTATCCAAATTCCTCCTCAATTTTGAAATTGATCTGATATATAACAGAAAATGATACTGTAGTGGTTAGTGTGATCCTGTTACAGCTCAGGTCATCAAAGTTTGGAGTTCAATTCCAAAGTAATCTTTAAGGAGTCTGTACGTTCTCCCCATGGAATACAGGGTTTTTTTTCCGAATGCTCTGGCTTCCTCCCACAGTCCAAAGATGAACTGGTTGGTAGGTTAATTGGTTATTGTAAATTGCCCTGTAATTAGGCTAGGGTAGAATTAGGGGCTGCTAGGGTGACATGGTTCAAAGGGCCAGAAGGTCATACTCTGCAATCTATTTCTAAATAAAATAAAATTTTAAAGTATAAATCAAATAGCAGCTAGACAGCATCTATGAGTTGCTGAGACTTTGGGTCAACAAACAAAGACATCATGAATAGACTACTGGCAGGAAGTGCAGGCATTTGGATGTCATCTCTGGTTAAGCGCAGGCATGGCGGTGATGCCCTGTTGAGCAGCGGGTGATGGGTTAACTCACTAAGCCATCAGGAAAAGTTGCCACCTTTGTAAGGTGAGCTTTAGATCTCGCCTCTCCGTTCAAAGACAATGATTAGGATATTAACGGTAAGAATCCTGACAGCATGAAGGACCAGCGAGATGTTGGGATCCATGTTCATAGGACACTCAAAGCTGCTGCGCAGGTTGACAGTGTTATTAAGAGGGCGTATGGTGTGTTGGCATTCATCAACCATGGGATTGAGTTCAAGAGCCGGGGGGTAATGTTACAGCTCTATAAGACCCTGGTCAGACCCTACTTGGAGCACTGTGCTCAGTTCTGGTCGCCTCACTACAGGAAGGGTGTGGATACTATAGAGAGTGTGCAGAGGAGATTTACAAGGATGTTGCCTGGATTGGGGAGCATGCCTTATGAGAATAGGTTGAGTGAACTCGGCCTTTTCTCCTTGGAGTGACAGAGGATGAGAGGTGACCTGATAGAGGTGTATAAGATGATGAGAGGCATTGATCGTGTGGATAGTCAGAGGCTTTTTCCCAGGGCTGAAATGGCTAACACAAGGGGACATAGTTTTAAGGTGCTGGGAAGTAGGTATTGGGGGTGGGGGGGGGTTGTCAGAGGTGATTTTTTTCCACACAGACTGATGGGTATGTGGAATGCTCTGCCAGCGAAGGTGGTAGAGGCAGGTACAATAGGGTCTTTTAAAAGACTCTTAGATAGGTACATGCAGCTTAGAAAAATAGAGAGCTATGTGGTAGAGAAATTCTAGGCAGTTTCTAAAGTAGGCACAACATTGTGGGCTAAAGGACCTGTAATATGCTGTAGATTTTCTATGTTTCTGTAACAGCGGGGGAGGAAAAATTCGCATTTGGAATACTCACGCTCTGAGCTGGTCCAGCACTCCGTGATCTCCTGCTTGCTGTACGTTTGCCCGCTCACCGTGGTGATTTTGATTGTATACTTGCATCCAGGCTGAAGATTAGCAACCCTCAGCGCATTCTCGTCCTTCCCAATGGTACGATTAATCAAAAGTCGGTCACCGTTGTATGCGATGGCTTTGAAACTGGTAAATGTGCCCTTCGGTTCATTCCACTCCACCCTGATCGTGTATCCTGTCCGCCCAGCGCAGCGGAAGTTCAAAATAGTATCAGGAACTGAAAAATGGATGGAACAGCTTGAGTTCAGTTCTCTCACTGGTGACACAAACTGAAGTGAACTTTACACTGGCCAGCAAGGCAGGGGGAGGCTGCAAAGGCAGGTGCAGTTGAAATTAAACCCAAAATCAAACCGAGGAAAAAATAATATAACATGAAGATAGAGACACAGGTAGAGTGGTGAGGATGGGGAAAGATCTGTCTTTTATTTTCTATTGAAAGTCAGGTGGGATTAGAGTTACCAGGAACTGAGAAACCCACAGCACTTTATGGGTTTTGTTGTGTTCTGCCTTGTTCTGCTGAATATTATTGACATGCTATGTTGCCACTGGAATGTGATAATTATAGGCTGCCCCCAGCCCATCCTGAGGTTGGTTGGTTGTTAACGCAAAACACTCATTTCACTGTACATCTAATGAGTAAACCTGAATCCATAGAACCATAGAACATTACAGCACAGAAACAGGCCTTTTGACCCTTCTTGGCTATACCGAACCATTTTTCTGCCTAGTTCCACTGACCTGCACCTGGACCGTATCCTTCCATACACCTCTCATCCATGTACCTGACCAAGTTTTTCTTAAACGTTAAAAGTGAGCCTGCATTTTCCACTTCATCTGGCAGATCATTCCACACTCCCACCACTCTCTGTGTGAAGAAGCCCCTCCTAATGTTCCCTTTAAACTTTTCCCCCTTCACCCTTAACCCATGTCCTCTGTTTTTTTTCTCCCCTAGCCTCAGTGGAAAAAGCCTGCTTGCATTCACTCTATCTGTACCCATCATAATTTTATATACCTCTATCAAGTCTCCCCTCATTCTTCTACGCTCCAGGGAATTAAGTCCTAACCTATTCAACCTTTCTCTGTAACTCAGTTTCTCAAGTCCCGGCAACATCCTTGTAAATCTTCTCTGCACTCTTTCAACCTTATTAATATCCTTCCTGTAATTAGGTGAACAAAACTGTACACAATACTCCAAATTCGGCCTCACCAATGTCTTATACAACCTCACCATAACATTCCAACTTTTATACTCAAAACTTAGATTTCTAAAGGCCAATGTACCAAAAGCTCTCCTTTATGACCCTATCTACCTGTGATGCCACTTCTAGGGAATTTTGTATCTGTATTCTCAGATCCCTTTGTTCTACTGCACTCCTCAGTGCCCTACCATTTACCTTGTATATTCTACCTTGGTTTTTCCTTCCAAAGTGCAATACCTCACACTCGTCTGTATTAAACTCCATCTGCCATTTTTCAGCCCATTTTTCTGAAATATGAAATCAGAACTCAAACCAGGCATGAAGAAGCTGAAAAGACCATCAGAATGGCTTTGTGGATGGGGTATCAGAGTACGATTCAACTGGGGAAACTGTGGGAGTGCCTGCCTTGTGCAGAGTTTCCAATTGTACAACTACTTTAAGAAGCACAGAATTACTTGTGTGGGGATCACCACATCCATACAGGCTTTCTAAGTAGTGGCTGGCCACTCCAATGATCGTACCTCAGTGAGAGATATTCATCCAGAATCTTAGATGCTCCTGAAGATATTGGAGAAGTTTCGTTTTGAAGTTAAATTCATTAGCTTTGATATGGGGCATAATTGACACACAGACTATCACATGTAACATTGCCCGGAAAACGTAGATTGCAGGGTGCCTCATGGACACACCAAACTCCAAATCCCAGTCTTCAACACGTTACGTATTTTCACCCTTGGGTGGTGGAAGGGAAAAGGTAAATGTGATTCCTCGGTGGTATATTCTAAAATAAATTGGAAGTCATGAGGACACTGTCTTTGAACTTGGAGGGGACTGTTTTGGAAAGTACATGAGAACAGGTCCACAGCAATGTTTTGAGAAAGTTAAGTGAATACAAGTCTACATCCATAACAGTGCAAGATGGTGAAAAACGTGGTTTTCTGGAAAAGGCTAAGTCATTGTACCGGTGCAGGTACAGTGTAAGAGGTTTTGAAGGGTAAAAAAAGGGGCACCTTCTTGGTGTAAGCAGAAGTTTTGTCTTAGGTTGGATCACACAGGGAACAGTACATTGAGAGAGTCAGGCTATGTCGAGTCAGAGAATGAGAGGGAGAGGGGGGGAGGGAGAGAGAGGGAGGAGGGAGGTGGAGGGAGAGTTTGCCACTTTCACAGGGGAACTCAGTGTTCTTCCAGGAATGACTGGCTCCACCATCAGCTTGTTTTGGGGCCCAAGAATAAGTTTTTTCAACATGAATACTGTCTCACCTGGACTTGTGCATCTTGTTTGACTGTCACCACCAGTGATATTAGAGTCTGTAAATTTGTATTTCTCTCAAAATCTAACCCTTCAACCCCATCAGGAGAGGTGAAAATGGGTAAGGCCGGCCAACAGGGCTCTGGTGAAGCTGTATAAGGCAATCCCCTGTACCGTGGATACAATTGATTGCAGAAGCGTTGATGAACTCCAAACATACTATAAGACCATAAGATTTAGGAGCAGAATTAGGCCATTTAACCTATTGAGTCTCCGCCGCCATTTCATCATGGCTGGTCCAATTTTCCTGTCAGCCCCAATCTCTTGCCTTTCCCCCCATATCCCTTCATGTCCTGACTAATCAAGAATCTATCGTGCTCTGCCTTAAACATACATCAAGACTTGGCCTCCACATTTGCCTGTGGCAATGAATTTTTCAGATACACCGTTTTCTGGCTAAAGACATCCCTCCCCATCCCCATTTAAAAAGACACCCCTCTATTCTGAAGCTGTGTCCTCTGGTCTTAGACTCTGCCACCATAGGAAAACATCTCCTCCACATCCGCTCTATCAAGCCCTTTCACCAATCGATAGGTTTCAATGAGGTCACCCCTCATTCTTCTGAATTCCAGTGAATACAGGCCCACAAGTGTCAGACGTTCACCATATGACAGCTATTCAATCCTGGAATCAGTTCTGGAGTACCATTGACTTCAGAGGACGATGGAGATGGGAGGTCATCGATGGCCTATGCTCCACAGGGAGCTGAGTAATATTGGTTGCATAATTAGTGGCTCTTTTATACTGCTCCACTGTTACTTACTTGTGGTGCTTGTCACCATCAAAGGGGCACTCAGGGTGTTCTCGGGAGTTTCTGACTCCACGGTTAGCTTGTATTCTTCCCCCGGAATCAGTTCCCTCACTATGAACTCCGTACTGCCTGGATCTGTTGTTAAAACTTTGCCTAGGCCAGACTTTGGATCTATGTTGTTAGACCTGCTATTAACAGTGGTAGCAGTGATTTTGTAGGTATAGGAAAGGGCTCTTGAGTCAGTTGGTGCTTTCCATTTTAATGCAAATGAGTCCGTCGTCCTGTTGACCACAGAGAGATCAGTGACTGATGATGGATCTGTCAAGAGAATGGCAGAGAGAGGGTTAATTGGTGTGAGAAATCCTCCATGCTGTGGTCTCCCTAAAGCGAGGCCTGTGCTAGTCTTTGTCCTTTGTGTGTGGGTTATCAGTGACTACAGCCATACATTGAGGGGATCCAGGTATGGGAAATTCTTTAGAAAATTCCTGGCACTCATTTATCTGGAGATGTACACTCAGTGGCCATTTTATTAGGTACCTGTACACCAGCTCGTTATTGGAATCCAATCAGCCAATCAAGTGACAGCAACTCAATGCATAAAAGCAGGCAGACATGGTCATGAGGTTCAGTTGTGGTTTAGACCAAACATCAGAATGAGGAAGAAATGTGATCAAAGTGACCTTGACCGGGGAATGATTATTGGTGCCAGACAGGGTGATTTGTGTATCTCAGAATCTGCTGATCTCATGCGATTTTCACGCACAACAGTCTCTAGAGTTTACAGGGAATTGTGCAGAAATAAAACATTAAGTGAGGCCAAGTTCCATGGGTGAAAATGCCTTGTTAATGAGAGAGGTCAGAGGAGAATGGCTAGACTGGTTCAAGCTGACAGGAATGTGACAGTAACTCAAGTAACCACACGCTCGAACAGTGGTGTGCAAAAGAGCAACTCTGAATGCATAACTCACCAGACTTTGAAGTGGATGGGCCACAGCACAGAGGACTATGAACATACACTCAGTGGCCACTTTATTAGGCACAGGAGATATCCAGTAAAGTGACCACAGAGGTTATATCATTTGTGGCTTAAGCAGTGTTTCCAGCTGCTTCTTTAAAAGGTAAAGGGTAAAGTTCCCTCTTGCATCAGGTGGCAACCTGGCCATTTCGTTCGCATTTGTATGTTTTATGAGGCCGAGTTGGTAGCTCGATGCTCAACTCAGCCCGGATGGAAGGCGTGTGAAGAGCTGGTCAGATTTGAGCCCAGGACCACTCGCCCCAAAGTCCAGTGCAGGTGGCACCATGCCAGTGGCCAGCTAACTTCTTTAAAAACAGGACAAAATCAGCAGATGCTGGAAATCCAAAACAACACAAACAAAATGCTGGGGGAGCTCAGTTAGGCAGCAGCTTTGGAAAAGAGTAGACAGTTGACGTTTTGGGTTGAGGCCTTTCTTCGGGACTTATGAAGGGTCTTGGCCTGAAATATCGAATGTTTACTCTTTTCCATAGAAGCTACCTGGCCTGCACAATCCTTTCAACATTCTGTATGTGCTTCTTTAAAAGCTTGGTGATAACTTTTACACTGAGATTCACATTTCTTAAACAGCAAAAACAGTGTTCCTCTTTTCATCCCGTTAGATCCTCTTGATTTTTTAACAAGAACAAGCTGTGGTTGCAGAAAATGTAACAGCAGTCTCTGAATCAGCGGAGACAGATGCATTGATTACAAAAACATCAGCGCAGTCCCCCAACGCATATAGAGAAAACCTTTCACTCTCTTCTGACATGAGCTAATCTGAGTGCACATCCAGTCAGCCTCTGACTGCTTCTGTCTGTGTTCCTGGTTGTCAATATGTTGCCTTAAACATCATCAGCTGCTGTGCTTTCAGTGTGTGGAACTTTAGTAATCGCTCCCATCAGAAAGCACTTCACAGAAACTCACTTTAATATGAAACAGTTACACATGAGAGTCTGACCCTGAAATCTTATCCATCTTGGTTCACTATTCATGCAGAAAATTAAGGGAGAATTATATTTTCGTTCAGATCTGTGAAAACATCACCTAGGACACGTACTGAATCTCAGGTGGCAATGAGAGGGCATACAGGAGCGAGATATACCAGCTAGTTGAGTGGTGTCACAGCAACAGCCTTGCACTCACTGTCAGTAAGACCAAAGAACTGATTGTGGACTTCGGAAAGGCGGAAAGGGTAAAACGAGGGAACACAAACCAATCCTCATCGAGGGATCAGATTTGGAGAGAGTGAGCAGTTTCAAGTTCCTGGCTGCTAATATCTCTGAGGAATCCCAACGTATCGATGCAGCTATAAAGAAGGCAAGGCAGTGGCTATATTTCATTAGGAGTTTGAGGAGATTTGGTTTGTCACTTAAAACACTTGAAAATTTCTGGAGATGTGCTGTGGAAAGCATTCTGACTGGCTGCATCATTGTCTGGTTTGGGGGGGGATGGGGGGCTACTGCATAGGATTGAAGTAAGCAGCGGAGAGTTCTAAACTTAGTCAGCTCCATCACGAGCTCTAGCCTCCCTGGTATCCAGGATATCTTCAGGGAGCGATGTCTCAAAAAGGCAGCATTTATCATCAAGGACCCCCATCTCCCAGGACATGCCCTCTTCTCATTGCTACCATCAGGAAGGAGGTACAGGAGCCTGAAGACACATACTTAAAGTTTCAGGAACAACTTCTTCCCCTCCACCATCAGATTTCTGAATGAACGTTGAACCCATCAACACTACCTCAGTATTTTTTTTCCTTTATTTTTGCGTTACTTATTTAATTTAGTTGATATATAAAGGACTGTGGAAAAGATTTAGGTATGTATATATAACTAGGGCACTTAAGACTTTTGCACAGTATTGTGTTTGTCAATGTGGAGCAGAGAGTGAGTTTGTAAATTGACGTTGGGAGTGGTGATGGAGGGATGTAGGACAGGTGGCAGAGAAGGATAATGGGGCAGGGGAATGGCTAGGGTGTAGGCACACCCAGCACTAAGACACCCAGGCTAGGTCATTCAATTCCATTCAATTGGTTTATTGATCATTACAGAATGCCCTTCTGGTGCTTCCCACTCCCTTCCCCTTTTCCCATCCATGATTCCCCCCTTCCTGCCCCCTCTCCACTCTCAGCCCACAATAGAGGCCCATATCAGAATCAGGTTTATCATCACTTAATTTATGTCACAAAATTTGTTTTGTTTTGTGGCAGCAATACATAAAATTACTACAGTACAATGCAAAACTTTTAGGCATCCTAACTATATATATGTGCCTGAGACATATGCACAATACTATAGATACATACCCAGTGACCCCCGTTTACATCACTCATGTAGTGTTCAGAGCATTGTAAAGTGTATTCTCCAAATCAAAAAATATTTATATTTTTTATTATTATATATTGCAATGTACTGCTGCTGCATAACAACAAATTTCATGACGTGTGCCAGTGTTATTAAATGGTAAGGTTTGTTTCAGTACTGACTGGTTCAGATGTGGGATCAGGTTCCGAGGCACTAACTCCTGTGGAATTACTTACTTGTGGTGCTTGACACCTCCTCAGGAGAGCTCAATGTGTTCTCCGGAGTTACGGACTGCACTGATAGATTGTATTGATCCCCAGGATCCAGGCTTTTCAGTGTGAATGTTGTCTCATCTTTTTCTGTCTTGCTGGTCCAAATGGTACCACTTGCATTAGTGACTGTAATTCTGTAGGTATAGGTAGAGGCTCTTGCATCATTTGGCTTTGTCCATTTAATTGTTAACGAATCTGTTGTCCCGTTTACTTGACTGAGTTCAGTAACTGGTGATGGATCTGTTAAGAGAAAAGCCAAGAGAGGTTAAATAATGTGGTTGGGTACTGCGCCTATATCAAGGTGAGTGCTATTCTTAGGCTTTGTACATGGATAAGCAGTTACCTTGCCGTCCGATAGAAATATCTGATGTCATCTTGCATAAACTTGATTAAAATCTGTCTTATTACCATTGGATGTTAAATGAACTGATGCTCCCTTTATGGGATAAACTGTTTTTTTATTCATTCATTTACGGGATGTGAGCGTCACTGGCTAAGCCATCCCTAGTTCCCCTTGAGAGGATGGTGATCAGCTGCCTTCTTGAACCGCTGCAGTCCCTGAGGTGTAGGTACACCCACAGTGCTGTCAGCATCGTTGACTGCTGTTGAGTTGTCGACTCATGGTGACTCTATGGATGGTGTAGCTGTCCGTAGTGCTTTTGTGGCAAGCTACAGAAGTAGATTGCCAGGCCTTTCTTCCACGCAGATGCTGCTGCTGCCCAGATGGGTCCAGCCGGATTTGAACTCGTGACCATCTGCCTCAAAGTCCGGTGCTGATGCCACTACACCATCAGCCAGCCCAAACCTACCTACCCCAATATTCTTAATTTCCTTTTCAAACAAAATTGACTTCTGTTAAGTTCCTGTTGCTAGATATACAAGACAGCTGCAAATTTTTCTGCTTATCTTGGCGTGGAATGACGACAGGGTTGATTTCTTTTCCAGTCCTGAGGAAGGGTCTTGGCCAAAAACATCAAATGTTCACTCTTTTCCATAGACGCTGCCTGATCTGCTGAGTTACTCCAGCATCTTGTGTGTACTGCTTATCTTGGTGTTCATTTTCAAACCATGCAGCACCGTCGCAGGCTAGCACAGTTTCCATGTTTTTACACCTCTGGTTCCTTTGTGGTATTACAACAAAATAAATGGCAGTTGCACGAAATGCAACAGCAGTCTCTGCATCAGCTGAGATTAATACACAGCTTTGTATGGGGATCAGCCAAGTACAGCATCCGCACCGAAGTGAAACTGTGCTCTGTCCACACTCTTGTATGTGTCACGACAGAGAACAACCTTGCCAAGCTGTCGCCATCCCACACCACGAGCCTCCAGAAGATCCTCCTTATTTTCCAGCCAAGAAGGATCTCCAACCATGCCCTGCTCCTTCTGTGTCATCAAAAGGACACAGCCAAAATCATGAGGAAACGTTGGAGATGGATTGGGGACGTGATGAGAAGAGAGGCCAACTCCATCATCAAGACAGCATCTCATTGGACCCCTGAAGGACAGAGGATGCACAAGAGACCAAAGACAACTTGGTGCCGTAGCATAGAGGCAGAAATGAGGACCCTGAACCACACCTGGGGGGAAAAGAGGAGATGGCCCAGGACAGACACAGATGGAGGACCTTCATTGCGGCCCTAAGTACCGCCAGCATAACAGGCAGCAACTAATTTTGTAAAGTATCAGCTGGCCACAACCTGATACTCATATTCTGAAGGTCTGGGACTCTCCTCTGACCTATGCTTATCTGCATGCCCATCCATTCTGCACAGCCATCACCTGCAGCTCAGTCAGGACTTGTTACGATGAGCTGTGACTACCTTGTAGATCTGAGCCCCCACACAGTCTGTCCTCAGAGTGCTGTTGCTGGTTCCTCAGGCATTTACCCTTGCTGGTCAACCAATTGCCTTCAGGATCTCAGATAAAAATCTCCCAGGGTGTGGGATCCTCTTTAATGTGGAATGGTTTCACATGGAAATCAGTCCTTGAAATATCGAGTACATATGCACGCAGAAAAATGGGCACCAAAATTTTATTTTTATTCAGAACTGCCTGGTAAACAAGAGCACCCTGTGATAATTATTCCAGTAATGGCTGGTTCAGACATAGAAACTAGGTTAGATTAGCTTTCTTTTTCACACACGTGTATGAAAACATTCTCCAAGGGGACCACAGAATGATTGAGGTGTGCCTCAGAGACCTTGAGGGCTATGTTGACTGGAGTCAGAGCTTCATGATTCGGCTCTTGGTGGGGTCACCCATGCCAAACAGGTCAAAGGGTAGAGGACAGACTAAGAGTGGTCCACCAGTCCACCGGGTTCTGGGGTTCAGCTCAGGGCCAACAACCTTGACTGGTCAAACAAAACTGTAATTATAAACAGCAATGAAGAATCCTTCTACATCTGAGTGCGACGGTATTCCTGAGTCTCCACCTGGGACTTACATGAATGACGAGTGAAAACGGAGAGGAAGCTACTGACAGGATGCAGGAAGCCCTGAAGACTGCCAGAGATGGAGGACCTTCATTGCTGCCCTGTACACCAGTGGTGTAAGATGGCCAGTAACTCAGAATTAATTAATGAATTGAAAATACACGTGGACTAAGATGTTATCTGTCCTGATGATCAGTGGGATCATCAGTTGATCTGCCACCTGTCCTCAGGAGTTTCGGCCCGCTTATGATCAAGACTCCCTCGAGGTGGTGGGCCAGCAGAGCACCACCTCCCACTGATGAGCTTAACAGCTTGGCATCTGCCTCTCTCAGAGTTGTTGGTTGTTTCCATCCAACAGATAGTCTACTCTTCAGGTACCTATGCAGCTACTGAAGAGTTTACAAAAGATGGATACACTGTCTGACTATCTGCCCCTCTGGACGTACGTAGTCCACACCCATGATGATCCTGCCTCATATCAAAACATACAGTGAAATGTGATGATTTGCCTTATTGGCTCAGCACAATCCGAGGACTGCGCTAAGGCAGCCCACAAGTGTCGTCGTACATCATGATGACAACATAGTATGTCCATACCTCACTAACCCTAACCCATAGGTCTTCGGCGTATGGGAGGAAACCTGAGCACCTGGAGGAAATCCCACAGAAACAGGGAGAATGTATGAACTCCTGACAATGGGAATCAGCCCTATTCGGTGATTGCTGGCACTGTAAAGCGATTGCACTAACCAGTACGCTTCTGTTATTGACCGCGGCACTGGAGCAGGTACTGACTCTTATAAAACTACTTACTTGTGGTGTTTGTCACCTCCTCAGGAGAGCTCACTGTATGACATAACCAACTTAACCCAATATTAATTCCTTTGGTTATTGAATATGAATGCAAATTTCTGCTGCAGACCATGCTAGGTTTTTGCAAAGTATTCAAATGCACCAAGCCAAGCTTCATTCCTTAAAATTTAGTGGCTGATTTTCATACCAATCACAGAATCACACTATTATGTCTCCTTCTTTTCACACCACTTGTTCCCTTTGAGATTTAAACAAAGCAAACTGTGGCTGCCTGGAATACAATAGCAGTCTTTGCACTAGCTGAAAGATGTAATCCGGATCAAGTTTAATGTCACCAGCATCTGCTGTGAAATTTGTTGCTTTGAGGCTGCAGTACAATGCAATACATAATAAAACCAATAAATTACAGTACAATACATGATAAATGTAGAAAAACTTTATGTATATTAAATAGGTGTTTATAGGTTCATTGTCCGTTCAGAAATCTGATGGTGGACGGGAAGAAGCTATTCCTGAAACATATTTTGTTTTTCTTTATTTCTCTCTCTCTCTCTCTTCAGGCTCCTGTGCCGTCTCCCTGATGGTAGCAATGAGAAGTGACTACGTCTTAGGTACAGAGGAGATGTCAGGAATAAGTTTTTTATGCAGAGAGTGTTGAGTGTGTGGAATGGGCTGCTGGCAGCGGTGGTGGAGGTGGATACAATAGGTTCTTTTAAGAGACTCCTGGATGGCTACATGGAGCTTAGAAAAATAGAGGGCTATGGGTAAGCCTAGGTAGTTCTAAGGTAGGATCATGCTCGGCACAGCTTTGTGGGCTGAAGGGCCTGTATTGTGCTGTGTCCCTTCTTCAGGACTGAGGAGGAAGGGGGAAAATGCTGGAAAAGGGGAAGGAGCTGGCTGGAAGGTGATAGGTGAAGCCAGGTGGATTGGAGAGGTCAAGGCCTGGAGAAGAAGGTATCTGAAGGGAGAGGAGAGTGGACCATGGGAGAAAGGGAAAGAGTTGGGGACCTAGGAGGATGTGATAGGTAGGTGAGGGTAGGGGCAAGGTCAGAGTGGGGAATAGAGGAAGAGGGTGGTGGGGGTGGGTAATTCTTCTACCGTAAGGAGAAATCAATATTCATGCCACCAGGTTAGAGGC
The DNA here is from genome assembly GCF_030144855.1 of Hypanus sabinus. Taxonomy (NCBI): domain Eukaryota; kingdom Metazoa; phylum Chordata; class Chondrichthyes; order Myliobatiformes; family Dasyatidae; genus Hypanus; species Hypanus sabinus. The sequence goes on from NC_082734.1 coordinate 5,523,048, forward strand.
TACCCAGATGGAATAGGTTTACACCTCCATGCTGAAGGTGGCTTCATCACGGCACAAGCGGAGGGCATGGGCATGGACCAACATGCCAGAATGGGAATGCCAAAGGGAATCAAAATTTTTGGCCACCGGGAAGTTCTATTTGTGGCAGATAAAGCAGTCCCCACAATGAGTTTTCATCTTTTCATATCTCTAGTTCTTTTTGGTACAGCCGCCGAGATGAATGCATAGTGTACGAAACCATCTCAAATGGCCAAATTCATGTTGTGAAGAGCTGAGACCTAAGACTCTAGGAGTCTCAGAAGAAAGGGAAGCAGGAGGTGGGCTCCAGGGGGAGATGATAGGCAGGTGAGAAGTGGTGAGAGGCCAGAGTGAGGATAGAAGAGATTTGAAAGTAGTGGGGGGGGGGGGGTGAAATGCGAATTGATAGGAGAAGACCGGAGGGGGTGGGATGAAGCTAAGAGCTGGAAAGGTGATTGGCAAAAGTAATACAGAGCTGGAGAAGGGAAAGGATCATGGGACGGGAGGCCTAGGGAGAAAGAAAGGGGAAGGGGGAGGAGCACCAGAGGGAGGTGGAGAACAGGCAGTGTGATGGGCAGAGAGAGAGCGAGAGAGAGAAAAAAAAACAAACTAAATATGTCAGGGATGGGGTAAGAAGGGGAGGAGGAGCATTAACGGAAGTTAGAGAAGTCAACGTTCATGCCATCAGGTTGGAGGCTACCTAGCTAGTATATAAGGTGATGTTTCTTTACGCCCAGAATGTCGTCTCCACACCCCTCTGCCCACGAGAGGACTGCAGTGAGGAGGAGTTGGTGACCCACCTCTTTGCACACCGTGGGTTCGCGGAGAAGGTGTGGAGGAGCATGGAAGGGGCAGTGTCGAGGTTCATTCCCAGCAGCTGCGTAACAGAGGACTCTCTGATCTACGGGCTGTTCCCGGGGACGCACACCGAGACCAACATCCGGTGCTGCTGGCAGATCATCAACTCGGTGAAAGATGCTCTTTGGTCGGCCCGAAACTTGATGGTCTACCAGCACACGGAGATGTCCGTGGGGGAATGCTGCCGACTGGCACATTCTCGGCTGCAGGAGTAGGTGCTGAGGGACACACACAAACTCGGTGGGGAAGGACCACATTCTAGGGTTCTTCTCCCGTGGGAGTTGAGGGGTGTGGGGTTGGGGTTATACCCCCTGAATGTAAATATGAAAGAACAAAGTGCCATGTGGGTGGCAAAACTTTTGAACTTTGAAAATGTAAAGACAGTAATGGTACCAACTGTAAAGAATTGAAAGTCTTTGAATGGTTATTGTATATAATTATATTTTTGAATAAAGTATATTTTGTTTAATTTAAAAAAAGGTGTTGTTCTTCCAACCTGAGTTTGGATTCATTTTGTCAGTAGAAGAGGCCATGGATAGACATATCAGAATGGGAATGGGATGTGGAATTAAAATGTGTGGCCACTGGGAGATCCTGCTTTCTCTGGCGGACCGAGCGTAGGTGTTCAGCGAAATGGTCTCCCAGTCTGCGTCGGGTCTCACCAATGTATAAAAGGCCACGTCGGGAGCACCAGACACAGTATACCACACCAGCCGACTCATAGGTGAAGTGTCGCCTCACCTGGAAGGACTGTCTGGGCCCCTGAATGGTGGTGAGGGAGGAAGTGTAAGGGCAGGTGTAGCACTTGTTCCACTTACAAGGATAAGTGCCAGGAGGGAGATCGGTGGGAAGTGATGGGGGGGAACGAGTGGACAAGGGAGTCGTATAGGGAGCGATCCCTGCGGAAAGCAGAAAGCGGGGGGGAGGGAAAGATTTGCTTGGTAGTCGGATCCCGTTGTAGTGGAGAATTATATGTTGGACCTGGAGGCCGGTGGTGTGGTCGGTGAGGACAAGGGGAACCCTATCCCGAGTGGGGTGGCGGGCGGATGGGGTGAGGGCAGATGTGTGGGAAATGGGAGAGATGCGTTTGAGAGGAAGGTTTTGCAGGAACTGGGACAGATGTAGAGGAGAAAGGTGGGTGGGGAAGAGCATTTCTACCAGAAGAAGAATTGGATATTATTGCCATTAGGTTGGAGGCTACCCAGACAGAATAGAAGTTGATGCTCTTCCACCCTGAGGCTTCAGCTTGGCACAAGAGGAGGTCATGGACTGGCATGTCAGAGCTGGAATGGGAAATGGAATTAAAATTTGTGGCAGATGAAGGGGCCCTCAATCTTAGTTTTCACCTTTTCATACATCTAGTTCTTTTTGTATTTAACCAAAAGTAAAGATAATGGAAATGAAGCTGTAGTCCATACAGCAGCCGAGATGGATGCATAGTGTAGGAAACGATCACTCAAACGGCCAAATTCATGTTGTGAAGGGACTCTTTTCCAAGCTGGGTAAATCTGATGCCCTCTGCTTGCCATCACCTGTACCTCAGCCAATACATATTATCATGAGTTGTGACTATCCTGTATCACCGGCCAGTGGGGAAGTGGCATCTCGAACAGTCTTGTTACGAGTGGTCCCACGCTCAAATCCAGCCATCTCCTTGCACACATTCCATCTGTGCTGGTTTGAGTATCAAACTAATAGCTCAGCCTCGTAAAAAACAGACAAAAATGCTAAATAAATGGCACGGTTGCCATCTAATGCACCACAAGGGCAGAAAGGAACAACAAGAAGAAGTGGCTGTCTCCTAACTCTACCTGACACAAGAATAAGGAGAATTAAATAGTTGTTCCTCTGGATCCAATACAGCATTAAAAACCATAAGGTAAGGAACACAATAAGAATATTAAACATAAAATAATATTGGAACTGTTGCTGACTGAGTCAGTGGAGCAGGTATTAACCCTTACAGAATTACTTACTTGTGGTGCTTGTCACCTTCACAGGAGAGCTCAGTGTGTCCTCCGGAGTTACTGACACAACCGATAGTGTGTACTGATCTCCAGGGAGCAGGCCTGTCGCTGTGAAATTTGTCTGGCCCTTTGTTGTGTTGTGGATCGAACTGCTACCTTTAATCACATTAGTGACTGTAATTCTGTAGGTATAGTTATCGGCTCTTGTATCAGTTGGCTGTATCCATTCAATTGTTAATGACTTTGTTGTCCTGTTTACTGCTTTAAGTCCAGTGACTGGTGATGGATCTGTCAAGAGAAAAGCCAAGGGTTGGTTAATTATTGGGAGACATCCTCCATCCTGATTGCTCTTGGATAGTGAGACCTTTTCAAGGTGTGCGCTATACTTTGGCTCTGGGTATGGATAAGCATTGGCCTCACATTCAGGCAGAAATATCTGACATCATCTGGGATAAATATAATTAAAAATTACCTGGAGACTCTCCGATGAGAGAGTGAGTACTGTGAGACTACTGCACTGTTGGAGAATATGATTAATACAGGTGACTTTGAGAATATCAGAGGATTTTCGATTAAGAGATGGTCATTCGATCACCTCACACACCTGTCCCAATAACAACACATGTAAATTGCTGGAGAAACTCAGCAGGTCAGGCAGCACCTATGCAAATGAATAAGCAGTAGATAGTTTGGTCCAAGTCCCTTCTTCAGGACTGGAAAGGAAGGAGAAAGATGCCAGAATAAAAAGGTGGGGAGAGGAGAAGCAGGATAGCTAGAAAGTGATAGTTGAAGCCAGATGGTTGGGAACGGTAATGTTCTGCAGAAGAAGGAACCTGATAAGGCAGGGAAGTGGACTACAGGAGAAAGTGAAGAAGGAGATGGAGTCCAGGGGGAAGTGATAGGCAGGTGAGAAGCAGTGAGAGGCCAGAATGAGGATAGAAGAAGATAGGAGGTAGAGAGAAATTGTTTTCCCAGAAAATGAAATTGAGGATTCATGCTATCAGGTTGTTATCTCAATATTCCCAATATCGCAATATTCTTCATTTCATTAATTCTCAACATGAATTCAAATATCTGTTGCAAATTGAGCAAGAGACTTGCAAGATGTTGCAACACTCTGTTTATTGAAGTTGCGCCAAACTTCATTACTGAAAATCACGGCATTAATTTTCACAATGTGCTCCTCAATCTTAGGCCAGCTAAATGGATTTCTTGTTTTTACACTACCTTTAGTAGTTCCTTATAATATTAAAAAAGATCATCATCTAGTAGAAATTTGATTAAAATCCTCATTAATATTAGTGAATGTTGCCAAATGTGCAAGTAAGTTGCAAATTTTTGTAACATTCTGCTTACTGAAGTTCAGCCACTCTTCATTTCTCAAAATCTAAATGTTACTTATCGCACCATGCTGTTCAATCAAAAACCACTACAATGAGTAACACGAGAAATCTGCAGATGCGGGAAATCCAGAGCAACGCACACAAACTGCTGGTGGCATTCTGCCGGTCAGGCAGCATCTGTGGAGAGGAATAAACAATCAACATTTCGGGCAGTGTCTCTTCTTCAGGACTGAGAAGGAAGTGGGAAAATGCCAGACAAAAAAGCTGTGACAGGGGCAGGAGTCTCGCTGGAAGGTGATAGGTGAAGCCAGGTGGATGGGAAAGGTAAGAGACTGGAGAAGGGAGAATCTGATAGGAGACGAGTGCAGACCATTGTAGACAGAGAATGTGTTGTGGACCTAGGGGTAGTGACAGGTAGATGCGAAGAGTTGAAAGGTTAGAGTGGGGAATAGAGGAGGAAGGTTGGCGGTGAAGAGTTTTTCTACCAGAAGGAGAAAGTGATATTTGAAACATAGAAAACATACAGACCCCTCGGCCCACAAAGCTGTGCCAATCATGTTCCTAATTCATGCCATTTGGTTGGAGGGTACCCAGTTGGAATAGAAGGTCTCGATATTCCACCCTGAGGCTTCAGCTTGGTGCAAGAGGAGGTCATGGACTGACATGTCCGAGCTGAAATGGGAATGGGAATTAAAATTTTGTGCCACTGGGAAGTACTGATTGTGACAGATGAAGGGGCCCTCATCTTAGTTTTCATCTCTTCATGCCTGTAATTCTTTTTGTATTGAAACAAAGTTAAAGATAAAGGAAATGAAGCTGTAGTCCATACAGCAGCCGAGATGGATGCGTAGTGTAGGAAACCATCACTCAGACGGCCAAATTCATGTTGTGAAGGGACTCTTTTCTGAGCTATGCTCATCATATCGCCTTCCAGTGGGGAAGTGGCATCTGCAACAGTCTTGTTACGAGTGGTCCCACGCTCAAATCTGGCCATCTCCTTGCACACATTCCATCTGTGCTGGTTTGAGTATCAAACTAATAGCTCGGCCTCGTAAAAAACAGACAAAAATGCTAAATAAATGGCACGGTTGCCATCTAATGCACCACAAGGGCAGAAAGGAACAACAAGAAGAAGTGGCGGTCTTCTAATTCTACCTGACACAAGAAAAAGGAGAATTAAATATTTGTTCCTCTGGATCCAACACAGCTTAAGAAACCATAAGGTAAGGAACACAATAAGAATATTAAACATAAAATAATATCGGAACTGTTGTGACTGAGACAGTGGAGCAGGTATTAACCCTTACAGAATTACTTACTTGTGGTGCTTGTCACCTTCACAGGAGAGCTCAGTGTGTTCTCCGGAGTTACTGACACAACCGATAACATGTACTGATCTCCAGGATCCAGGCCTGTCGCTGTGAAATTTGTCTGGCCTTTTGTTGTGTTGTGGATCGAACTGCTACCTTTAATCACATTAGTGACTGTAATTCTGTAGGTATAGATATCGGCTCTTGTATCAGTTGGCTGTATCCATTCAATTGTTAATAAATTTGTTGCCCTGTTTACTGCTTCAAGTCCAGTGACTGGTGATGGATCTGTCAGGAGAAAAGCCAAGGGATGGTTAATTATTGCGAGACATCCTCCATCCTGATTGCTCTTGGATAGTGTGACCTTTTCAAGGTGTGCGCTATACTTGGGCTCTGGGTATGGATAAGCATTGGCCTCACAGTCAGGCAGAGATATCTGACATCATCTGGGATAAATATAATTAAAAATTATGTGGTGTCTCTCCAATGAGAGAGTGTGTACTGTGAGACTACTGCACTGTTGGAGAATATGATCAAATCAGGTGACTTTGAGAATATCAGAGGATTTTCGATTAAGAGATGGTCATTCGATCACCTCACACACCTGTCCCAATAACAACACATGTAAATTGCTGGAGAAACTCAGCAGGTCAGTCAGCACCTATGCAAATGAAGAAGCAGTAGATAGTTTGGACCAAGTCCCTTCTTCAGGACTGGAAAGGAAGGAGAAAGATGCCAGAATAAAAAGGTGGGGAGAGGAGAAGCAGGATAGCTAGAAAGTGATAGTTGAAGCCAGATGGTTGGGAACGGTAATGTTCTGCAGAAGAAGGAACCTGATAAGGCAGGGCAGTGGACTACAGGAGAAAGTGAAGAAGGAGATGGAGTCCAGGGGGAAGTGATAGGCAGGTGAGAAGTAGTGAGAGGCCAGAATGAGGATAGAAGATGATAGGAGATAGAGAGAAATTCTTTTCCCAAAAGATGAGATTGAGTATTCATGCTATCAGGTTGTTATTTCAGTATTCCCAATATGGCAATATTCTTCATTCCGTTAATTCTCAACTTGATTTCAAATATCTGTTGCAAATTGTGCAACGGTCTTTTAAGTTGTTACAACACCCTGTTTATTGAAGTTGCGCCAAACTTCATTATAGAAAATCACGGCATTAATTTTCACAATGTGCTCCTCATTCTTAGACCAGCTAAATCAATTTCTTGTTTTCACACTACCTTTAGTAGTTCCTTATAATATTAAAAAAGATCATCTAGTAGAAATTTGATTAAAATCCTCATTAATATTAGTGAATGTTGCCAAATGTGCAAGTAACTTGCAAATTGATCTAACATTCTGCTTATTGAAGTTCAGCCACTCTTCATTTCTCAAAATCTAAATGTTACTCATCGCATCGTGCTGTTCAATCAAAACCACTACAATGAGTAACACGAGAAATCTGCAGATGCGGGAAATCCAGAGGAACGCACACAAAATGCTGGTGGAATTCTGCCGATCAGGCAGCATCTGTGGAGATGAATAAGCAGTTGACATTTCGGGCAGTGTCTCTTCTTCAGGACTGAGAAAGAAGGGGGAAAATGCCAGATAAAAAAGCTGTGACAGGGGCAGGAGTCTCACTGGAAGGTGATTGGTGAAGCCAGGTGGATGGGAAAGGTAAGAGACTGGAGAAGGGAGAATCTGATAGGAGACGAGTGCAGACCATTGTAGACAGAGAATGTGTTGTGGACCTAGGGGTAGTGACAGGTAGATGCGAAGAGTTGAAAGGTTAGAGTGGGGAATAGAGGAGGAAGGTGGGCGGTGAAGAGTTTTTCTACCAGAAGGAGAAAGTGATATTTGAAACATAGAAAACATACAGACCCCTCGGCCCACAAAGCTGTGCCAATCATGTTCCTAATTCTTGATATTCCACCCTGAGGCTTCAGCTTGGTGCAAGAGGAGGTCATGGACTGACATGTCCGAGCTGGAATGGGAATGGGAATTAAAATTTTGTGCCACCGGGAAGTACCGATTGTGGCAGATGAAGGGGCCCTCATCTTAATTTTCATCTCTTCATGCCTGTAATTCTTTTTGTATTGAAACAAAGTTAAAGATAAAGGAAATGAAGCTGTAGTCCATACAGCAGCCGAGATGGATGCGTAGTGTAGGAAACCATCACTCAGACGGCCAAATTCATGTTGTGAAGGGACTCTTTTCTGAGCTATGCTCATCATATCGCCTTCCAGTGGGGAAGTCTTTTGGAAGAGGACAGCAAGGCTTTGAGAGGAAGTGCGACGGCGGCACTCATGAGTACTCATGTTTGAGTACTGTTTGGGGTACAGCCTACCTGGTGGAAGTGACAGTGGCCGGGTCTCCGGCACAGAGGACGGCCCTGTAGCTCAGAAGGGTAGGGATAGAAGAAAGAGGACCATAGTAATAGGGGACCATTTTCGAATTGTCCAATTGCGTCTCAGATCGGAGTTCTGAGAGGTGGGACTGTGCAGGCGCATGAAGGAGGCCTGGGAAGGAGGGCAGATATAAAAAGAACGCAACCTTAAGAAGCGGGGAGCTTCGTTTGCGGGCAGCGGAGTACGCCGGGAGCAGAGTGTAGGGCTTGGGCTCAGGGGGCTTAGGCGGAAGAGGGCACAGTAGGCTTATCTTTTAGTTCTTGTTATTTTCAGTTATTCGGGAAGTATGAGTGTGAGGGCAGCTTGTTGTTCTCGGTGTTGAATGTGGGAGGTCCTGGAGTCTCCGAGCCTCCCGGACGTCCACATCTGCGCCAGGAGCACCGAACTGCTGCTCCTGAGGGACCGAGTTAGGGAACTGGAGCTGCAGCTTGATGACCTTCGCCTGGTCAGGGAGAGTGAGGAGGTGATAGAGAGGAGTTACAGGCAGGTGGTCACTCCGGGGCCACGGGAGGCAGATAGGTGGGTGACAGTCAGGAAGGGGAAGAGGCAGGTACTAGAGAGTACCCCAGCGGCTGTACCCCTTGACAATAAGTACTCATGTTTGAGTACTGTTGGGGGGGACAGCCTACCTGGTGGAAGTGACAGTGGCCGGGTCTCCGGCACAGAGGACGGCCCTGTAGCTCAGAAGGGTAGGGATAGAAGAAAGAGGACCATAGTAATAGGGGACTTGATAGTCAGGGGTTCAGACAGGCAGTTCTGTGGAGGTGGTCGGGAGTCCCGGATGGTAATTTGCCTCCCTGGTGCCAGGGTTCGGGACATTTCTGATAGCGTCCAAGATATCCTGAAGTGGGAGGGTGAGGAGCCAGAGGTCGTGGTACATGTAGGTACCAATGACATAGGTAGGAAAGGGGAAGAGGTCCTGAAACGAGAGTATAGGGAGTTAGGAAGGCAGTTAAGAAGAAGGACCGCAAAGGTAGTAATCTCGGGATTACTGCCTGTGCCACGCGACAGTGAGAGTAGAAATGGAATTAGGTGGAGGATGAATGTGTGGCTGTGGGATTGGAGCAGGGGGCAGGGATTCAAGTTTCTGGTTCATTGGGACCTCTTCTGGGGCAGGCGTGACCTGTTCAAGAAGGACACTTGAATCCTGGGGGGACCAATATCCTAGCGGGGAGGTTTGCTAGGGCTACAGGGTAGACTTTAAACTAGTAAGATGGGGGGGCGGGAATCAATATGAAACTGTGGGAGAGGAGGTTAGTTCACCAGTAGAGCAAGTAAATAGACAGTGTGTGAGGGAGGAAAGGCAGGTGATGGAGAAGGGATGCGCCCAGCCCGAAGATGTCGGGGAGAAGAAAGAAAAGGATAATAAATTTGAATGCATTGTTAGGGATGAAAAGAGAGGAGGAGGTGGAGAGTATCTTAAATGTATCTATTTTAATGCTAGGAACATTGTAAGAAAGGTGGATGAGCTTAAAGCGTGGATTGATACCTGGAATTATGATGTTGTAGCTATTAGTGAAACATGGTTGCAGGAAGGGTGTGATTGGCAACTAAATATTTCTGGATTTAGTTGCTTCAGGTGTGATAGAGTAGGAGGGGCCAGAGGAGGAGGTGTTGCATTGCTTGTCTGAGAAAATCTTATGGCGGTGCTTTGGAAGGATAGATTAGAGAGCTCCTCTAGGGAGGCTATTTGGGTGGAATTGAGGAATGGGAAAGGTGTAGTAACACTGATAGGAGTGTATTATAGGCCACCTAATGGGGAGCGTGAGTTGGAAGAGCAAATGTGTAAGGAGATAGCAGATATTTGTAGTAAACACAAGGTGGTGATTGTGGGAGATTTTAATTTTCCACACGTAGACTGGGAAGCTCATTCTGTAAAAGGGCTGGATGGTTTAGAGTTTGTGAAATGTGTGCAGGATAGTTTTTTGCAACAATACATAGAAGTACCGACTAGAGATGGGGTAGTGTTGGATCTCCTATTAGGGAATGCGATAGGTCAGCTGACAGATGTATGTGTTGGGGAGCACTTCGGGTCCAGTGATCACAATAGCATTAGCTTCAATATAATTATGGAGAAGGACAGGACAGGACCTGAGTTTAGATTTTTGATTGGAGAAAGGCTAACTTTGAGGAGATGCGAAGGGATTTAGAGAGAGTGTATTGGGTCAAGTTGTTTTATGGGAAGGATGTAATAGAGAAATGGAGGTCATTTAAGGGTGAAATTATGAGGGTACAGAATCTTTATGTTCCTGTTAGGTTGAAAGGAAAGGTTAAAGGTTTGAAAGCACCATGGTTTTCAAGGGATATTAGAAATTTGGTTCGGAAAAAGAGGGATGTCTACAATAGATATAGGCAGCATGGAGTAAAGGAATTGCTCGAGGAATATAAAGAATGTAAAAGGAATCTTAAGAAAGAGATTAGAAAAGCTAAAAGAAGATACGAGGTTGGTTTGGCAAATAAGGTGAAAATAAATCCGAAAGGTTTCTACAGTTATATTAAAAGCAAGAGGATAGTGAGGGATAAAATTGGCCCCTTAGAGAATCAGAGTGGTCAGCTATGTATGGAGCCGAGGGAGATGGGAGAGATTTTGAACGATTTCTTCTCTTCAGTATTCACTAAGGAGAAGGATATTGAATTGTGTAAGGTGTGGGAAACAAGTAAGGAAGTTATGGAACCTATGACAATTAAAGAGGTGGAAGTACTGGCGCTTTTAAGAAATTTAAAAGTGGATAAATCTCCGGGTCCTGACAGGATATTCCCCAGGACCTTGAGGGAAGTTTGTGTAGAAATAGCAGGAGCTCTGACGGAGATCTTTAAGATGTCATTAGAAACGGGGATTGTGCCGGAGGATTGGCGTGTTGCTCATGTGGTTCCATTGTTTAAAAAGGGTTCTAGAAGTAAGCCTAGCAATTATAGACCTGTCAGTTTGACATCAGTGATGGGTAAATTAATGGAAAGTATTCTTAGAGATAGTATTAATAATTATCTGGATAGACAGGATCTGATTAGGAGTAGCCAGCATGGATTTGTGCGTGGAAGGTCATGTTTGACAAACCTTATTGAATTTTTTGAAGAAGTTACGAGGAGTGTTGACGAGGGTAAGGCAGTGGATGTAGTCTATATGGACTTCAGCAAAGCCTTTGACAAAGTTCCACATGGAAGGTTAGTTAAGAAGGTTCAGTCGTTAGGTATTAATGCTGGAGTAATAAAATGGATTCAACAGTGGCTAGATGGGAGATGCCAGAGAGTAGTGGTGGATAATTGTTTATTGGGATGGAGGCCGGTGACTAGCGGGGTGCCTCAGGGATCTGTTTTGGGCCCAATGTTGTTTGTAATATACATAAATGATCTGGATGATGGGGTGGTAAATTGGATTAGTAAGTATGCTGATGGTAGGAGGTGTTGTGGATAATGAGGTGGGTTTTCAAAGCTTGCAGGGAGATTTATGCCGGTTAGAAGAATGGGCTGAACGTTGGCAGATGGAGTTTAATGCTGAGAAGTGTGAGGTTCTACATTTTGGCAGGAATAATCCAAATAGAACATACAGAGTAAATGGTAGGGCATTGAGGAATGCAGAGGAACCGAGAGATCTAGGAATAACAGTGCATAGTTCCCTGAAGGTGGAGTCTCATATAGATAGGGTAGTGAAGAAGGCTTTTGGAATGCTGGCCTTTATAAATCAAAGCATTGAGTACAGAAGTTGGGATGTAATGTTAAAATTGTACAAGGCATGGGTAAGGCCAAATTTGGAATATTGTGTACAGTTCTGGTCACCGAATTATAGGAAAGATATCAATAAATTAGAGAGAGTGCAGAGACGATTTACTAGGATGTTACCTGGATTTCAGCACTTAAGTTACAGAGAAAGGTTGAACAAGTTAGGTCTCTATTCATTGGAGTGTAGAAGGTTGAGGGGGGATTTGATCGAGGTATTTAAAATTTTGAGAGGGATAGATAGAGTTGACGTGAACAGGCTGTTTCCATTGAGAGTAGGGGAGATTCAAACTAGAGGACATGATTTGAGAGTTAGGGGGCAGAAGTTTAAGGGAAACACGAGGGGGTATTTCTTTACTCAGAGAGTGATAGCTGTGTGGAATGAGCTTCCTGTAGAAGTAGTAGAGGCAAGTTCAGTTGTGTCATTTAAGGTAAAATTGGATAGGTATATGGACAGGAAAGGAGTGGAGGGTTATGGGTTGAGTGCGGGTAGGTGGGACTAGGTGAGATTAAGAGTTCGGCATGGACTAGGAGGGCCGAGGTGGCCTGTTTCCGTGCTGTGATTGTTATATGGTTATATGGTTATAAGTGGCAGCTGCAACAGTCTTGTTACGAGTGGTCCCACGCTCAAATCCGGCCACCTCCTTGCACACATTTCATCTGTGCTGGTTTGAGTATCAAACTAATAGCTCAGCCTCATAAAAAACAGACAAAAATGCTAAATAAATGGCACGGTTGCCACCTACTGCACCACAAGGGCAGAAAGGAACAATAAGAAGAAGTGGCGGTCTTCTAACTCTACCTGACACAAGAATAAGGAGAATTAAATAGTTGTTCCTCTGGATCCAACACAGCATAAAAAACCATAAGGTAAGGAACACAATAAGAATATTAAACATACAATAATATCGGAACTGTTGTTGACTGAGACAGTGGAGCAGATATTAACCCTTACAGAATTACTTACTTGTGGTGCTTGTCACCTTCACAGGAGAGCTCAGTGTGTCCTCCGGAGTTACTGACTGTACTGATAGTGTGTACTCATATACAGGATCCAGGTCTTCCACTGTGAATTTTGTCTGGCCTTTTGGTGTGTTGTGGATCGAACTGCTACCTTTAATCACATTAGTGACTATAATTCTGTAGGTATATTTATTGGCTCTTGTATCATTTGGCTGTATCCATTCAATTGTTAATGAATTTGTTGTCCTGTTTACTGCTTTAAGTCCAGTGACTGGTGATGGATCTGTCAAGAGAAAAGCCAAGGGATGGTTAATTATTGCGAGACATCCTGATTGCTCTTGGAAAGTGAGACCTTTTCAAGGTGTGCGCTATACTTTGGCTCTGGGTATGGATAAGCATTGTCCTCACAGTCAGGCAGAGATATCTGACATCATCTGGGATAAATATAATTAAAAATTACGTGGTGTCTCTCCGATGGGAGAGTGTGTACTGTGAGACTACTGCACTGTTGGAGAATATGATCAATACAGGTGACTTTGAGAATATCAGAGGATTTTCGATTAAGAGATGGTCATTCGATGACCTAACACATCTGTCCCAATAACAACACATGTAAAATGCCTGAGGAACTCAGCAGGTCAGTCAGCACCTATGTAAATGAATAAGCAGTAGATAGTTTGGACCAAGTCCCTTCTTCAGGACTGGAAAGGAAGGAGAAAGATGCCAGAATAAAAAGGTGAGGAGAGGAGAAGCAGGATAGCTGGAAATTGATAGTTGAAGTGAGATGATTGGGAAAGGCAATATTCTGGAGAAGAAGGAATCTGATACGGGGGGTGAGTGAACTATAGGAGAAAGGGAGGAAGGGGGAAGGTTACAGTGAGAGGTGACAGGCAGGTGAGAAGTGGTGACAGGCCAGAGTGTGGATAGAAGAAGATAGGAGTTAGAGGGAAATTCTTTTCCCAGAAGATGAGATTGAGGATTCATGCTATCAGGTTGTTATCTCAATATTCCCAATAGCGCAATATTCTTCATTCCGTTAATTCTCAACTTGATTTCAAATATCTGTTGCAAATTGTGCAACGATCTTGTAAGTTGTTACAACACCCTGTTTATTGAAGTTGAGCCAAACTTCATTCTTCAAAAGCATAGCATTAATTTTCACAATGTGCAGCTCAGTCTTAGACCAGCTAAATCAATTTCTTGTTTTCACACTAATTTTTGTAGTTCCTTTTAATATGAAATCAATTATCATCTAGCAAAACTTGATTAAATACTTCATTAAGATACTGATAGGATGCAAAACTGGGCTGAGAAGTAGCAGATGGAGTTCAACCCAGATAAGTGTGATGTGGTTCATTTTGGTGGGTCAAACATGATGGCATATCATAGTATTACTGGTAAGACTCTTGGCAGTGTGGAGGATCAGAGGGATCTTGGGGTCTGAGTCCATAGGACACTCAAAGCAGCTGCACAGATTGACTCTGTGGTTAAGAAGGCGTATGGTGTATTGGCCTTCATCAGTCATGGAATTGAATTTAGGAGCCGAAAGGTAATGTTGCAGCTATATAGGACCCTGTTCAGACCCCACTTGGGGTACTGTGCTCAGTTCACGTTGCCTTGCTACAGGAAGGATGTGGAAGCCATAGAAAGGGTGCAGAGGAGATTTACAAGGATGTTGCCTGGATTGGGGAGCATGCCTTATGAGAATAGGTTGAGTGAATTCGGCCTTTTCTCCTTGGAGTGAAGGAGGATGAGAGGTGACCTGACGGAGGTGTATAATGATGAGAGGCATTGATCATGTGGATAGTCGGAGGCTTTTTCCCAGGGCTGAAATGGTTGCCACAAGAGGACACAGGTTTAAGGTGCTGGGGAGAAGGTACAGAGGAGATGTCAGGGGTAAGTTTTTTACTCAGAGAGTGGTGAGTGCATGGAATGGGCAGCCAACAACGGTGGTGGAGGCGGATACGATAGGGTCTTTTAAGAGTCTTTAAGATAGGTACATGGAGATTAGTAAAATAGAGGGCTATAGGTAAGCCTAGTAATTTCTAAGGTAGGGACATGTTCAGCACAACTTTGTGGGCTGAAGGGCCTGTATTGTGCTGTAGGTTTTCTATGTTTCTGTGAGTTCATGCTTCAGGTCAGTACTTGCCGTGTAGTGGGATGATCACTTATCCAAGAGGAATACATTCAAAACCAGTGACCCAGGTTGAATTCCCGCTGCTGCCTGTATGGAGTTTGTATGTTCATCTTGTGATCGCTTGGTTTTCCTCCGGGTGCTCCGGTTTCCTCCTACAGTCCAAAGACTACCGGTTGATAGTTAATTGATCATTATGTTAGGTTAGGGTTAAATCGGTGGTTGCAGGGCAGCACAAACCAGTGCGCCAGAAGGCCTACTCTATACTGTATCTCAATTTAAAAAAAGATTACTCCTATTATTAAGAGGACCACCCCCCTCCAACAGTGCAATCTTTCCCATGGTACAGACTTGTTCTAAAGGGGGGGTTATAGCCAACCCACACACAGCAGTCAAAGAATACACACACCTTAAAGAAGGCTCACAGCCCTAGAACATTCAGGATGAAGGGCATCTTCACACTAATTAATCATCCCTTGGCATTTCTCTTAACAGACCCATCACTCGTTACTGGACTTAAAGCAGTAAACAGGACAACAAATTCATTGACAATTGAATGGACAAAGCCAAATGATACAGGAGCCGATAACTACACCTACAGAATTACAGTCATTAATGTTATCAATAGTCATGAATGGAGCAACAACACAGAAGCAAATGAGACAATATTCACAGTGACGGGCCTGAATCCTGGAGATCAATACAATATTGGTGCAGTCAGTAAATCCAGAGGGCAGCTGGAGTTCTGCTGAGGACTTGATTAACACCACAAGTAAGAAAGACCATAAGACATGGGAGCAGAATTAAGCCATTCAGCCCATCGAGTATGTTCCGCCATGATGAAAGCTTCGGTATTATCTCCTTGCTTTTATATTCTATTCCCCTTGTTATAAAGGCCAACATTGCATTTGCCTTCTTCACCACAGAGTCAACCTGTGAATTAACCTTCTGGGAGTCTTACACGAGGACTCCTAAGTCCCTTTGCACCTTTGATGTCTGAATTTTTTCTCATTTAGATAATAGTTTTCCTCAACTCTACTTACCCCTCCACCTATCTTCATATCATTTGCAAACTTTGCCACAAAGTATTTAAATCATTAACAAACAATGTGAAAAGTAGCGGTACCAATACTGACCCCTGAGGAGCACCACTAGTTTCTGGCAGCCAACCAGAAAAGGCCCCCTTATTAGCACACTGCCTCCTGTCTGTCAACTGTTTCTCTATCCATGCCAGTATATTTCCTGTAACACCAGAGGATTTTATCTCATTAAGCAGCCTCATATGAGGCATCTTATCAAATGTTTCCTGAAAATCCAAGTCAGTGGCATCCACTGCCTCTCCTTTGTCCACCCTGTTTGTTACTTCTTCGAAGAATTCCAACAGTTTTTTGAATGATTTCCCTTTACAGAAATCATTAGTCTCCAAGTAGTCCAAAACCTCATCCTTAATCATGGATTCCAACACTTTCCCAGCCACTGAGGTTAGGCTAACTGACCTATAATTTCCTCTCTTTTGACTTCCTCCCATCTTAAAGAGTGGAGTGACATTTGCAAATTTCCAGTCCTCTGGGATCATGCCAGAATCAAGTGGTTCTGGAAAGATCATGACCAATGCATCTATTATCTCTTCAGCAACCTCTGTCAGGACTCTGGGATGTAGTCCGTCTGGCCCAGGTGACTTATCCATCTTAAGACTTCAATTTGCCTAGACTCTTTTCCTTTGTAATAGCAATGGCCCTCACTCCTGCTCCCTGGCTCTTCCAGATCTATGGCATGTAGCTAGTGTCTTCCACAGTAAAGACTGATGCAAAATACTTATTAAGTTTATCTGCCATTTCTTTGTCCCCAATTACTACCTCATCAACATAATATTCCAGTGGTCCAATATCAACTCTCACCTCCCTTTTATTCTTTATATAACTGAAAAAAACTTTTAGTGTCCTGCTTTATATTATCAGCGAGTTTGCTCTCATACTTCATCTTTTCCCTTCTTATAGATTTTTTAGTTGCCTTATGTTGGATTTTTAAAACTTCCCAATATCCAACCTCCCACTCACTTTTACTACCTTATATGCCCTTTCCTTGGCTTTTATGCAGCCCTTAACTTCCCTTCTCAGCTACGGTTGCCTAGCCCTGCAGTTTGAGAACTTCTTCTTCCGTGGGACCTATCTATCCTGTGCCTTGTGAACTATTCCCAGAAACTTCAGTCACCTCTGTTCTGCCGTCCTCTCCACCAGTATCACCCCCCCTTCCCAGTCCACCTGGGCAAGCTCTTCTCCTATGCCTCTGTAATTCCCTTGATTCCATTGCCATACTGATACACTTGATTAATGCTTCTCCCTCTCATATTGCAGTAGGAATTTAGTCTTATTATGATCACTGCCTCCTGAGGGTTCCTTTATGTTAAGCTCCATAATTAGATCTGGGTTATTACACAACACCCAATCTAAGATAGCCTTTCCCCGAGTAGGCTCGAGGACAAACTGCTCTAAAAAGCCATCCCATAGGCATTTAACAAATTCCCTTTCTTGCAAACTGACACCAACCCGATTTTCGCAATCGCCTTAAATATTGAAGTCCCCCATTCCAATTGTGTCATTACCCTTATTACATGCCCTTTCCAGCTCCCTTTGCGATCTCAACCCCACATCTTGGCTACTATTTGGAGGCTTCTATAGATTTTTTTTTTACCCTTGCAGTTGCTTAACTCCACCCTCAAAGATTCAACATTCTGTGATCCTGTGTCACCTCTTTCTAAAGGAGTAATTCCATCTTTTACCGCACCACCGCCTATGCTTCCCTGCCTGTCCTTTCAATACAAAGTACATCCTTTGATGTTAAACTCCCAACTATAACCTTTCAGCCACAACTCCGTGATGCCCACAATGTCATATGGACCAATCTCTAATTGTGCCACGAGTTTGCCCGCCTAATTCCAAATGCTATGTCCATTTAAGTATAGCACCTTCAGTCCTGCATTCTTCGTCCTTATGAATTTTGCCTCTGTGGCACAATATAACTCTTTGTTCTGTCTGCATTTGTACCCAATCATTGGCTTGTCCTTCCTTATATTCATTTTACATAGTACATCATCTACTTGCAAACCTGCTGGCTCATCCTCAGCTCTATCATACTCGTTCCCATTCCCCAGCCCTATTAACTTGAACCACTTCCAACAGCTCTAGCAAACCTGACTGCAAGGATATTTGTCTCCTGTAGATTCAAGTGAAACCTGTCCCTTTTTGTACAAGTCCCACCTGCCCCAGAAGAGGTCCCAATTATACAGAAATCTGAATCCTTGCTCCCTGTCCCAATACTTCAGCCACACATTTATTGCCACCTTATTCTATTCCTATCCTCACAGTCACGTGGCACAGTCAGCAATCCCGAGATTGCTACCCTTGAGGTCCTGCTTCTCAACTTCCTTCCAAACTCCCTGTATTCTATTTTCAGGACCTCCTCCCTTCTTCTACCTATGTTGTTGTTACCAATATGTACCAGAAATTCTGGCTGCTCACTCTCCCTTTTCAGGATATCGTGGATTCCATAAGGGTCAGTACCTGTCCCAGTGCCTCGGCCGATAACAGTTCCAATGTCTGAACCAGACTGGAATAACCCTCACTCTTGTGTCCTTATTTACTACACAGTGTTTTGACAGTCCTGAACAAAAATTACAGTTTGGCCTCCGTTTTGCACGTGCAGAGTGAACATAAACATTTACCCTTTAGAGGCCTGGCTCCCATTTGCAACAGTTTCAGAAGGAGCAGAACATGAAAGACTCAAACCCCCAATACTCCCACACACTGGGAGCTTTGCCGATGAAGATCCTGAGGGCAACTTATTAACCGAGCAGGGTAATTGCCTGAGATGCAGACAACAACAACCCAAGGGCAAACTGAATTGGAGACACAGACAAGGGAGTCACAGTTCGTTACCCAGCACCCAGAGTATCGACTGATATTCTTAAAGACTTCACCATTGTTAAAATCTCTGACAATGCAGCGGCCTCTCAGTACACCCTCTCCCATGGGAGTGACTCCAGGTAGTCTTTAATTATATCTATGTCAGATATTTATGTCTGACTGTGAGGCCAATGCTTAACCATACACAGAGCCAAAGAATAGTGCACACCATGAAATCTTGGTCTCACTATCCAAGATTAATCAGGATGTAGGGTATCTCATACTAATCACCCATCCCTTGGCTTTTCTCTTGACAGATCCATCACCAGTCACTAAATTTAATGCAGTAAAGAGGACAACAAAGTCATTAACAATTGAATGGATACAGCCAAATGATACAAGAGCCAATAACTATACCTACAGAATTACAGTCACTAATGTCATTAACAGTAGCAGTTTGATCTACAACGCAAGAAAAGGCCAGACAAATTTCACAGCCACAGGCCTGCTCCCTGGAGATCAGTACACACTATCGGTTGTGTCAGTAACTCCGGAGGACACACTGAGCTCTCCTGTGAAGGTGACAAGCACCACAAGTAAGTGATTCTGTAAGGGTTAATACCTGCTCCACTGTCTCAGTCAACAACAGTTCCGATCTCTGAACCAAGCTGGAATAATCCTCGCTGTGTGTCCTTATTTACCACGCAGAGTTTTGTCAGTTCTGGACAGAAGTTACATTTTGGCCTCCATTGTGTGCGGGCAGAGGGAGCATAAATGATTAACCTTTCGAGGCCTGACTGCAATGTGCAATGATATCAGAAGGAACAGAACATGAAGGACTGGAACTCCAATACTCCCATACACTGGGAGCTCGTGGCGCGCCCCCCAACCATAGGATCTATCGGCCTACAAAAGTTTGTCTGGAGGGATGACTTTCAGCAGATAGCAATGAGGTAGCTGTTCTGCTACCTACAGAACCCTGAGCCCGAATTAGGTCGCCTGTGAATATTTTAGCACCGGATTCCTCACAAACATTCGGTGTGCTAAACAGGTTTTAGAGGCAATGCCCATCTGTCCGTGCTCCAGGCCAGTAGCAATGGCACTTTCCACTAGCCACACGAGGCAGCTGGTTACCTGCGGCCAACCAGTGATCCCTGGCGTGAGGGATTTAGGCGACTGATGACCTTGCGTGTATTCAAGTTCAACAGTGGGCGTGACAAGGAATGAGGAAAGGTGCAGCTGACTCATATCGTTTCCTTGCGCCCGGTAGCACATGCCTTGCGGCCCAGTGGTTGGGGACCACTGGTCTAGATTGGCCAGAGAGCTTGCTTCTGTTCTGTAGTGCTCTATCACGCAGAAGGAGGTCATTCAACCCAATGAGTCATTTACTAGTTTCCAGGTAAGCAATAGCATCACACTAAATAAGACACAAGAGCAGAATTAGACCATACGGCCCTTCAATTCTGTTCCGCCATTGCATCATGGCTTCCCTTGGATTCGATACCGCTCTCTTTATTTTCCTTCTTCTCAGCAATTCCCCTCTGATTCATTTTGTCACTAAGCTACTTTAAGTTTACACCAACCTGCTCACAGACCACACCTTCACAGACATTTCCCCAGCTCTCTCTCTCTCTCTCTCTCCACCCCTCCCCATTTTCAACAGCTTGAAAAAATGTTCCTATGACCGGTCAGTTCTGACAAAATGTCATCTGTCTCAAATGCTGACTGCATTCCCCTTTCCTGCACCTGCAGCTTTTAATTCAGCAGCAGGGTCCAAAAGAAATGTTCGTAAAATCAAAATACAATGGTGGCACTTACCTGAGGAAGATTGACCGCAGATGACTTCCTGTTGATGAAGGAATATCATTAATATGAAGTTATTATAATGGTCCTTGATCTCATATCAAAAATTACTTCCCCTTGTATATGTCTCAGCATAAGCCATTATTACAAACCATCATAATACCACCTGACTTCTTAAACAACACCAACAAAATGCTGGAAGAACTCAGTGGGTCAGGCAGCATCTATGAGAAACACAGTCCATGTGCTTGCCATCAGTTCAGAGGGTACCCAGATGTTGCTCCTCCACCCGAGGGTGGCCTCCTCTTGACATGTCCAAATGTATGAACTGGTTTATGCTGGAGGTCCGTACTGGGTGTAAAGGGCTCTCACTGGAGTCATACATAGGACGTTGGCAGATTCTGCAGTCTTTGCCCCATCCCTCACTGACTGTACCGCTGATGCCATGTCAGCAGGACCAGGATATCGATTTCTCCTTCCGGCGAACATATTCCACCTCCCCACTCAGACCTTTCACTGCTTCTCAACCGCCTATCACTTCCCTCTGGGTCCCCCTCCTCCTTCCCTCTCTCCTATGGTTCACTCTCCTCTCCTATAAGATTCCTTCACCTCCAGCCCTTGACCTTTCCCACCCACCTGGCTTCACCTATCACCTTCTGGCTAGCTATTCTGATACCTCCCCCTTCCTTCTCAGTCCTGAAGAAGGGTGGGTGGGAATAATAGAGGGATGAGAGGCTCATACGGGAAAATGTGGATGTGATAGATAAGAGCTAGGGGGAGATAGTAGGCTGTTGGGAGAGGAAAGGGAATATAGCCAGTGCAGAATAACCCAGTGGCCGTTCCCCTTAATAATTAGTATACCACTTGAGATATTCTTGGGGGGTGGGGGAAGCCACAGCAACCTGGTCTCTGCCATTGAGTCTGGTTCCATGGCTCAGAAGGGAAGTGGGGAAGAAGGAGAAAAAGGAGTGTAGTAGTGATAGTGGATTCCATTATTAAAGGATGTTGGAAACCACTTTTTTATTAATACTTTTTATAAGATTTGTACTTTTTAACAAACTCGTATTTTTCACTCTCACTGGCAGAAAGCGGTACAGCAGCTAAACTAACGGCTTGTCTCATTCTTCATTGACTAAGTATTAGCACATTACCCATGTGATTCAATAATTTTAATGATGTAGCCTATTAACTGGTTTATCACTATCTAAGGAATTTATTTTTTCTATAAAAGTGGTAGATTTTCAGAGGCCACGCATGAGGAAATTTGCAGATGCTGGAAATTCAAACAACAACACACACAAAATGCTGGTGGAACACAGCAGGCCAGGCAGCATCTATAGGGAGAAGCACTGTCGACGTTTCGGGCCGAGACCCTTCGTCAGGGCTAACTGAAAGGAAAGATAGTAAGAGATTTGGAAGTAGAGGGGGGAGGGAGAAATGTGAAATGATAGGAGTAGACCGGAGGGGGTGGGATGAAGCTGAGAGCTGGAAAGGTGATTGGCGAAAGTGATACAGAGCTGGAGAAGGGAAAGGATCATGGGACGGGAAGCCTCGGGAGAAAGAAAGGAGGGGGGGAGCACCAGAGGGAGATAGAGAACAGGCAAACAACTAAATATGTCAGGGATGGGGTAAGAAGGGGAGGAGGGGCATTAACAGAAGTTAGAGAAGTCAATGTTCATGCCATCAGGTTGGAGGCTACCCAGCCGGTATATACGGTGTTGTTCCTCCAACCTGAGTTTGGATAGGCCATGGATAGACATATCAGAATGGGACATGGAATTAAAATGTGTGGCCACTGGGAGATCCTGTTTTTTCTGGCGGACTGAGCGTAGGTGTTCAGCGAAACGGTCTCCCAGTCTGCGTCGGGTCTCACCAATATATAAAAGGCCACACGGGAGCACCGGACGCAGTATACCACACCAGCCGACTCACAGGTGAAGTGTTGACTCACCTGGAAGGACTGTCTGGGGCCCTGAATGGTGGTGAGGGAGGAAGTGTAAGGGCAGGTGTAGCACTTGTTCTGCTTGCAAGGATAAGTGCCAGGAGGGAGATCAGTGGGAAGGGATGGTGGGGGGACGAGTGGACAAGGGAGTCGCGTAGGAAGCGATCCCTGTGAAAAGTAGAAGGCGGGGGAGGGAAAGATGTGCTTGGTAGTGGGATCCCATTGGAGGTGGCAGAAGTTACAGAGAATTATACGTTGGACCCAGAGGCTGTTGGGGTGGTAGGTAAGGACAAGGGGAACCCTATCCCGAGTGGGGTGGTGGGTGGATGGGGTGAGGGCAGATGTGCAGGAAATGGGAGAGATGCGTTTGACAGCAGAGTTGATGGTGGACGAAGGGAAGCCCCTTTGTTTAAAAAAGGAAGACATCTCCTTCGTCCTGGAAAGAAAAGCCTCATCCTGAGAGCAGATGCGGCAGAGACGGAGGAATTGTGAGAAGGGGATAGCATTTTTGCAAGAGACAGGGTGGGAAGAGGAATAGTCCAGGTAGCTGTGAGAGTCTGTAGGCTTGTAGTAGATATCAGTAGATAGGCCGTCTCCAGAGATGGAGACAGAAAGATCAAGAAAGGGGAGGGAGGTGTTGGAAATGAACCAGGTAAATTTGAGGGCAGGGTGAAAGTTGGAGGCAAAGTTAATGAAGTTGATGAGCTCAGCATGCGTGCAAGAGGCAGCGCCAATGCAGTCGTCGATGTAGCGAAGGAAAAGAGGGGGATGGATAGCGGTATAGCCTTGGAACAAGTCTCCCCTCTGCATGATACCGATGTTGTCCAAGGGAAGGGCAAGGGCCGATACAGCTTAGCACACAGTGGTGTCAAGAAAACAACCTCTCTCTCAATGTCGCAAAAACAAAGGAGCTGGTCGTGGATTACAGGAGGAATGGAGACAGGCTAACCCCTATTGACATCAAAGGATCTGGGGTTGGGAGGGTGAACAGCTTTAAGTTCCTCAACATCCACACACCAAAGACCTCATGTGGTCTGTAGACACCAGCTGTGTGGTGCAAAAGGCACAACAGCATCTCTTTCACCTCACACGGTTGAGGAGGTTTCCTATGGGCCCCCAGATCCAAAGAACTTTCTACAGGGACACAATTGAGAGCATCCTGACTGGCTGCATCACTGCCTGGTATGGGAACTGTGCTTCCCTTAAATGCAGGACCCTGCAGAGAGTGGTGCGGACAGCCCAGTGCATCTGTAGTTGTGAACTTCCCATGATTCAGGACATTTACAAAGACAGGTGTGAGAAAAGGGCCCGAAGGATCACTGGGGACATGAGTCACCCCAAACACAAACTGGTCCAGCTGCTACCATCTGGAAAATGGTACCGCGGGATAAAATCCAGGACCAACAGACTCCGGGACAGCTTCTTCCACCAGGTCATCAAACCGATTAACTCACATTGTTTAGAGTGAATTTCTATGTTACGTTGACTGCTCTATTTATAATAAATATTATTATATGATTGCACATTGCTCATTTAGACGGAGATATAACGTAAAGAGTTTTACTCCTCATGTATGTGAAGGATGTAAGAGATAAAGTGAATTCAATTCAATACTTACACCCCTTAGCATTGATCCCCCTCTTAGCTCCATTTCTCAGCTCTTCAAGTCCCCCCTTAACCTTGTTCCTCTTAACCTTCTACGCTCCAAAAAATAAAGACCTAACTTGTTCAACCTTTCTCTGTAACTTAGGTGCTGAAACCCAGGTAACAGTCTAGTAAATCTCCTCTGTACTCTCTCTATTTTGATGACATCTTTCCTATAAATTCGGTGACCAGAACTGTACACAATACTCCAAATTTGGCCTTGTACAATTTTAACGTTACATCCCAACTCCTATACTCAATGCCCTGATTTATAAAGGTCAGCATACCAAAAGCTTTCTTCACCACCCTATCCACATGAGATTCCACCTTCGGGGAACTATGCACCATTACTCCTAGACCACTCTGTTCTACTGCATTCCTCAATGCCCTACCATTTACCATGTATGTCCTGTTTTGATTATTCCTACCAAAATGTAGAACCTCACACTTCTCAGCATTAAACTCCATCTGCCAACGTTCAGCCCATTCTTCTAACCGGCCTAAATCTCTCTGCAAGCTTTGAAAACCTACCTCATTATCCACAATGCCACCTATCTTAGTATCATCTGCATACTTACTAATCCAACTTACCACCCCAAGAATGACTAAATTCATTAAAAGTAATATGTTTGGCCACCAGGAGGTCCAGCTTGTGGGGGTGTTTGATGAGGTGGGGCCCCAATTTACGAAGCATCTCACCAGTATAGAGGAGGCCGCATCAGGGCCACAATGTACAATAGATGACCCCAGCAGATTCACAAGTGAAGTGTTACCTGAAAGACCTGCCTAGAGCTCTGAATGGTGGTGAGTGATTTCAAAAGTTCAATGGCAACTTATCAGGAGTATATATATATATATATATAAAAGTGTAAACAGGATCAATGAAAGAGCAAGAGCATAGAAGAGAACAAACTGTACAAATGCAAATATAGATAAATAGCAATAAATAATGAAAGCATGAACTAACACGATAGAGTCCTTGGTGAGATTGTTGGTCGTAAGAACATTTCAATAGATGAGTGTAATTATCCTCTTTTTTTGTTCAAGAGCCTGATGGTTGAGGGGTAGTGACTGTTCTTGAACCTGGTGGTGTGGATCCTGAGGCTCCTGTATCTCTTTCCTGGTTGCAGCAGTGAGAAAAGAGCCTGGCCTGGGTGGTGACGACAGCATTTTATGTAGCGGAGAAAGCGGAAGTGTTTCATGTAGCTCAATGGTTGGGAGAGCTTTACCCATTATATACTGGGTCGTTCTGTACTGTATCCGCTATTTCCTGTAGGATTTTCCACTCAAAGGCATTGATGCACCAGCCCGTAATACAGTCAGTCAATGAGTTTGTCAATGCTTTAGATGTCGTGCCAAATCTTGGCAGACTCCTAAGAAAGTAGAGGCACTGCTGTGCTTTCTTCACAATTGCACTTACATGCTGGTCCCAGGACACGTCCTCCGAGAAAAATAACACTGCGAAATTTAAACACCTGGGATGGCATAAACATTTTCTTGTATTCCTGCCCTTCACTAGACTGCACTTTGGTTGTGTTTTTTTTTACTTTTCCCCTTCTATATCTCTCTGCATTTCAGATAGCCTTTGAGAAAGATGGTGTGTTTCTCAACACAAGCACAAAACAGACACGTGACCAGGACACGTGCATCCCCGGGGTGATCCGGATCATTGAAAAGGTAAGTGGAGGGGCTTTTGTGCTTTTTTTGCAATTACACTTACAGGTATGTAATGGGTCCAGGACAGGTGACACACAGGAATTTGAAGTTACCGACCTTCTCCACCTCCGATGAGGACTGGCTCATGGAGCTCTGGTTTCCCTGGCTGGAAGCCTAAAGTTAGCTCCTTGGTCTTGCTAACATTGAGTAAGAGGTTGTTGTAACAGCACTACTCAGCCAAATTTGCAATCTCGCTCCTGTATGCTGATTCATCACCACCTTTGATACAGCCCACAACAGTGTTGTCGTTAGCAAACTTGTATCTGATGTATGGGGTGTCTAGGGCGTGGTAGCACCTGTCGTGGGGGGCCTGCCGTGCCCTTTTTCAGGGCAGCTCGTCCACCTTTGGTCCCCCCCGGTGCTCAGCTGTCACCTGTGGCTCCCAAGTAGCTGTAGCACGCGCAGCGGCCACACCCCGGTAAACCGTCTCGGCAGACGGGCCAAACCAGGTGAGGGTAGCCGACGGGTCTTCGACCCTCGCTGAGGTAGGGGTGTGTGTAAGATCTTTACACCTGAATGTCAAATCAAATTATTATTGTAAGCACTATGGGAAGGGAAAATTTAAACATTTGTAATGTGACTGCAACCGCATTGGAATTTTTATGATACTGTAAATCTTCAGAAAACGTTGCTTATGCAAATTAGATCACTTATTTCCTGATCTTCATGCCAAATACTAAATAACATGGAGGTTCTTGTTGGTCAGAATCAAAATCAGGTTTAATATCACAGCCCTATGTTTTGAAATTTGTTAACTTTACATTAGCACTGCATTGCAATATATGATAATAAGAGAAAAATGTGAATGATGGTAAGTGTGTGTGTATATATATAAAATAGTTAAATGAAATAAGTAGTGCAAAAATAGAAATAAAAAAGTAGTGAGGTAATGTTAGGAATATGAATGGGAATGGGAATTAAAATATTTGGCTGCTGGGAAGTCCGGCTTGTGGTGGATGGTGGGAAGAAGCTGTCCCTGAATCATTGTGTGTGCCTTCAGGCTTCTGTACCTCCTTCCTGATGGTAGCAATGACAAGAGGGCATGTCCTGGGAGATGGGAGTCTTTAATGATGGATGCCACCTTTTAGAGGCATTGGTCCTTGAGGATGCCCTGGACACTACGGAGGTCAGTGCCCATTGCTGTAGCAAACCCACACTGTAGCATAAAGTTAAGAGATTCTGTAGATGCCGGAATACCAAAGCAACACACAGAAACTGCAGGAGGAACTCAGCAGAACACCATCCACCACAAGCAGGACTTCCCAGCGGCCAAATATTTTAATTCCCATTCCCATTCCAACATATTATTCCATTGTGCCATGATGAGGCCACCCTCAGAGTGGAGGAACAACACCTTATATTCCATTTCAGCACCCTCCAACCTGATGGCATGAATATTGATTTCTCCTTCCAGCCCTTAACCTTTCCCACCCACCTGGCTTCACCCATCACCTTCCAGCTGTTCTCCACCCCCCCCCCCATCTTTTTATTCTGGCATCTTCTCCCTTCTTTCTCAGTCCTGAAGAAGGGTCTTGGCCCAAAACGTTGACTGTTTATTCATTTCCATAGATGTGTTCCACCAGCGTTTTGTGTGCCTGATTGTAACACACCCTCACTATGTAACTCAATACATTTCACCACAAAGCTCTCTGCATTCTGTTCGATGTAACACCATGACTTGCTCACTACTGTATGTTAATCTCTTCAACGTATGAACTCCTCGCTGTAGCATGCCCTCATTGTAATCCCCCCCACCTCCTCTTTTCTCACTAACCTTCCCATCACTGTAATACATCTTGCTCTTGCGCCCGTCTCTTTATACTACACAACTGGAACTCTTATCCTGCTCTAACCTTATGATAAACCCAACCCCAATGCCCTGTAATAATTTTCTCCCTATTAACACCACTCTCCACTTCATCTCTGGAACCCTCGGAGATTTTCAGCACAATCCTTCAGAGAGAGTTATAGAGCAGTACAGCACAGAAACAGGCCCTGTGGCCCATCTAGTCCATACCAAAACCATTTAAACAGCCTACTTTCATCGACCTGCGCCAGGACCATAGCACTCCATATCACTACTATCCACATACAGTACCTATCCAAATTTCTCTTAAACGATTTTCTTACTAAGATATATTTCCTCTCTCTGTTCTATAGTGTCATAGAGCACAACAGCACAGAAACAGTCCTTTCGGCCCAGCTAACCAGTGCTGAACTATTAAACTGCCTCATCCCATCAGCCTCTCTGGACCATAGCCCTTCATACCCCTCCCATCCATATACCTATGCAAACTTCTCTTAAAAGTATGATTGAGTTACAGAACAATTTGACTGAGAACATTTTTGATTTACCTTCAACAATAGAATAACTAACTGTCAAGATTAAAGCAAAGCACTCTCACACATAACAGAAGCGACTTGACTAGACTGGAACATTCAATCATATGACAGAGATGGCAAGGCTCACCCGAGTCAAGATCAGTGTCAGCAATAGAAGCTGGTGCTGGTTGAAAGGATTCATGCCAGTTTCAATCCAAGATCACTTTAACAAGTTCAGGAAACTTTCTCCTACTAAACTCCACCAACAGGAAACTTTTTTCCTGTCCACCCCCCAGCGTTGGTGTGAATCATGTTACGCTGCTTGATAGTGTGATCGTATCTGCAGTAGTCATTGACCCACAAAAGCGCAAACTTAACTTTTGCCCATCCCAATAAGGAAATGTAAGTTGCAGTTAATTTCTAACTGTGATATGATTTACTGCATGAATTTTTACTTTGAACTTTGTATGACTGTGATCTGTTAACTATTTTCTGTATGTATCCATTGCTAGGGTCAGTGGGGTGGGGGGGGCATTTCTCTTCGCAAAAGGTAGCCGGGAGGGGCCTTGATCCGATACTGTCTGCAGAATCCCACAGCACATTTCCAGCTGCAGTTTTAACAGCAGGGTCCGGCTCAAATTTTACATGTTGTCTTATGGATATATAAGACATCTTCAAGGAGTGGAGCCTCAGAAAGGTGCTGTCCATCATTAAGGACCCCCACCAGCCAGGACATGCCCTCTTCTCATTGTTACCGTCAGGAAGGAGGTACAGAAGCCTGAAGGCACACACTCAGCGATTCAGGAACAGCTTCTTCCTCTTTGCCATCCGATTTCTAAATGGATATTGAACACATGAACACCACCTCACTTTTTTATTTTTTCTGTTTTTGTACTATTTTTAATTTAACTATTTAATATACTTGTGTATACTTACTGTAATAGATTTACTTGTTTATTTTTACACTATCACTTGTTTCATTGTATACCGCTGCTAAGTTAACAAATTTCGCAACGTACGCCGGTGATATTAAACCTGATTCTGATATGCAGAAAGGTGCTGGAAAAGGGCCAGAAACATTATAAAGGATCACACTCACCCTGCTCATGGACTGTTGGTTCAACTCCAGTCAGGGAGGAGGCTACATAACATCTACGCCAGTCTCAAACCCAGTTACTTTCCCCAAACAGTGAGGCTAATTAAGGGCTCTCATGTTAGAACCATAGAACATTACAGCACAGAAACAGGCCTTCTGGTCCTTCTTGGCTGTGCCGAACCATTTTTCTGCCTAGTCCCACTGACCCGCACCTGGACCATATCCCTCCAAACACCTCTCATCCATGTACCTGACCAAGATTTTCTTAAATGTTAAAAGTGAGCCGGCATTTACCACTTCATCTGGCAGCTCATTCCACACTCCCACCACTCTCTGCGTGAAGAAGCCCTCCCCCCCAATGTTCCCTTTAAACTTTTCCCCCTTCACCCTTAACCCATGTCCTCTGGTTTTTTTCTCCCCTAGCCTCAGTGGAAAAAGCCTGCTTGCATTCACTCTATCTATACCCATCATAATTTTATATACCTCTGTCAAATCTCCCCTCATTCTTCTACGCTCCAGGGAATAAAGTCCTAACCTACTCAACCTTTCTCAGTAACTCAGTTTCTCAAGTCCCGGCAACATCCTTGTAAACCTTCTCTGCACTCTTTCAACCTTATTAATATCCTTCCTGTAATTCGGTGACCAAAACTCTACACAATACTCCAAATTCAGCCTCACCAATGCCTTATACAACCCCACAAATATGTTCTCAATATTTATTGCTTATTTATTTTTATTTCTATTTGTTTCCTTTTGTATTTGCACAGTTTGCTGTCTCTCGCACATTGGTTGTTTGCCCGTCCTGTTAAGCGTGGTCTTTCATCGATTCTGCGGTGTTTTTGGACTTACTATGTATGCCTGCAAGAAGACTGCGGCTGAAGCAACGCTATTACTGCACGGGATCTTTCGGAACCTGGAGTTCAATTCTGGCACCGTCTACACCCTCCCCGTGGAATGTGTTAGCTCTCCCCAGGTGCTTGTAACGAGTCCATATGTTCTCCCCGTGACCACGTGGGTTTCCTCTGGGTGTTCCGGTTTCCTCCCAAAGTCCTATTGGTGGGTTAATTGGACATTGTAAATTGTTAGGGTTAACTGGATTTGCTGGGCAGTGTGACGAAGAGCCAGAAAGATCTCCTCTGAGCTGTATAGCTAAATGAATAGATAAATAAAATCTCAGGGTTGTAAATGATGATAATAAATTTACTTTGAGCTTTAAAGTTTGATTAGTACCCTCTAACCATGAACTGCACCTGTCGTCACTTTATGGACATGCAATCATTCAAGAAACGTAAGCTATCTTCTGTATCAATATTTATTGTTTTTTTAAGTATTATTGTATTCCACATCTTTTATGGGTTTTTTGTGCTGCATCAAATCCAGTGTAACAATTAATTCATTCTCCTTACACTTTTGTACAGGAAATGATGCTAAACAATCTTGAATCTTGGATAATCTTCCAGGCAGCAGCTGAGAGGGAGCGCGCGATCGTTCATTTCAGTGTTTCCAGGTGCTCCTTTCTCTGGGGATCTCTTCCGCTGAAGACACAGTACAGAAAGGATGGGTTACAGCTGAGCTTGAGAGGGAATGATGTCATTGAGGGCAGGTTTATTAGAGCTGTTGTGGAGAGTTTAATCTCAGTCGGCAGGGTGATGGTAGCAAGAGAGATGGGTCAGAAGGGAATTAGAATAAACCAGGAAGAGTCACGAAAAGCCTCTGGCAGGTAGGATTAATGTGAATCCCAAGACATTCCATACATTTATCAAGAGCAAGAAAGTAACTAGGGAGAGGGTGGGACCACTCAAGGATAAAGAGGGGAATATTTGCTTGGATGAGGAGAATGTGAGTGAGGTACTTAGAGTATTAAGTATTTACCAAGGTAAAGGACATGAAGGACCAGAAAATCAGTGCTGAGTGTATAATTATGTTAGGGCATTCAGAGGTCAAGGAGGTCAGTGGATGAAAAGGGGGAAGATGTTGGCCCTGGCAGATTAAAAATACAGAAGAAAGCATTGAACTCAAATGGGTCAAGGCAGTGAAGGCAGGCAGACCAATCATCTTTGTTCCTGCCCTGTTGATGCACCATCAATAACTCTCTGAGACATGAGGCGAGATATCGGCTTTTATTGACTGGAAGAAAGAACAAGCAGCAGTTGACCACCATGTTACATCCTGGAGACTGAGGCCCCAATTGCCTTTATACCGGGGTCTGTGGGAGGAGCCACGGTCAGTGGGAGGAGCCACAGGAGCAGTCAGCCGGGGAGGGAGGGTAGTGTCCAGACAGGTATATATAGTTCACCACACCTGTGCTTGGAGATTTTGTGCAATTTTGTGGAACCGTTTTACATCCTCCATTTCGTGAGATGAAGTTGCTAGGCTTTCTCTGTTTTAGAGTAGACACAATGATGCTTTAGGTAATCTGCTGGACTAGAGGTCATCTCCAAAGGAAGTGTTATTTGTGAGGTGCCTTTGATAACATTCAGGTTTGTGAACGTTGGGGTTGGTGCTTGCCTGGAGTGATTTGGCCTGGTTACCAAAGAGAACAAAGAGCCATAAATTACCGACTGTCACTTGCTGGGAAGTGGGCAATAAATGGATGCTGGTCAGGAGCAGAGCCAGTAAAAAGGTGCTAAAGGTCAGCCACATGACCTACAGCCAATGACACTGGAATGCTTTATTTGAATTGGTTAGGAATGAAGAGAAAAAGAGGACACTTCAGTGGTGCAATCAGTAAACTCTCTCAAGAGACCCACCATTGCATCGAAGAGCCTCCACGTCAGGGTCTAGGAAGAGAACGGATCGATCATCTGGCCAACGGAGATCTCTTATTTTGGTGTTATAAATTGGACAAGTTGTCTCAGTGAGTATTGGTACAGTATTAGCACATTCAGTGAGTTGGCCACACCGCAGGTAAAGGCTACACAGGCAGAAAGGGAAGGGGTGGCCACTAGACAGCGTAGCAGTAGGCAGGTAGTGCAGGAGTCCCCTGAGGTCATCTCCCTCCTAAACAGTTATGCTGCTTTGGATACTGTTGGGGGAGATGTCTCATCAGGGGAAGGCAGCAGCAGCCAAGTTCATTGCACCCAGGGTGGCTCTGCGGCACAGGAGGGAAGGAAAATGAGTGGGAGAGCTATAGTGATAGGGGATTCGATTGTAAGGGGAATAGATAGGCGTTTCTGTGGCCGCAAATGAGACTCCAGGATGGTATGTTGTGCAAGGGTCAAGGATGTCTCTGAGCGGCTGCAGGACATTCTGGAATGGGAGGGTGAACAGCCAGTGGTCGTGGTGCACATAGGTACCAACGATATAGGTTAAAAACAGGATGAGGTCCTACAAGGTGAATTCAGGGAGTTAGGAGATAAACTAAAAAGTAGGACCACAAAGGTAATAATCTCTGGATTACTACCAGTACCACGTGCTAGTCAGAGTAAAAATAGGAGGATATTTCAGATGAATACGTGGCTTGAAAAATGGTGCAAGGGGGAGGGATTCAAATTTCTGGGGCATTGGAATCAGTTCTGGGGGAGGTGGGACCGGTATAAACAGGATGGTCTGCACCTGGGCTGGACTGGAACCAATGTCCTAGGGGGAGTGTTTGCTACTGCTGTTCAGGAGGCTTTAAACTAATGTGGCAGGGGGATGGGAACAAGTGCAGAGAGACAGAGGGGTGTAAAATGAGGGTAGAAGCAAAAAGTAGTAAGGTGAAAAGTAAAAGTGGCAGGCAGGCAAATCCAGGGCAAAAAGCAAAAAGAGCCAATTTTCAACATAATTGTATAAGGGCTAAGAGTGTTGTAAAAACAAGCCTGAAGGCTTTATGTGTCAATGCGAGGAGCATTCGTAACAAGGTGGATGAATTGAATGTGCAGATAGTTATTAATGAATATGATATAGTTGGGATCACAGAGACATGGCTCCAGGGCGACCAAGGATGGGAGCTCACATCCAGGGATATTCAATATTCAGGAGGGATAGACAGGAAAGAAAAAGAGGTGGGGTAGTATTGCTGGTTAGAGAGGAGATTAACGCAATAGAAAGGAAGGACATTAGCCTGGAGGCTGTGGAATCAATATGGGTAGAGCTGCATAACACTAAGGGGCAGAAAACGCTGGTGGGAGTTGTGTACAGGCCACCTAACAGTAGTAGTGAGGTTGGGGATGCCTTAAACAGGAAATTAGAAATGCGTGCAATAAAGGAACAGTAGTTATAATGGGTGACTTCAATCTACATATAGATTGGATGAACCAAATTGGTAAGGGTGCTGAGGAAGAGGATTTCTTGGAATGTATGCGGGATGGTTTTCCGAACCAACATGTCAAGGAACCAACTAGAGAGCAGGCCATTCTAGATTGGGTATTGAGCAATGAGGAAGGGTTAGTTAGCAATCTTGTCAAGTGAGGCCCCTTGGGTAAGAGTGACCAAGGCCCTTTGGGTAAGAGTGGAGTTCTTTATTAAGATGGAGAGTGACATAGTTAATTCAGAAACAAAGGTTCTGAACTTAAAGAAGGGTAACTTTGAAGGTATGAGACGTGAATTAGCTAAGATAGATGAGCAAATGATACTTAAAGGGTTGACGGTGGATATGCAATGGCAAGCATTTAAAGATCGCATGGATGAACTACAACAATTGTTCATCCCAGTTTGGCAAAAGAATAAACCAGGGAAGGTAGTGCACCCATGGCTGACAAAGGAAATTAGGGATAGTATCAAGTTGAAAGAAGAAACATATAAATTAGCAAAAAAAAAGTGGCACACCTGAGGACTGGGAGAAATTCAGAGACCAGCAGAGGAGGACAAAGGGCTTAATTAGGAAAGGGAAAAAAGATTATGAGAGAAAGCTGGCAGGGAACATAAAAACTGACTGTAAAAGCTTTTATAGATACATAAAAAGAAAAAGATTGGTCAAGACAAATGTAGGTCCCTTACAGTCAGAAACAGGTGAATTGATCATAGGGAACAAAGACATGACAGACCAATTGAATAACTACTTTGGTTCCGTCTTCACTAAGGAGGACATAAATAATCTTCCGGAAATAGTAAGGGGCCGAGGGTCTAGTGAGATGGAGGAACTGAGGGAAATACATGTTAGTAGGGAAGTGGTGTTAGGTAAATTGAAGGGATTAAAGGCAGATAAATCCCCAGGGCCAGATGGTCTGCATCCCAGAGTGCTTAAGGAAGTAGCCCAAGAAATAGTGGATGCATTAGTGATAATTTTTCAAAACTCCCTTAGATTCTGGATTAGTTCCTGAGGATTGGAGGGTGGCTAATGTAACCCCACTTTTTAAAAAAAGGAGGCAGAGAGAAACCAGGGAATTATAGACCGGTTAGTCTGACATTGGTGGTGGGGAAAATGCTAGAGTCGGTTATCAAAGATGTGATAACAGCACATTTGGAAAGAGGTGAAATCATCGGACAAAGTCAGCATGGATTTGTGAAAGGAAAATCATGTCTGACGAATCTTATAAAATTTTTTGAAGATATAAGTATTAGTGTGGATAGGGGAGAGCCAGTGGATGTGGTATATTTAGATTTTCAAAAGTCTTTTGACAAGGTCCCACACAGGAGATTAGTGTGCAAACTTAAAGCACACGGTATTGGGGGTATGGTATTGATGTGGATAGAGAATTGGTTGGCAGACAGGAAGCAAAGAGTGGGAGTAACATGACCTTTTCAGAAAGGCAGGCAGTGACTAGTGGGGTACCACAAGGCTCAGTGCTGGGACCCCAGTTGTTTACAATATATATTAATGATTTAGACAAGGAAATTAAATGCAGCATCTCCAAGTTTGCGGATGACACGAAGCTGGGCGGCGGTGTTAGCTGTGAGGAGGATGCAGGGTGACTTGAATAGGTTAGGTGAGTGGGCAAATTCATGGCAGATGCAATTTAATGTGGATAAATATGAGGTTATCCACTTTGGTTACAAGAACAGGAAAACAGATTATTATCTGAACGGTGGCCGATTAGGAAAAGGGGAGATGCAACGAGACCTGGGTGTCATTGTACACCAGTCATTGAAGGTGGGCATGCAGGTACAGCAGGCGGTGAAAAAGGCAAATGGTATGTTGGCATTCATAGCAAAAGGACTTGAATACAGGAGCAGGGAGGTTCTACTGCAGTTGTACAAGGCCTTGGTGAGATTGCACCTAGAATATTGTGTGCAGTTTTGGTCCCCTAATCTGAGGAAAGACATTCTTGCTATAGAGGGAGTACAGAGAAGGTTCACCAGATTGATTCCTGGGATGGCAGGACTTTCATATGAAGAAAGACTGGATCGACTAGGCTTATACTCACTGGAATTTAGAAGATTGAGGGGGGATCTTATTGAAACGTATAAAATTCTAAAGGGATTGGACAGGCTAGATGCAGGAAGATTGTTTCCGATGTTGGGGAAGTCCAGAATGAGGGGTCACAGTTTAAGGATAAAGGGGAAGCCTTTTAGGACCGAGATGAGGAAAAACTTCTTCACACAGAGAGTGGTGAATCTGTGGAATTCTCTGCCACAAGAAACAGTTGAGGCTGGTTCATTGGCTATATTTAAGAGGAAGTTAGATATGGCCCTTGTGGCTAAAGGGATCAGGGGGTATGGAGAGAAAGCAGGTACAGGGTTCTGAGTTGGATGATCAGCCATGATCATACTGAATGGCGGTGCAGGCTCAAAGGGCCGAATGGCCTACTCCTGCACCTATTTTCTAATTTTCTATGTTTCTACAGAGGGAACAGTAGGATCCATGTTCTAAGTTGTTGGACTGGGGTCAACATAGTTATGGTGTTGTTTGTGGAGAGACAATAAAGTGCGAGCTTCGATTAATTACGAGCTGCTGATTGAGTTTCCTAACCGAGTTCCATTGACGAACGGTTAACATGGAAAAGGACATGGAGGACCAGGCGATCAGTGTTGAGTGTATAAATATGTTAAGCCATATGATAAGGTCAAGGAGAGGAAGTGTTGGGCCTCCTGATGAGTATAAGTCCCCAGGGCCAGATGGTTATTGAAGGAGGCAAGCAACGAGATTGCTGGTGCCTTGACTAGTATCTCCGTGTCCTCTCTAGGCACAGGACAGGTCCCAGCAGACTGGTGAGTGGCTAATGCTTCACTCTAAGAAGAAAACAAGGGAAAATCCTGGGAACTGTAAACCGGTGAGTTTCACATCAATCGTAGGGAAATGGCCAGAGAAAATTCTTAGCGATAGGATATATGAGCATTTGGAAACCCTTAGCCGAATTAGGGAGAGACTGCATGGCTTTGTGTTTGGCAGGTCATGTCTTAACAATTTGATTGAGTTTTTGACAAGGTAACGAGAGAGATTGATGAGGGTAGGGCAGTGGATGTTGTCTACTCAGATTTTAGTAAAAAATTTATAAAGTCTCTCATAGGAAGCTGAGTCAAACTGACTGGAGCCCACAAGGGTCCAGGATCCAGTTGCACGAGGGGGTATTGAGGTCCAGATCTTGGAATTTACTGTTTAGTTTTGAGGGAATGATGGTGTTAAATGCCGAGTTTTAATTGATAAAGAGCATCCTGATGTATGCATCTTTGTTGTCCAGATGTTGATACCAGAGGGCATGCATTAAGGTGAGAGGGGATAGGTTAAAATAGGATGTGAGGGGTAAGTTTTTCACTCAGAGGGGTGGATGCCTGGTCTGGTGGTAGAGGCAAATACATTAGAGGCTTAATTTGCTTTGTGGGTTTAATGGCCTCTTTCTGTGCTGTACTCTTCTATAAGATGGAGGTAGATGCAATGTGTAGAAAGATTGTGAGGAAGGATAGGCTGTGGATGGGGCACAAAGGGTGGATGGGTTGACATATGTGCAAGATGATAAATCCGATTCTGATATGGGTCTCTGTTGTGGATAGAGAATGGGAAGGGGACACAGAGAGGAGAATCATGGTTGAGGAAAAGTGGAAGGGAGTGGGAAGCACCTGAGATATTCTGTAATGATCATAGAAACTTGAAACGTAGGAAAACTACAGCACAATCCAAGCCCTTTGGCCCACAATGCTGTGCCAAACATGTACTTATTTTAGAAATTAACAAGGGTTACCCATAGCCCTCTATTTTTCTACGCTCCATGTACCTGTCCAGGAGTCTCTTAAAAGATCCTATCATATCTGCCTCCACCACTGTCATCAGCAGCCCCTTCCACGCACTCACCATTCTCTGTGTAAAAAAACTTACCCCGGACATCTCCTCTCTACCTACTTCCAGGCACCTTAAAACTGTGCCTTCTTGTGATTGCCATTTCAACCCTGGGAAAAAGACTCTGACTATCTACATGATCAATGCCTCTCATCATCTTATAAACCTCTATCAGGTCACCTCTCATCCTCCGTCGCTCCAAGGAGAAAAGGCTGAGTTCACTCAACGTATTCTCATAAGGCATTCTCCCCTATCCAGGCAACATCCTTGTAAATCTCCTCTGCACCCTTTCTACAGTTTCCACCTCCTTCCTGTAGTAGCACAGTACTCCAAGTGGGGTCTGACCAGGGTCCTGTCTAGCTGTAACATTACCTCTTGGCCCTTAAACTCAATCCTATGGTTGATGAAGGCCAATGCACCGTTTGCCTTCTTAACCAGAGAGTTAACCTGCGCAGCAGCTTTGAATGTCATATGGATTTGGACACCAAGATCCCTCTGATCCTCCACACTGCCAAGAGGCTTACCATTAATACTATATTCTGCCATCATATTTGACCTACCAAAATGAACCACCTCACACTTACCTGGGTTGAACTCCATCTGCTACTTCTCAGCCCAGTTTTGCATCCTATCGATGTCCCACTGTAACCTCTGACATCCCTCCACACTATCTACAACACCTGCAACCTTTGTGTCATCAGCAAATTTATTAACCCATCCCTCCACTTCCTCATCCAGGTCATTTATAAAATTCATGAAGAGTAAGGGCCCCAGAATAGATTCCTGAGGCACAGCACTGGTCACCGACCTCCATGCAAAATATGACCTGTCTATAACCACTCTTTGCCTTCTGTGGGCAAGCCAGTTCTGGATCCACAAAGCAATGTTCCCTTGGATCCTATGCCTCCTTACTTTCTCAATACACCTTGCATGGGGTACCTTGTCAAATGCCTTGGTGAAATCCATATGTACTACATCTACTGCTCTACTTTCATCAACATGTTTAGTCACATCCTCAATCAGGTTCGTAAGGCACGACCTGCCTTTGACAAAGCCATGCTGACTATTCCTCATTATATTATGCCTCTCCAAATTTTCATAAATCCTGCCTCTCAGGATCCTTTCCATCAACTTGCCAACCACTGAGGTAAGACTCACTGGTCTATCATTTCCTGGGCTATCTCTACTCCCTTTCTTGAATAAGGGAAGAACATCTGCAACCCTCCAATCCTCCAGAACCTCCCACATCCCCACTGATGATGGAAAGATCATTGCCAGAGGATAAGCAATCTCCTCCCTCGCCTCCCACTGGAGCCTAGGGTATATCTCTTCCGGTCCCAGAGACTTACCCAACTTGATGCTTTCCAAAAGCTCCAGCACATCCTCTTTCTTAATGTCTACATGCTCAAGCTTTTCAATCCGCTGTAAGTCATCCCTACAATTGCCAACATCCTTTCTGTAGTGAGTACTGAAGCAAAGTATTCATTAAGTACCTCAGCTATCTCTTCCAGTTCCATACGCACTTTTCCACTGTCACACTTGATTGGGCCTTTTCTCTTGCGTCTTATCGTCCTGCTCTTCATTTACTTGTGGAATGCCTTAGGGTTTTCTTTAATCCTGCCTGCCAAGGCCTTCTCATGGTCCCTTCTGGCTCTCCTAATTTCATTCTTAATCGCCTTCCTGCTAGCCTTATAATCTTCTAGAGCTCTATCATTACCTAGTTTTTTGAACTTTTTGTAAGCTTTTCTTTTCTTCTTGACTAGATTTTCAACAGATTTTGTACACCACTGTTCCTGAACCCTACCATCCTTTCCGTCTCAATTGAATGTACCTATGCAGAATGCCACGCAAATATCCCCTGAACATTTCTGCCGTACATTTCCCTGAGAACATCTGTTCCCAATTTATACTTCCATGTTCCTGCCTGATAGCCTCATATTTCCCCTTACTCCAATTAAACGCTTTCCTAACTTGTCTGTTCCTATTCCTCTCCAATGCTATGGTAAAGGAGATGGAATTTTGATCATTATCTCCAAAATTTTGTCCCACTGAGAGACCTGACCCCTGACCAGGTTCATTTCCCAATACCAGATCAAGTACAGCCTCTCCTCTTCTAGGCTTATCTACATATTGTGTCAGGAAACCTTCCTGAACACACCTAACAAACTCCACCCCATCTAAACCCCTCACTCTAGGAGCATGCCAGTTGATATTTGGGAAATTAAAATCTCCCACCACACAACCCTGTTATTATTATACCTTTCCAGAATCTGTCTCCCTATCTGCTCCTCGATGTCCCTTTGACTGTTGGGTGGTCTATAAAAAACACCCAGTAGAGTTATTGACCCCTTCCTGTTTCTAACTATCACTCACAGAGACTCAGTAGACAATCCCTCCATGACTTAGTTCTTTTCTGCAGCTGTGACACTATCTCTGATCAGCAATACCACGCCCCACCTCTTTGCCTCCCTCCCTGTCCTTTCTGAAACTTCTAAAGCCTGGCTTTAGAAGTAATCATTCCTGCTGCTGAACCAGCCAAGTCTCTGTAATGGCCATAACATCATAGCTCCAAGTACTGATCCATGCTTTAAGCTCATCAGCTTTGTTCATGATACTTCTTGCGTTAAAATAGACACATCTCAAATGATTGGTCTGAACGGATCCCTTCTCTTATCACCTGCCTATCTTCCCTCTTGCACTGTCTCCAAGCCTTCTCTATTTGTGAGCCAGCCACCCCTTCCTCTGTCTCTTCAGTTCAGTTCCCACCCCCCAACAATTCGTTTAAACTCTCCACAATAGCCTTAGCAAACCTTCCTGCCAGGATATTGGACCTCCTTTCCACTTAAGGATATCATGGACGTGATCAGAAACATCCCGGACCCTGGCACCTGGGAGGCAAACTACCTTCCACATTTCTTTCCTGTGTCCACAGAATCGCCTGTCTGACCCCCTAACTATAGAGTCCCCTATCACTGTTGCCTTCTTCCTTTCCCTACCCTACTGAGCCACAGGACCAGACTCTGTGCCAGAGGTGTGACCACTGTTGCTTCCCCTAGGTAGGCCGCCACAACACTCGCATATACCTGTCTGGACATGCCCCCTGCTGACTGCTCCTGTGGCTCCTCCCACAGACCCCTGTATAAAGGCGGTTGGAGGCACTGCTCCCTCCTCAGTTTCCAGGATGTTGTGTGGTCATTTCTTGCAGCTAATAAATCCTGTCATTTGCCTCCCATCTCCAAGAGTTATTGATGGTGCATCACCGCAATAGTACTCAAATAGGAGTACTTATTGTTAAGGGGGACAGCCACAGGGGTACTCTCTAGTATCTGACTCTTGCCCTTCCCCCTCCTTACTGTGACCCACTTATCTGTCTCCTGAGGCCCCGGTGTGACTACTTGCCTGTAGCTCCTCTCTATCACCTCCTCACTTTCCCTGAGCAGACGAAGGTCATCGAGCTGCATCTCCAGTTCCCTAACCTGGTCCCTAAGGAGCTGCAGCTTGACTCACCTGGTGCAGATGTGGCTGGGAGTCTCCCGGATATCCCACGTCTAACACCCAGTACAGAACTCCGGCCTCACAGACATACTTCCTGTTTCTATTCCTCACAGGTAACTTACCTCACCTCGACCCGTTATCGCCTACCACTCTGCCTCAGATCACTCTGTCGATGACCGCACTGCTAGGCAATGTCTCCCTGAACCTTCTCTGCTTTTTAACTTACGATTGGTGCTCCAGTTATAGCCGCTGATAGGACACTTGCAATGGACAGACGCTAGAATACTACAGCACAGTAAAGGCCCTTCAGCCCTCGATGTTCTGCTGACCCATATATTCCTTTAAAAAAGTACTAAACCCACACTACCCCGTAACCCTCTACTTTACTTTCATCCACATGCCTGTCCAAGAGACTCTTAAATACCCCTAATGTTTTTAACATGTTTTTAGACTGATACGGTTTGGGATTACTGCCTGTGCCACGTGACAGTGAGAATAGGAATAGGATGAGGTGGAGGATAAATGCATGGCTGAGGGATTGGAGCAGGGGGCGGGGATTCCGATTTCTGGATCATTGGGATCTCCTTTGGGACAGGCGTGACCTGTACAAAAAGAGAGCTCTCGAATCTCCCTTTTTAAATAACCAATAGACCAGTTGATAGGAACCAAATGACCTTGCCTGGTGTCTCAGGGCTGGGTGTGTCTGCACCCACGCCACATCCTCCCAAACCCCTGGCACTGTTTCTCTGCCACCTGTCCCACAGCCCTCCCATGGCGCTCCACCCTCGCCATTTCCAACATCCTTTGCTCCCACCAGAATTACAAACTCGCTCTCTGCTCCACGTTGACAACAAATTCCAGTACTGTGCAAAAGTCTTAATCACCCTGGTTATATATTTGTGCCTAAGACTTTAGCTCAGTACTGTGGATGATTAGCTAAGATCTTACTGAATGAAGGAGCAGGTGTAAGGGCCCAAATCCCCTTCTCTTGCTTCTGACCCTGTTGCCATATAGCAGCCTCAGGGGTGTCTTTTCTGACTATTCTCTTGTTTTAACAACCTTTTCCATTGATGTGATGCTTTCAACATGGTAAATACAATTAACATGCCTCATCACACCACTACACCTTGAGGACCACGACCAGTCGGGGTCGACCATGGATGTTGTGTCCTAGCTGGGGAGTAAGCCAGGGCAGTACGATATGGGGAGCAAGCAGTTTCCCATGCAGCAGGCTCCCCTCTTCACAACGTCGACGAATTCACAGAGGCCGATATGGTTTGGCACCACCGGCGTCGCAGGAGCTGCCAGTCTGCGTTGAACTCAACGTAGGACTGCCTCAGGGACTCCAGCTCTGGATTTTTCCCTCTTGGGTTTACTCCCAAAGCCTTGGAGTGGGTGTAGCCACAATTCAGCGGAGGTTTGAGATCAGAGGTTTCCTTCTCCTACAAGAGCTGCCAGCCACGGCTGAAGAGCCACCAGTCTGGAGCAGTTGGCTTTAAGGTGCCAGTAACCTGCTTTTGCCCCTTCTCCTGCCTGTAGTAATGGTTCGGCAGATCTAAGTATCTAAGCCACACGTGAAAGCCAGGAACTTACTCAGAATAAACCTACATTACTCCCACTTAGGTTAGATTTTCACGTCAAAGGAATGATTTAAACATGCCACAAGTTCAAGAATAGGAATCCAGATAACATCCAGGAGGAGATATCAGACGCCACTGCATCTGTTCAGCAGATTGATCCGTAAAATACATTAGAAATGACTTATGATTTACCCTGAGCCATAGAGATGGAGGACCTTCATTGCTGCCCTGAACACTGTGGCATAACGGGCTATGGAGATGTTCTTCATATGCACACCCTCTCGAACAGGCTCCCATCTCTTGTTTTATTTTACACCCAAATTCTCTCATCAACAGCAACCGAGCTTGATATACAATAAATAAATTTAATCCCTGTTTCTCTCCCAGTTCCAGCGTTTTCTGTGACCTCCAGCCTTTGCAAGAAGCGGCTCTTGTACAAGAAGTGATCCGAGACAGAATCACCTGTGGGCCACATGCGAGTCAGTGGCCACAGGAGTGTGAAACCACAGCTCTTAGTCCTAAATGCAGACTCCCTTAGTAAATAAGAAACAGTGCTTTCTTTAATCAGTATTAGAAAGTCATACAAAAATTATATAACCACTACATTTAAATGCTAATTGATTATTGGCACTTGTTGGTTTGAGTGAGAATGGTCAGTACAGAAGTGACCAAGAGCCTCCTATAGGACAGTGTATTCCATGGAAAAAAAATTGTTTTATGTACAATTATTGAATGGATTATTAAAGGTTATTCAAATAAGAGGTGACCCTGAGGTATATAATATTCGCAAGAGGTTGCCAGAGTACGTGCTGAGATGTTCTGTCTTCATGGGATGGGGGAGTTTAGAACCAGTGCGTTTCAGAATACGGGGCTGATTATTGGAGACAGGGATGAGGAAGGAATTCTTCTCTCAGCGAGTTGTGCATCGTGTAATTCTGTACTTGGAGAGTTTCGGAGGCTAGGTGTATATTCAAGGCTGGGACGGACTTGGAGGGTCACAGGTAACAGAGAGCAGGTTAGAAAGTGGAGTGAAACCAAGGTCAGATTGGTTCTAATGGTATTGAACGGCAGCACCATTCTCTTGCTCCTGTTACATTCTTATTGGAAATGGTTAGTCAAAAGAAGTCATGGTATTAGTTTCCACAAAGCCCCACAGTTGACTGCAGTGTGAACAATATTGCTGCATTACTCGTGTGCACACTCACACACTCTCCTGTGTGTGACTTTCCCACTTGCCGCAGCAGAAATATGTGACCTCGTGTGCTGATAAATAGCAGAACCCTGGGTGTGGATTTAGAATCCAGAGCAACGAAGGGCCAGTTTTTTAGACCAGTTATTGCGAACACACGTATCATATTGACAGAGTGGAAGTAGAGAGGAGGAGTCTAGGACCGGGGGCACTGCCTCAGGATAGAGGGTGTCCTTTTAGAACTGAGGTTATGAGGAATTTCTTTAGCCAGAGAGTGGTGAATCTGTGGAATTTTTGCCACAGGCAGCTGTAGAGGCCAAGTCTTTAATAGATAAAGAGGTTAATAGATTCTTGATTGGTCAGGGTGTAAAGGGAAATGGGGAGAAGGCAGGAGACTGGGGCTGAGAGGGAAAATGAATCAGCCATAATGAAATGGCAGAGGAGAGTCAATGGGCCAAATGGCCGAATTCTGCTCCAATATCTTATGATCTTTTGGTCTTATTACCAGGCTTTTTAATTATCTGCCACTCTTCTCATTCATGATGGGCTGTGTGTATAAGTTATGATGCACTGCTCCCCCACCATCACTAAATTTTAGTGATAGTACTTATTCCAGTTTTGATTTGTATTGCTTTCTTTTAAAGGATCCCTCCATGTGTCATAGCCCCCATTACTTGACTTCAGAACTCCTTCAGCCTTTTCTCAGTGCACTGCAGTATCGGGCAATTAATTAGTCCGGTTGCACTCTCTTCTGTCCGGCCAATCTCAGTGCCCAGCTGTGGCCTTGCTGTGTAAGGTGGGGGCAGTAGTCTGTAGGCAACTGTGTGCCCCTGTCATAAACTGCAGGTTATCTGGACATTCCCTCGTCTGGAAGTCAGGAGGCAGTTCCCCAGAGGGAAATAGTTCTCTGCCGCTCCTGGAGAAACTTCATACAAACCCGGATCTAAGGCGGGAGGAGGCAGGGTGCCTCTCAGCAGCGAGCTTCGAGATGGCAGCAAAGACTCTGAGACAGAAAGTAGGTCAGAGATGGAGTCACAGACAGCGGGTCAGAAATGGAGACAATGGACCGGAGGTAAGCCGCAGACAATTGCTCAGCCAGTGTCGCAGACCATGAAATGAGACTGAGTCAGTGGAGGTAAACTATTTGATGCTGAGATACCACACATCCTAGGACGTGCTGGGACGCAACATCAGTGATGTAACCTGGGATCATTGGGAGATTTGGGTCTTTAGACACCCTCACCCAGGTGGCCCAGCCAGGGCTGATTGGTCCCCGGCTTGTATTTTTTTCTCCCTCGTGGACCAAGAGAAACACAGAAATGGTGGGACAGATGGGCGGAAACTAA
The DNA here is from genome assembly GCF_030144855.1 of Hypanus sabinus. NCBI lineage: Eukaryota > Metazoa > Chordata > Chondrichthyes > Myliobatiformes > Dasyatidae > Hypanus > Hypanus sabinus. The sequence continues at coordinate 5,567,918 of NC_082734.1, forward strand.
CAGTAGGACGGATGGAGGGTTCAATGTGAATATTGAGTGACGTTCAGAGGAAGCAAGACAGATGTAGAGAGGCTGGTGAAAGTAGTGTGAGAGACACAGAAACAGTGTAATATGTAGAGAAAATGAGGCAGTTTGATATATACAGGGAAACATGAAAACACTGCGGCAGACATGGATGCACTGGAGGAGATAGCGGACCAGAGATAGACGGTGAGCTGGACTCAGTTAAGGTGCCCCAGTGACTATAAAAGGTCCGAAAAGAGATAGTACTCTGCTGACATCAGTCCAGTCTTCATATGATCAGGGATGGTAGAATATTGAAAAAGGCACGGCCACGGTCACAGACAGAGTGCACCCTGTATCTATGGCAACAAAAGTGCATGCAATACAGCTGTAGCTCCGACTAATGGTTGTGATTACACGCAGCTTTAATGGCACTGGCGTTCTCGTAGATGAGGTCTTGTTGATTCTCGTAGATGGGTTCACTGACGTCCTTCTGTTGTAGCCTGTCCAGAACGCACTGGTGCAGGAAGATATACTGAGACTGAAAAAGCAAAAAACAATGGAAGGTGAGACACAAGTGTTACTTGCGATGATATGATCCAGACGTTAATATTGAAAGTAAAGCATGCAGTTATTAATTGGAGAAGATGAAGGGAGAACAGTTATTACCCCTCAACCATCAGAGTTTTGAACTCAACTTCACTCGTCCCATCACTGAAGTGTTCCTACAACCTCTGGACTCACTTTCAGAGACTCTTCATCTCATATTTTCTCTACTTATTGATCAGTTATTCATTATTAGTTTTTTTTTGTTTGTATTTGTACAGTTTGTTGTCTTTCGCACACTAGTTGTTTGTTCATCCCGTTGGGTGTGGACTTTCATTGATTCTATTGAGTTTCTTGTATGTTTTGTGAATGCCCGCAAGAAAGCATATCCCAGGGTTGTGTATGGTGATATGTACATACTTCAATAATAAATTTACTTTAATCTTTGAAGACAATGGGTCTCTGCCATCCAACATTCGCCTGCATGCTCAGTCCTAAAAAAAAAATTGCAACCTTCCTGTAATGGCCGAGGCTTTGACATTGGCTGAAGGGTTGACAGCCTCTGTGCTCTAGGCAGGGAAGGCTTTTCCTGTGACCTGTCCTACATCAGCTGTACAAGGAGTTGGCCTTGATAGAAAATAACATGAAACAGATTGATCTTCTCAAGACTCAACAGGACGGTGTGGTCTCTGACCTCAGCCCTCGAACTGAGAAAGATGAGACAGCAGGTATTGTCCCTATTATGATCACGGTCTTCTTGAGGGCAATTGAGTCTTACCAATAATGTCCGCATCCCAAAACACATGTTAAAAATAAAGTCAAGTTCCCTCCACACTGTCCAATCAAATACTCCCTTTGGTTGGGAGTTGGAAGGTGGATCGATAGCAAGAATCCAATATCAATCGCAAGCGACCGATTGATCGCTCAGTGATTGGGCTTGCCCACCTCCACCTCCCCCCTTTGTGTGTGCTTTCGAGTGTACACGTCTTTATTGACTCAGGCGTCTTGGCTCGTTGCTCTCACATTATAAGTTACCCAGCACACTACCGACATTACTCAGTGCACCACGGTAGCGTAGCGGTTTGTGCAATGCTTTACGGTGCAGGCAACCCGGGTTCAATTCCTGCTGCTGCCTCTAACGAGTTTGTATGTTCCCCCCACGACTGCATGGGTTTCCTTTGGGGGGGTCTGGTTTCCTCCCACGGTCTAACAACATACCATTTGGTAGGTTAATTTGGCATTGTAAACTGTCCTGTGATTAGGCTAGGGTTAAATCAGAAGTTGCTGGGTAGCATGGCTCAAAGGGCCAGAATAGTCTATTCCACTTTGTACCTCAATAAATAATAAATAAATAAATGCATTTAATCATACTATTCCATTGTCAATCTTGCTCCGCGCTTAGGTAACAGTCAGGAACATGACAATGGAGAGAAATTCACTGAAATTGATCATGATTAATGACAAAGTCAATAAAAATGTAGAAACTCCTCACCTCGGTCTGAACCATGCACGTCCGATTCATCCTCATTTTACGGACAATTCCATAAACATCAACCAATAACTCCTTTTCCACACATTGCATTAGGTAGTCAAGGCCAATGAAAGTGCCAGTCCGCCCAACACCTGCACTAAAATTTAAACAGGGACATTAAACACATTTCCTCCAAGAGGAATCCCTTGTCATAGGCTTTGAAGGCCTGTGTACCTCAATAACCTAGAGAATTTTGATTTGGCTCTTGGTAAGGTCACCCATGCCAAAAAGCAAAGGGCAAGGGGCAAAGGCCAAACCAAGAGCGGTCCACTGGTCCTCCAGGTTTGAGGGTTCAGCTGAGAGTTAACAACCCTGACTGGTCTAATAAAATTTTTTTACAGAAACAGCTGAGTGTAATGCTATTCCTGAGTTTCCATCTGGGACTTGCATGACTGACAGCAGTGAAAACCAAGAGAAAATTACTGACATGATGAAGGAAGCCTTGAACACCACCAGAGATGGCCTTCACTCTTAATGGTCAGTAAGTAATTAAGCACAGTTGATATATTGATCTTATCTTAGTTTCGATGGCCTCGATGGAGTGGCTCTGAAGAGGATGTTTCCTATGGTGGGGGAGTCTAAGACAGAGGACACAGCCTCAGAATGGAGTAGCGTCCATTTAGAATGGAGATGAGGAGGAATTTCTTTAGCCAGAGGGTGGTGAATCTGTGGAATTCATTGCCACAGGCAGCTGTGGAGGCCAAGTCATTAAATATATTTAAGGCAGAGGTTGACAGATTCTTGATTATTCAGGGCATGAAGGGATATGGGGAGAAGGCAGGAGATTGGGGCTGAGAGGGGAAATGGTTCAGCCATGGTGGAGCAGATTTGATGGGCCAAATGTCCTAATTCTACTCCTATATCATAGGATATTGATGGCAATATCATCAGTCATAAAAAATTCTGATTAAATCAGGTGTTCACCCCAATAATAATCTATCTCCCTCAGTTACTCAAAAACCTCTCTCCTCCAGCACTTTGCCTGACTAGCTGTATCTCTCCCGATGTAATCATGGTAGCATACCAGTTAGCATAACGCATTACACCACCACTTCCCACCGCTGTCTGTAATGAGTTTGTATATTCTCCCTGTAACCTTCAGGTGCTCTGGTTTCCTCCCACATTCCAAAGACCTACAGGTTAGTAGGGTAATTGGTCACATGGGTGTGGGTCGATGGGCCCAGAAGGGCCTATTACTGTACCTATAAAATCAAAACACTACAGCCGCCTCACTGATGTTCAGTAACCCCTCCCTCAGTGCCTTGTTACTAACACATTGTCCATTAAATCAAGTTTCCACAGCTCATGTTAATGGTTACACTCAGTGGCCACTTCATTAGGTACACCTGTACCTATTATTAATTAAACCTCTTGTTTAATTTCTTGTTTTAGTTCCAAAGTTTCTGAATCAGTTTCTTTCTCTTCTTGTTTTTCTTTCATCTTGACACCAGACATTGGTGCTTCAGGAGCAGTCTGTTGAGAATTTGAGTCTGTACTACTGACTGATGCTCATTAGTGATTTGCTCATTAATGCAAATATCCTATCAGCCAATCATGTGGCAGCAACTCAGTACATAAAAGCATGCAGACATGGTCAAGAGGTTCAATTGTTTTTCAGACCAAAACATCAGAATGGGGAAGAAATGTGATCATTGACAATGTGATCAAGTGACATTGACCGTGAAATGATTGTTGGTGCCAGACGGGGTGGTTTGAGTATCTCAGAAATTGCCGATCTTCTGGGATTTTCACACACAATAGCCTCTAGAGTTTACAGAGAATGGTGCAAAAAACAAAAGAAAACATCAAGCAGCACACACAAAATGCTGGTGGAACACAGCAGGCCAGGCAGCATCTACAGGGACAATAGGTGCAGAAGTAGACCATTCAGCCCTTTGGGCCAAGACCCCTCATCTAGTCCTGAATTTCCAGCATCTGCAGATTTCCTCATGTTTGCAAAAGAAAACATCAAATGAGCGGCAGTTCTGAGGGTGAATACACCTTGTTAATATGAGACAACACGAGTGAATCTGCAGATGCTGGAAATAAATAAAAACACAAAATGCTGGCAGAACTCAGCAGGGTTCCGGCCCGAAATGTCGTCACTACCTCCTCCCATAGATGCTGTCTGGCCTGCTGAGTTCTGCCAGCATTTTGTGTTTTTATTTGTTAATATGAGAAGTCAAACTGGTTCAACTTGACAGGACAGTGACAATAACTCAAATAACCACATGTTACAACAGTGGTGTGCAGAAGAGCATCTCTGAATGTAGGACATGTCGAGCCTTGAAGTGGATGGGCTACAGCAGCAGAAAACCACACCAGGTTCCACTCCTGTACCTAATAAAGTGGCCACTGAGTGTATATCTCAATCAGTGTTATTCCAGATATCAGTGCCTTGTTATTGCTCGGAAATTGAATTGGACAATGTGCGTAAGGATGAGAAATTAATTATCTAATCCCTAGAGAACACATAAATGAAGAACTCACAAGACAGAGACTGGATGAAAAGGAATTCTAGCTTACAAAAAGCAGTAGTGAAAAGCTTGGAGTGCTTTTAAGATATAATCTCAACTTGTGTACAAAAATGAACAAGCCAGACTTTTGAGCATCTTACCTACAATGTACAACAGGGAGTCCCCCCTGATTCCCGTTTATGTAATCCCGGACATACTTTTGGAACTGCAGCAGTTTGTCCGTGGTGTTAGGAACACCGTGATCCGGCCACGAGGTGTAATGCATCTGGGTGACTGTACGGGGCTGTGAGCATCCAGCCTATTTGAAGAAGGCAAAGCGTTAATCCCATCCTGTTTCTCCTTCCAGACCTCCCTAGCAAGCAGGTGCACAGGTAATCATCACCCTCTGTTACCTGAAGTACCCGTATCGCACCTGTACAATCACCTGTTCCTTTAGTCTAATTACCTTACAGGTAGTGCACTAGGAGTATGAGCTGATCCGCTGGTTCCTTTAGTCTGTTTTGATGATCAAAAAAATCTGATTCCATTCTTAACTCTTCACTACTGTCCAAAACTGCTCACAATACTCAAAGTGAAGCCTCACCAGAGCTTTATAAAGCCTCAACTTTGCATCCTTACTTTTATATTCCTGTCCCCTCGAAATGAATCCTAACATTTGCATTCCTCACTGCTGACTCAACCTGCAAATTAACCTTTTGGGAATCATGCACAAGAATTCCTAAGTCCCTTTGCACCTCAGATTTTCGAATTTTCTCTCCATTTAGAAAATAGTCAACCCTTTTATTTCTTATGCCAAAGTGCAACCTCCGAACATTGTATTCCATCTGCCATTTCTTTGCCCATGCTCTTAATCTGTCTCAAACCTTCTTAAAGACTTCTGAAGGATAAAAGACTTATGGTTGTGATCAATCATTGATCAGCTAGCTCTCCCTTTTGATCAATCATTGATCAGCTATCCCTTTTGATCAGTCAGTGATCAGCTAGTTCTCTCTTTGTCCCTTTGCAAATGACACTCCACCTTCTCGACGTGGAGATTCCTGATCGTCCACTCAGGCAAAACCTCTTCTGAAATGACGTTCACTGCGATGTCCCCGTAGACGGATGTTTTGTTGTCCATTGGCCAATAGTGTTCACATTTGACCTGGAAACAATTAAAACAAGTTTAAGGCGGGATTCACAAAAGGTAAGTGATAACAAGTTGAGCAGCAGGTCAGGGTTCTGCCAGGGGAAGAAGTTGGCTCTGCAATCCTCTGCACGGTGAGGATTAATACTGACTGCGACTAAGTACTACCATTCTAGCATAAAAGCTCGATTCCAAGATCAATTTTTACACAGGAAGCCTTATGGTTGTGTTACGAAGGATGAACAGCTCTGATGGGCAGAAGGGTACAGAGTTGCCCACGTCCCCCTCCCCTGGGAGAATTACAAACCATTACTGTTGCCAGGTTGTTAATGAAAGAGAAAGAGATGGAACAAAAACATATTGGGACTGGAACATCTGCTTCAGACAAGGGAGAGATAACACCAGGGGAGAGAGACCATATTATGACTCCTGTAAGTCTCACGGCTCCAGAGAGGGCTGTTTACTTGGTACCATTCTGTTTATTAAAATTCCTCAATGGACAGCCGGAGTGGGCTGGTTTGCTGGGCTAAGCCATTCAAAACTGATTGACATCTGAGAACCCGTGAGTAGGGATAAAAGTGAGGTCTGGGGAGACACCCCTCAGACACACCAAGAGACACACTAGTGAGCACTGCTTAAGTGTTGGAACCCACGAGAAAAGTGTGGGGCATCGGAGACCGAACGAAGGATCGGTCAATTTGAACTCACAGTGTTTATAGTGAGGCCGGTGGGGGCTTGTGTGTGTGTCCACCCTTGCCTGGGTGACGATAGAAGAACGGTCTAGCTAAAGGACAGGGGGGTCATACCTGAATGGCCACAACAACACATTGACGGATCAAGATCGTAAAGGAAGGTTTGACTGGCTGTCACTGTTTGATCTCTCTCTCTCTCTCTCTCTCCAACAATTACAACACATCGACCAACAACTACCTCAGCCTGTATGAACTGAACTGAACTTTATACTCACATATGACAATTCATTATCCTCTAGACAACGATAGAGCTTGTTTATTATTATACCCACACTTTTAGGTTTAGTATTGCTAACGTGTATTATCTGTATATTTGCATTGTTGATATTGATTTGTATATTTTACTAATAAACACTGTTTTGAAAATAGTACCAGACTCCAACAGATACTTCTGTCTTTGCTGGTAAGACACCTAGTTACGGGGTACGTAACAGTTGGTCCAGCTCCAAACACTGGTTTACACCTAAAAGGGCAGTCACTGTCAGTTCACTTTGGTGTGATCTCACCATACAGGGTTAGCAGCTTGTTTGCCTATGGCTTTTGATTGGTGGCAAGACAGCCACAGCCTTAACTTTATAATCTCTCAAGTAGTCTCTCAGCTTGTTCTTTTATTCCCATCTCGGCCTGAAACATCAACTGTTTAGATTCCTCCAGCATTCTGTGTGTGTTGCTCTGGATTTCCAGCATCTGGAGATTTTCTTATCTCTCAGGTGGTTAATGTGTACACTACCACAGTTATACAGTTTTCCAAATTTTAATTGAACTGCGAGAGTGTAGCAGTTAGCAGGATGCTCTTACAGCTCTGGGTGTCGGAGTTCAGAGTTCAATTCCAGCGTCATCAGTAGGGAGTCTGCACATCCTCCCCATGGAATGTGTGGGTTTTCTCCGGGTGCTCCGATTTCCTCCCACAGTCCAAAGATGCATCAGTTGGTAGGTTAAATTGTCATTGTAAATTGTCCCATGATTAGCCCTGGGTTAAATTGAGGGCCTCCTTGGCGGTGCTCGGAGGGCCGGCAGGGCCTGTTCAGCACTGTATCTCAATAAAATAAATGCATAGACAGAGTACAGAGGAGATTTACTAGAATGTTACCTGGGTTTCAACACCTAACTTACAGGGAAAGGTTGAACAAGTTAGGTCTTTATTCTTTGGAGCGTAGAAGGTTGAGGGTGGACTTGATAGAGGTATTTAAAATTATGACGTGGATAGGCTTTTTCCATTGAGAGTAGGAGAGATTCAAACAAGAGGACATGAGTTGAGAGTTACAGGGCAAAAGTTTAGGGGGAATTTCTTTACTCAGAGAGTGGTAGCTGTGTGGAACGAGCTTCCAGTAGAAGCGGTAGAGGCAGGTTTGGTATTGTCATTTAAAGTAAAATTGGATAGGTATATGGACAGGAAAGGAATGGAGGGTTATGGGCTGAGTGCAGGTCGGTGGGACTAGGTGAGAGTAAGCGTTTGGCACGGACTAGAAGGGCCGAGATGGCCTGTTTCCGTGCTGTAATTGTTATATGGTTAATACCTAAGACATGAGGAGGGCCTAATCATCACAAGATGTTCATTTTGGCTGAAAACATTTTTCCTCTTCCCGGCTTACAGGGCTTGAGAAACCAAAACTAACCTGGAGAGTTCACTGTTTACTATTTAATTTCTCTGCAGCCAATTAACAGTTGAGGGTAGAACCCTGAATTCTGGAGCTGCTACTGGCATTACTAAGTTGTACATTAGGGTTCGTGAGGTGTGGGCACTCTACATTGGAACAGGAAGTGTGGCAACTCTTTCAGGCTGCCCAACACAAACCTCGGTGATTTCATTTGGCACCAACGGTGCATTTCACTGTATGTTTCGATGTACACATGACAAATAAAGCTAATCTCCAGTCGTTAAGGATTAGGGACTCACCCGATTTAGCTCAATACAGTTGGTCAGCATCACAATGACCCTTGACTTCTGCTCCCAAATCATTTGCCAGAAGTCCGCCACTGTATGAGGCAGGGGTCCCTGGGCAGCGATGAATGCCTTTTCGACGTTGTAACCCTATGAGAAAACAGAAGGAAAGGCCTGAAGAAAAGCCAACAGGAGTGAGAGAAAACTGCTGGGTGGAGTACCCTCCTGGATGGACTATGTGAGGCTAGATGCTTTGAATGGGAGGGGAAAGAGTAGGGGTGGGGGTGCAAAAGATGACTTTTAGTAAGGCAACTCAGCTAACACCCAGAACAGTCATTTACCCCGTGGGACACCAAGCAAAGATGATATATTCCTTGGGGTGTAAGGGTCAAATGTTAATCTGGTGTGGCCTCAATCTGTTCTTGTACCAGGCACTGCTACTTACAGTGACGAGCTCTGTTTGTTGCTTGATCTTTGGCCATGTGCTTGTACCTACACAAAGAAACTCATGGACACTACACCTCTCTGGCACTGTTCAGTGTGTGTGGTCAACATCTGAGAGTCCAGATAATGTTCAAAGTTTAAAAGTTCAAAGCACATTCATGATCAAAGTACGTATAAATTATACAACCTTGAGATTCGTCTCCTTGCAGGCCACCACAGAACAAGAAACCCAAACTAACCCATTTAAAAAAGACCAACAAACACTCAATGCACAAAGAGAGAAATAAACACACACATTGAGCAAACAATGAAAACAAACTACAGTGTTCAGAATGAAAGTGAGTCCATAGTCACAAAGCCTGGAGCAGGCCACAACCTCAGCCTCAGTTCATCACACAGCGGAGCCAAACATTGCGGAGCTCGCAGACATGAAGCCCGGAGCAGGCTCACAGCCTTGGCCTCAGTGCCGCAGAGAGAGGAGTGAGTGTCGCGGACGTCTCAGAGATTGTGCACTCGTTATCGCCATCATGTGCCATGCCGTATGACATCATCATGATGTGCCTTGCTCTATGACATCATCATTAGGTGCTGCGACGTATGGCATGGGCAATCTTTGACCATGATTGTTCTTGACAAATTTTTCTGCAGAAGTGGTTTGCCATTGGGTGACATCAGTGGTTGCATAACCAGGACTTGTGATATGCACCGGCTGCTCATACAACCATATACCACCTGCTCCCATGTCTTCATTGTGACGCTGATCAGGGGCTAAGCAGGTGCTACACCTTGCCTGAGGTTGACCTGCAAGACAGTGGAGGGAAGGAGCTCCTTACAGCCCCTTTGGTGGAGATGTATTTCCTTCCCACCACCCTGATTGTACACTACACATGGTATTGAAGGAAGCTGAGGACGTCCTGGTGAAACAGTGAGCTTGGCACGCATGCTTGAGGTGTGCCAGGGTTGATAGTCAGTGAGGTGCGGATGTTATTTCTGATCTGCACGGACTGTGGTCTTCTGGTGAGGATGTTAAGGACCCATTTGCAGAGGGAGATACAGAGGCCCAGAATTTAGACATATGTCGTGAAACTTGTTGTTTTGTGGCAGCAGTACAGTGCAAGGCATAAAAATTGCAATAACTTTAACAACAAAGGATGAATAGCAAGGTAGTGTTCATGGGTCATGGGCTATTCAGAAACCTGATGGCAGAGGGGATAAGACTATTCCTAAGTCACTGAGTGTGGGTCTTTAGTTTCCAGCATTTCCTCTCCAATAGTGGTAATGAAACGAGGGCATGTCCTGGATGGTAAGGGTTCTTAATGATAGATACCACCTTCTTGAGGCATCACCTTTTGAAGGTAGCTTCTTCTGAACCTGCACATTGGAGCCTCATGGACCCCTTGCTTAATGGTATTGGTCCATGGTATGAGAAAGGTTGGGGACACCTGTTCTATACCAATCAGTGATGCAACTGATGCTCTCCACTGTAGAAATCTATTAAGAGTCCATGGTGACATACCAAATCTCCTCAAACTCCTAAAAATAATAGAGCTACTAGCATGCCTTCTTGATGACTACATCAAGTCCAGGATAAATCCTCTAATACATTGACGCTCAGGAATTTGAGGCTGCTCATTCTTTCCACCACTGACCCCTCGAAGAGGACTGGTGTGTGTTCCCTCGACTTCCCCTTCCTGAAGTCCACATTCAATTTATTTGTCTTACTGACGTTGCATAGAAAATCCTTTAGCCACATCAGCTAACTATGTGCAGGCTCTGGAAAACACCTTTGGCACTAAAAAAATTTCAGCTGATCTCATGGTGAAGTTCAGACACACATTCCAAGAAGAAGGCGAGAAACTCTCTGCCTAGCTTTTCAGGTTAGGCTAACTGCTGCATTGATTGTACCACAAAGGGGGCATTCAGTTGTCCGAGAAAATTCAATTGCTTGAGAGTGTGAAGGGCCCATTGGTTGCTCTACATATTCAAAAGACACATAAGATGAGCGATCCAGCATCTTTTACTGAGTTACTTAAAGAAGTTATAGAGGAGGAAAATATTTTTGAAAGGGACATTCAAACTTTTATGTTTGTGTTTACCCAAATCATACTTTCCTTAGATGTGGATATTTATCAGAACTGTCCTTTTCATTGTTATTCCCCATTCCCCAGAGTTACGTTGCTGTTGTCTTGTATTCTTAGTAACAGCTGACTCATTGCGAGTCTATGCTGAGAGGATTACTTATGCATTGTGCTCCCTTCTCATGGGATATACAAAAACAAAATAAATGTTAAACTCACTCTCTAATTGAGTAAGATTATAAGACCAAAAGTGATAGGAGCAGAATTAAGCTATTTGATCCATCGAGTCTGCTCTGCCATCCAATCCTGGTTGATCCTTTTCTTCCCCTCTCTGCCCCACTCCCCGACCTTCTCCCCATAACCTTTGATGCTGTGGCCAATCAAGAACCTATCAGAATCTGCCCTTAATACACCAACCTGGCCTCCACAGCTGCCTGTGGTAACAAATTTCACAAATTCACCACCCTCTGGCTAAAGAAATTTCGCCTCATCTCTGTTTAAATGGACACCCCTCTATCCTAAGGCTGTGCCCTCTTGTCCTAGACTCCACTACTATGGGAAACATACTTTCACATCCATTCTGTCTAGGCCTTTCAACATTCGAAAGGTTTCAATGAGATCCCCCCTCATCCTTCTAAATTCCAGTGACTACAGGCCCAGAGCCATCAAAAGTTCCTCATATGATAACCCTTTCATTACCAGAATCATCCTTCTGAAAGTTCTCTGAGCCCTGTCCAATGCCAGCACATCTTTTCTTATATAAGGAGCCCAAAACTGTTCACAATACTTAAGGTGATGCCTCACCAGTGCCTTAAAGCCTCAGCATCACATCCCCATTCTTATATTCTAACCCTCTAGAAATGAACGCTAACATTGCATTTGCCTCCCTCACCACTGGCTCAACCTGCAAGTTAACCTTTAGGGTGTTCTGCACAAGGACTCCCAAGTCCCTTTGCATCTCAGATTTTTGGATTATCTGAGATAATTTTCAAGATCATCAAGATTTTTTGGATCATCATCCAGATAAGGAAGTAACCTCAGATATAGATAATCTTTCAAGAGCAGGGGAGCTGAATGGGTTGAAACTTTGTCTCCTCAGTCCTTTCCATTCACAGTTTGGAGAGCTGACCGAGATAGTCACAGATTTTCGGAATCGTTTGTTTTGAATGTTTTGGGTGGTGGTGGGGGTGGGTCCATAGTAACAGATACAAGTGTGTGAAACTCACAGGCATGTAACTTGCATTGATGTAATCTGAAGAGCTGCTACCGCGCTGTGGGCTAAGTTTAACTCTGGCAGCGTCATCTGAAAGAGGAAAGAAATGTCATTGGAAGGAGCAACACACAGTAAATGCAGTCTCTTCAATGGAATAAGAAGCCACTTTGTGCATCAACAAGGGATGAACTGTCCTTCATAACCTCCTGAAGGTAACACCTTTGACAGATGCATTGGTACTGACAAACAGTAATAGAACATTTGGTCCCTTGCACCTGTTTATCTACCCACATTCTCCTTAAGTCACTTAAGATTTTTGGTGTGGTGACATTTTTACCCAGATACTATCCAAACAGAAACGAGAAGAATGTTTCTCACTGTCTGCTTTGATCTGTTTGCTCAAAGTTCAAAGTAAATTTTATTATCAAAGTACATTTTTGTCACTATATACAACCCTGAGATTCATCTTCCTGCATGTGTACTCAACAAATCTATAAAATAGTAACTATAATAATATCAATGAAAGGTCTACCAGAGCGCAGAAGATAACAAACCGTGCAAATGCAAATATAAATAAATAGAAATTAATAACGAGACCATGAGATAAAGAGACCTTAAGGTGAGATCATTGGCTGTGGGAACATCTCAATAGATGGGCAAGTGAGTGTAGATATCCCTTCTGTTTGAGGGCATAATGGTCATGGGTATTAACTGTTCTTGAACCTTGCGGTGTGAATCTTGAGGGTCTTGCACCTTCTACTTGATGGCAGCAGTGAGAAAAGAGCATGGCCTGGGTATGGGAATCTCTGATGATGGATGCCGCTTTCCTACGACACTGTTTCATGTAGATGTGCTCAATGGTTGGGGGGGGAGGGCTTTACCTGTGATGTGCTGGGCTGAATCCACAACCTTTTGTAGGATTTTCCAGTCAAAGGCATTGGTGTTTCCATACCAGTCTGTGATGCAGCCAGTCAATACACTCTCCACCACACAACTATAGATGTTTGAAAAAGTTTGCCGTTGATTTTTAAAATCTTCATTTACATACCACTATAAAGCCAGTTTTTTAAATATTTAATATCTAGAGGAGTTCAGGACTTACTTCTGGTGAATCTAAGGTGACCTCCCATACAGGCCTACAGATTCTTCCACAGGAATGGTCACTCCCCTCCGAGTGCAGTCTCACTAGAGATTTATTTTACTATTTCAAAGCATGAATTGGGAATAAATGAAAAAGCAATAGTGTGACCATGAAATTATTGGATTGTTTTAAAGGCCCACCTGGCTTACACCGGTGCTTCAAGGAAGATTTGTCTTTCCGATCTAACGTGTTCGCCTCACAGAATTGGTTCAAGCTTTACTTATTTCAGAAATGGCCTCAGCAGCTCATTCAGTTTGCAAATAATTAAAATGGACAATAAGTGCTGGTCTTGCCATCAATGTACACATCTATGATTTTCAGATTTAAGCTTATTTTAGCATCAAGAGCACAGCCAGTAAAGCAGCTGTCTCATGGCTCCAGCACTGTGGGTTCAAAACCTGACCCCCAGAGCTGTCTGCGTGGAATGTTCACGTTCCCTTTGTGAACGGACTGGTTTCCATCAGGTGCCCTGATTTTCTCCCACATCCCACAGTAATGTGGCAGTTAACGCAATGCTATTACAGCTCGGGCATCGGAGTTGGGAGGGTAATCCCGGCATCCTCTGTAAGGTGTTTGTACCTTCTCCCCATGGAATGCATGGGTTTTCTCCATGTATTGTGGTATGTCACATTTTGTAAAATATTGGATGAAATTCTGAACTGCTCCAAGTGACACTTTAACTCTTTGTGGGCTCGCAGCATGTAAGGTGTCTGTACAAGTTAAACACCGTCAGGTTGTTAAACGTTTGCTGATTGCGGCTGGAGTCTTCCCTGGCCTCAGGCACAGTGGCATCAGGATGTCTGTCGATGAGCACGAGTTGTTTGAATGAAAGAAACCTTGCTGAGTTAGTGGCATGAGAACAAAACATCAAATAGTTTGTCTGCCTCTGTGTGTCTTGCTATGCTTGTGGATTGAACCCCTATTTATTTTCGCTCAGTTTTCGGGACTTCACCTAGACTGAAGAATCGCGATCGGTCAGTGCTAGGGCCCAGAACTAGGGTGGTTTCACTAGTTGAAATACAGAATTCCTCCGACAACAGCGACAATCAAATCCAACAATGACGGCAACAATCAAGCGATGACTAAGAATCATGTTCCCTGAAATCTTTGTGGAGTGTTCCGGTTTCCTCCCACAATCCAAAGACGCAGTAGTAGGTTAATTGGAGATTGTAAGTTACCCCGCAAGCCGGCTGGTGGTATCGTGTCATCCGCACCAGATTTTGAGGCAACCCGGTCAGATCCAAACCCGTCCGGCTCCTTGCACGCTTTCCGTTTGTGCTGGGTTTTGTGTCGAGCTAGCAACTCAGCCTCGTAAAAAAACAAGACAAAAGTGCTAAAGGAATGGCAAGGTTGCTGAGCGATGCACTATAAGGTATGGAAAAGAACAACAATAAATTGTCCTGTGATTAGGTTATTGTTAAATTGGGGGTTGTCTGGGGTTCCTGGACGTGTGGCCCAAAGGGTCAGAATTGCCTATTCTGTGCTGTATCTCTAAATAAAAATAAATTCAAATCCCAAAGATATGTGGGTTACTGGGTTAATTGGCCGCTGTATAATACCTATAGTGCGGGAGTGAATGGCAGATGCTAGGACCCGTTGATGGGAAAGTGGGGGAAAACTATGGGGGGAATTGCTCTGTGAGTTGTTATGAACTCAATGGGTTAATTGCCTCCTTTATTGTCAAGAAGTATGAAACTAATATTTGCTAAGGAAGTGTCAAATTGTTACCACTCACTGCAGGTCAAGTTGCAATCAAAGTCCTAGCCCTAATGTTTAGACTGTTTCCCACCACCACCACCCCAGTTCTGAAATCCCCAACCAGCAGAAAATGCTTCTCAATTCAATTTAATCTTAATTGTCATTCAACCATGCATGAGCATCTTAGGCAAAGGGCACAGATCGATTAACATCTGCACTTCTCCATATGCTGCTAAAAAAATCACCAAGGCAATCAAAACAGATTCAAAGAGTTCAGAGGTAAGATATTTGCCCAACGAGTACTAGGAACTTGCTTCCACATGGGGTGGCTGAGGTGAATAATATAGGTGCATTTAAGGGGATTGTTGACAAGGGAGAAGGGAATAGTTCTATATGGTAAAGATGGTAGGAGGTTGGATGGAGTATAGGTATCTGTATGCAATGAATGGGCCAAATAGCCTCCTTCTGCGGTATAGGTCACTTGTAATCCATGGGCAACACTATCAGGAGAGCTAAGGATGAGTGGGTACACAGGCAGAAAAGACCATTGCCAAGGTCTTCATAGTTACCTAGTAAATGCCAAGCTGAGTACTTACAAGGAAAAATGTTCGTGTATCGATTCTTTGATCTGTTCTCTGAGAGTTGGGAGACCTCCTTTGACTGTTCTATGCCGACGTTTGCCAGACTCTGCAATGAATTGAAGAAGATTGTTTGTCAGCCGTGTCAGGAGAACCCAAACTTATTGGACTGCATAGTATATGCTCTAGGCACAGTACCATACCTACAGTGGCACTGGACTGTGCCTAGGCACAATGCAATAGTGTGAAAACACCAATGCCTATGTACAGAAAAGCCTGTGAAAAGTATTGGATACTGCCCAGTCCACCACAGGAAAAGCCCTCCCCAGCATTAAACACATCCACAAGGAGCGTGGCCATGAGAAAGGAGCATCCAGCATCAAGGACCTAATAGCAGCAGTGAGGAAAGAGCTTGGCCTGGGTGGTAAGGATTCTTGATGGTGGATGCTGCTGCATGTGGATGTGCTCAGGGCTTTATCCATGATGTATTGGGCTGAATCCATTACCTTTTGTAGGATTTTCTGCCCAAAAGCATTGGTGTTCCCCTACAAGGCCGTAATGCAGCCGGTCAGTATACTTTCCACCACGTCTCTAGAAGTTTGCCAAGGTTTTGATGACATGCCAAGTCTACGCAAACTCCTGAGGAAGTAGAGATGCTGTTGTGCTTTCTTCGCAATTACATTTATACGGTGAGCCCAGGGCAGGATCTGTGCCCAACACTGTGCTTACTGGTTTATGCAATGGCATATTTTAACAGCACACTGCATATTCTCGGTAAGTTCTCAAAGTTCAAAGTAAATTTATTTTCATAGTTGTATCTGTCATCATAAGCTCCCTTATGATTCACTTCCTTGCAGCATTCGCAGTAGAACTTCAGTAGAATCAATGAAGAACTACATATAAAGACTGACAAATAGCCAAAGTGCAGAAGAAGACAAACTGTGCAAATTTTTAAATATATATCAATAATACTGAGGACATGAGTTGTAGAGTCCTTGAAAGTGAGTCCATAGGACTCATATTGTGGAATCAGTTGAGGTGAGTGAAGTTATTCACGCTGGTTCAGGAGCCTGATGGTTGAGGGGTAATAACTGTTCCTGAATCTGATAGGGGCGGGACCTGAGGCTCCTGTGCCTGCTTCCTGATTGCAGCAGCAACAAGAGAGCATGGCCTGGATGGTTGGGGGGTGGGGGGGGGCCTTGATGATGGATGCTGCTTCTTGTGGCAGCGGTCCCTGTAGATGTGCTCAAATGATGGGGAGGGCTTTGCTTGTGATGGACTGGGCTGTATGCACCACTCTTTATAGGCTTTTTTCCTGTTCTTGGGCATCGATGTTTCCATACTAGATTGTGATGCAACCAGTCGCAATATTCTCCACTGTACACCTATAAAAGTTTGTTAAAGTTTTAGATGACATGCTGTATCTGCACCAACTTCTAAGAAAGGAGAGGCACAGTTGTACCTTCTTTGCTCAGGCACTCAGAGTGAACATTTGAACAAAACATACATACCTGATACTCCTCAGCAAATCCAATATCTGTGTCTGCATGCTTCTTCTGGAAGTACCTCTCGTATTCACTCAGTGGAATGGGCCTGATGAACAAAGTATAAAAATACAGATATACTTCAACCGGTGATTTCTTGCCTCTGACTCAGGTGTGCGTTGAAAACCTCGCACCGAAATCTGGGCTAATCCTCTAGTGGGCAGCACGGTAGCTTAGTGGTCAGCACAAAGTTTTACAGTTCCAGCAACCCGGGTTCAATTCCTGCCGCTGCCTGTAAGGAATTTGTCCGTTCTCCCCGTGACCACATGGGTTTCCTCCGGGTGCTTTGGTTTCCTCCCACAGTCCAAGGACGTACCAGTGGAATCAGAATCAGATTTAAAATCACCGGCATATGTCCTGAAATTTGTTAACTTTGCGGCAGCAGTACAATGCAATACATGATAAATATAGGAAAAAATGAATTACAGCAAGTGTATACATATATATTAAATAGTTAAATTCAGATAAGTAGTGCAAAAACCAGAAATTTTAAAAAACGTAGTGAGGTTGTGTTCATGGGTTCAATGTCCATTCAGAAATCAGATGATGGAGGGGAAGAAGCTGTTCCTGAATCGTTGACTGTGTTTTCAGACTCCTGTACCTCCTTTTGATTTTGATTCTGATTACCGGTTGGTAGGCTAATTGGTTACTGTAAATTATCCCGCTTATTAGGCTTGGATTAAATTGGGGGACTGCTGGATGTAGCGGCTCGAAGGGTCAGAAAGGCCTACTCCACGTTCGATTTCAATAAACCAAGTAATTGCCAGATGTCAGAAGGGCCATCTTTTAGATGAGACATTAAACCAAGGCCATGCATTCTCTCTTTGGTGGCATCAAACTAATAATGGCATTATTTTGAATAGCAGAGGAACTGTCCTGTGGGGATTTATCCCTTAATCAACAAAACAGAAAGCCAGAGAGCTCATTGTATCATGGCTCTTGGTGCGACACAAGAGAACTGAGATGCTGAGATGTGGAGCAGAGAAGAGTCAGTGGGTCAAGCAGCATCTATAGAGAGAAGGGGCTGGTCGATGTGTTGGGCTGAAATTGGACATGCAGGGTCTCATCCTGAAACCGTACTTTTGCCTCCACAGATGTTGCTTGGCCTGCTGGGCTACCCCAGCACTTTCTTGTGGTAGCTTGCTGTGAAGATTTATTCAACCAATATAACTCTCTTAGCATAGGCTCATAACTTATTTACTTACTGAGATACAGCACAGAATAGGCCCTCTTGGCCCTTAAAGCCATGCTGCCCAGCGACCTCCCCCCCCCCCCCCGATTTAATCCAATTTGCAATGACCAATTAACCTACCAGCCAGTATGTCACTGTACTGTGGGAGGAGACCAGAGCCGCTGAGGAAACCCATGGGTACAGGCAGCAACGGGAATCGAATCGGGTTGCCTGTACTGTAAAGTGTTGTGCTGACCACTACACTACTGTGCCACCCTAATGAATCAGCTGTTACTGAGAACACAAACATGCCTCGACAATGCATGGGGAGTAATAAATAGACACATCTACAGTAAATATGGTTCGGTTAACTACAAACATAAAAATTTGAATTCCCTTTGATGGAAAATAAACCATCACTCATTTGAACACTGACACACCCATGCAAATTCAATAAACTATAACAAACAAAATAAAGAAAAAGTTCCCATTATGTACAATGTCCTGGGTATGTTACTCAAAATGGCCTCTTTGGTTTGTTACAAGTAGGAATGTTTCTTTGTCGGATAAGTGTTTCTCTCGCTGTTG
This sequence comes from Hypanus sabinus, assembly GCF_030144855.1. Lineage (NCBI taxonomy): Eukaryota > Metazoa > Chordata > Chondrichthyes > Myliobatiformes > Dasyatidae > Hypanus > Hypanus sabinus. Next base: position 5,586,687 of record NC_082734.1, read on the forward strand.
TTTCACTTTAGAATGGCTGATATGGTAATTGTATTCATTTGTTAATCAATGGGGAATGTTATTGTGTCTGGTGATGCTGGGAACTTGGGGGAGGGGTTTTCGCGGGTTTTTTTGGCGGGAGGAAGACGTCGAGGAAGGTGGACGTGCGCTGCACTGCTCGGAGGACCCCCGGGCGTGGTCCTAGGTGCGAAGACGTGGAGGTCGGAGGCAAGCGACGAGGGGTCGAATGGTTCGTTGATTGGGCTCCAACGAGTGCACTAAACTGACTGAACTTTGATAAGTTGGCGCCTTTTGTTTTTTTCCTTATATATATATATTGTATTGCCTACTACTCTTTTAATTTTAGTGAACTCTTTAAAGTGTATGTCATAACGGTATCTGTTGTGGGTTTGATACTGTTGGCGGGCGCGAGGCATAAACTCGATTCTCACAGCACCTGAGTGTACGGGTGGTGGGTTGGTGAGTGGCTGGATCTCCATTTCCCCTAGACATATACCAGACTGTTGGGTAAGGGTTACATTTGTGGGGTGCTCGTCCCGGATTGGATTGTCAGGGGCTGTGGAATCGCGCAGGCAGCAGAGCGGAGATGGACAGAGATAAGATTGTTAGCTGGTGTGAGTTGGAAGGTGTACCGGTACAGTACGCATGCGTAGTGAGCGGAGTGGATTTTCGAGTTTCGGGAGACTCGATAGTGCAGGGCTTAAGTTCGGTGAAGGGTATTGGGCAGGTAGAATTGGTAGCTAGACGGTGTGGTAAAGAGGTAGAGTCCAGCTGGATGTTGGTT